>NC_056725.1:1439294244-1439626744 GCF_019279795.1 Protopterus annectens
TTTTTATCTCTTCTCCTATCTTAACTGTTAATTGTTGATCCTCATCTGCTTCTAACCTTGGCATACCTAAGTCTTCCATAAATATTTCCATTTGTGTTTTGTTCTAAATTAATCTTTTGAACTTTGGCTTAACTTGTATATAATATTAAATGTATTGGGAGCTTGTCTCCTCGGGTTTCCACTGAAAATGAGCCCCTGGCTCAGATGGACTAACCTAATTAACAAATGTCAATAAATAAATAAATAAAATGTTGTCTTGATTTCCACATTCCTCTGGTTTACACAAAATTTCTGAAATATATCTAATACCTCTATGGGATCTCTGATTATTTTTCTTGTTATAAACTTCCTAAGTTTCACAGCAACCCTCTCTACTTTCTGTTGTCTAAGTCATTGTGCTAAATGTTTTTGTGCTCTGGAGTTATTATATATAAAAAAATGTTATTTAATGGCATTCTTTGTAAACTCATACATGTTATTCAGATATTCCTTTTTTTCTTTAGCACTCTGCATTTGCACCTCTTCTTGTTTGAGATCCCCCTTAGTTTGCAATACTTTAACCTTTGTCATCCCCTGTAGATAAATCTTATTATTTCTTAACCATATATCTTTTTTCTTTTATTTCTACCCTATTTTTAAACTTCACTTTCATTTTATCCCATTCATTAGCTATAACTTCTAAAGAAATGTCTGTCTTTGCTAATAATTTCTACTACCCATTCCTTAAATTCCTATCTTTTTAACAGGTAATGGGAAGCACCAGTGTCTCATTCTTACTTCATTACCCTGCATGTTTATCTTACTTGTTATTGGTGCATGATCTGAAATAGTTATTGGATGTGTATCAAAGCTTTCAGTTAAATGTGCATGTTTCTGTGAACTATAACTTCTGTCCAGTCTAGCTCAGTTATTGTACCTTGTGGGGAATAATATGTAAATCATCTCTGAGTTCCTATTACTGAATTCACATCTTCCACACTAAGTATTTTCATAAATTTCTTCAGAAAGCTGTCATATTTTGTTATACTTTCCCTTCTAGGTCCCACAAATGCAACCTAACTGTTGCAAATCAATTTCTAGTCCCCACCTATAAGTAATGCTCCCTGCTGAAATCTGATTATTTCTCCCAAATTTTTGTTAGGTTCCATAAATATATGCAAGCATAATCATCTTCCCTTGCCAGTAGCTCCTTACTACCACAAATCTACCATTAGCATCTTCATAGGTTCATATATTAGATTAGTAGTACTTAGCTAACTGCCCTTGCGAGCCATTTTAAGCCTAGCCAATTATCCCTTGTGAGACTCAAGCCCTGCACCTTGTGTTTGTAAGGCAAACAACTTAACCATTAGGCCACCCTCCCAGCTCATCTTTTTTTCTCTTCTATCACTAATGGAGCTCCTCTAGTAATTAGTACAATTATTCCCTTTTTCCTTTGTCCCTGACTCTGCTGAATTTCCCCTTAAATCCTTTTTTATCAAATTAATATGTTAATTTATTTCTAAGTGTGTCTCCTGTATCATTGCTATTTGCACTCTACATTTCTGAATGTAATCTGATACTCTTTCCTTTTGGTCTATACATGTAAGGCCATTCACATTCCAAAATAGTATATTTAGTGTAGCCATTATGATAAAAAGTTATTATTCTCACCTATTACACATGACAGCTTTTTTTAAATGTCTATTTCCAAGTTTTGTGTTTCATGCACCCACTGATGTTTGGTAGGTTGTTTCTTGGAATGTAAATAAAGCAAATGCCAGATTAAAGCCAATGCAAGTGAGTTTCCTGGTCTCAATGACCAGATTTTATTAAGTGCATTACTTACACTCAAATCTGCCTATTGTATATAGGTGTAGATGTGATTTACAGGTATTCATTTAAGAAATTGAATGTTTTATTTACATACTTTTTTATATATTTTTTATTTAGAGACATATGCATATCCTTTGGCTATATTTTTAAGGTGTTAATATGGAACTTGGCTCATCAAGTGTTCCTATTTGCATAATTGCTCAACCAATCTGGTAGAAGGAGGTAGTATTTAATGGCTGGGTATTGGTTTTGTTTTTATTCTGATGAAGTCCAATTTACCGGGATGAAAGCGCTCAATAAAACATTGACTTTGGCTGGTGGAGTTGTTTTTTCATTTGTCCGAATTCTCACTGTGATTGTTTTATTAAGTTTTAATAATTTTTCTGTGATTACAAGTTTATCTCTAAAACCAGTAAATTATGTTATCGCCAAAGTTAAATCATTTATGTTTTTTGATAAGCAGTCTATGGTTATCTATTATAAAGGCCCTTCTCATATTGACAGAGCCTTGCTGTAATTAAGCCTTCATTCAAGTTGCAGTAGTTGGTATCTGTGGCCACTATAATGGCAATAAATGTATTAAAGCCATTATGAAATCCATGCTGTTCATCACACTGGAGCCATGGCCATATTTATTAATATAGATAAGTAGTTTCTTGTAGAGTCATTTTTCTAATACTTTTGTGATAGGACTGAGATTAAAAATAGGTCTTTAGTCTTGTAGTTTACTGAGTGAAGTAGCATAGGGGAGAGTTAATATTATGGAGTATTTGGATGCTGACACAACAGTAGGTGATGTCAGTAAGAATTAAAGTTATACATAAGGTGTTCTGCTATTTTTTTCAACAGCTAATCTTAAGAAATTAGAATGCAGTTTACTGTATTTACCACCTGAGTTATTAACTTTAAATTGAAGGGGGTTATTGCAAAAGATGCTAGTAGGTATAATTGAGGGGAAGAATAATTAGTATTGATTTCTTAAAGTGACTATGAATGTAATTATGTTAATAGACACAGACTGCTGAGTAAGGTAACAATGCTACATGTTAGTTGCATAGAAGTATAGTTGCATCATATCTGCAGATGGTGCTAATTGACTTTCAGTACTGCAGATTCCTGTATTCCATGTTTGAATTTATTTTATCTTATATAGTCATCTAGTCTGCTTTTAAACATAGTTAAGATGTTTGATTGTTTGACTTTTAATGGAAACTTATTCCACAGTCTTGGAGTTTGATGTGTTATATATCTGTCTCTTATTTGTGTCTTATTATGTTTTATTTTATAAGTCAGTCTCCTTTCTTTTATACCTTGTAGTGGTATGACCAAATCCAATTCTATCTGAGTCCTTAAATCATTGTCAGTTATTGCTTTATAGGCCAGGCACAATCTCCATCTGACACATCATAAAGAACATTAAATAAACCCTGATATTTTAATTTTTCTGTGTGTGGTAGAGATTTAATTGTTTCTACTTTTTTGTTTTAATTCCTTCGCACAATCTCAAATTATCTTATTTCATTCATTGTTAAATTACAAAAGATCAAATCTTATTCAAGAATTGATCTTAACATGGAGATGAATACATCCTTCACTGTTTTATAACTTGTATCAAGTGTTTCAACATCAGACCTACCTTAGTGCTCTAGCTTTACTCTCAAGAATATGGTGTATAAAATTCAAACTGCTACCAGCAATTCTCCCCAAGTCCTTTATATTGTCCACTCTCCAATTCAATGTCACCTATTTTAATTTCACATTTAGTGCTATTTCCAAAAATACTTCCTTAGATTTGTTATAGTTATTGAAGGCCTACTCTTGTGTTCCATTTTTCTATCCTAAAGTAAATAACAATTTAGCATACACACATCCTCAGTGTTGTCTATTTGTGCTTCCACCTTGCAGTCATCCACTTAGAATACTCCTTGTGATACAACTCTATGTTGCCTTTTAATTATCCATTAAATATCCATTTTGGTATGTGTATATTTACTCCTAGTCTTTCAAAGCATCTTATATAATTGTGACTTAGCCAAAAGCTTTGGACATATCTAATTACACAACCGCACCAATTTTTCCTTGGGAAATAAAGGCTGATTTATTTTCATAAAACTGGATTTGGATATGTCAAGGTTGATTTTCCTTTCATGAATCCATCCATGTTGGTCATAATCTAAATTATTGTCAAAAATATTACTCCTTTTTTAAACAAGAAACATCTTTATTAAATGATCATGTATGACACAGGCCATGTTACATTTATATAAATGACAATAAGCCATAGTGACACAGTCTCAGTTGCAAACTTTATACATTCCAAACCATGCGACACAACTGTAGCTGCTAAAAATATTACTCTTTATGAGCAAACTTAATATAAATCTTTCAATGCATTTACTGACAATGGGATGTAAGACTTACAGGTCTATATTTTGTTTGTCATCTTTTTTTTACTTGTGAATCTATGTGAAATATTCCAGTCCTTGGGAACAAATCTAGTTTTAACACACTGTTAAACATTTCAGTCAATGGACCTGTCAAGTTTTTAGACAGTATGCTAATAAATTAGCCAGACAGCTCATTAGATCTTCTTAACCTTTTCTCTTGATAGCAATAGTCAAAAGTACTTTTTGACTAAAATTATGCTCACTTTGTTTATCCAGAAATATGACTCCATGTGAGTTTTTTTCCAATTAATCTTAAGATGGTTGAAATCACCCAGGATAAAGGTTGGCCTTTTACAAAGATAACTTTCTATTTTTTTTTTTGTTTGTTAAGGATGACTCATTCTGTGTAATGTCTTCATTTTAAGTCTTCTATATACTTTGAGAATTCTTCCTTACTAGAATATATTTTTCTAAAATGATAGTCATAATTTCATCCTTTCTGCTCATATTTTACAAAGTGCTTGTGATAGTTGAATGAATTAATACCATAATTCCATCCCTTTTCTTTCTGGTCTTTTTAAACTGTATTTATGTTATAATTCAGGAAGAATGAATCATTATCCAGACTCTGAATATAAAACCTGATTTTTAAGGACATTGGTTTAAACTTTAAAGGTGATAATGTCAAACACAAATAAATGCAGATACATCTGAAAAGTAACATCTAACATGCATCACTACAAATGTTATCTCTGGTTACATTTATGTTATGTTTGTGCATGTATGCTTGTAAAGTAAGATATATGCATGCTGATTGGGGAAGCTGGTGAGACAAATGTCTGTTAATAAAAATACACTTTACAAAGCTCCAGTCTCTGAGTATTTATGAATGAGATAATGCAAATGTATACTTAAAGGAGATATGCAACAGCAGTGAGGAGTTAGTTCAGATCTTGCCTTACATTAGTTTACATTAATTAAAATGGCTGGCAAATGAGATTAATATCTAGTCTGTGTTAATAATTAGTTAGCCTAAGATACTTGCTAACTCTCTTGCCACCAAGAATCTCAAGCTACCTTAAAACACCTCCAGCTGTCTTACTTTCAGCGACTTGTTTCAATAACTGATTCCACCTGTAAGTGAAAAAGTACTTTTACATATTAAGATTAAAATGAGTTTCTTTATCTGCTGTTCATGCCCCATCCTTCTCTGTTACCTTAAAATAAAGTCAATTTATGACATAGCAGTTTGGGAATAATTTAGCCTAGTGAACACATGGTTTCTGAAACAAGAAGTGGTCACACGTAGAATATGCAGAAAGTTTATTGTATGCTGAGTAACATCTACTTAGCAAATGATTTATGTGATATTGCAAAACCAAAAGCTTCACTTCAAATCAAATGCCAGATGCATCCATCTATGTACATTTGCTTTAGAATTTAAGAACTTTTAAAATTCCCCAAAGACAAGTCATAGCCTAGTTTAAAAGTTGCTCTTTCAGGCAGCCACATGATGTAGAAATATTTTTTGCTTCACCAGTTGTCTCACTTACTGCAGACACAATAGAATAAAAGCAAGCTTATGCACTATGTCAAACAACTCTTGCATCACAATATTTATGCAATCTGTGTGTCTTTGGCTTCAGCAAGGAAGGAAGGCATAGTGCTGCTGCTAGATCTACTGTGTTCCATGACCTTTACCTTATCAAGTGTTTTTTTTTCTGTGCCAGTACCAGAATAATTGTTTTACTTTTAAGTTTTCCTTACCACTCTATGTGTCTTTCTTTGTGTTGGGATAGTTACATGATCTTAAAACGGACTTAGTATAGTATTCATTTTAAAGCGACAGGCTTGTTTTACTGAACTACTTGACCTTGTTGTGTGAACAAAATTTTTAGACAGGATCTTCATTCATATGTCTAAGCCATGACATTTCATGATCTCAGACGAACAGGATCTTGAATATAATTTCCTTTTGTAGCTGTTCCTGTAGGTTTTACGTTGTTGTGTCTTTCGGCCACAGCGGAACTCCAGTCCGCTAATGATTGGCAGTAGATTTTTACGTGCCGAGTTGCTGGCCCTGACGCACAACCTTCAATGAAGGTATGCCCATTCACGCATGTCTCCACACAGAAGATGCTCTAGCTGAGAATCGAACAGGACAACGTCTTACTATGAGGCGATAACGCTACCGCAACACCACCACCACAGCAAGTAATTCAAAATAATGAAGAAAGTAATGCGCCACTGCCATTTCTATTTGGCTTCACAAATTCCTATAAAAGGTATCATGATCAGCAAATGTTTCTTTTTTTCATATTTAAGGACAGGAAGACAAACCAAATATCCATCTTTAACCCTCACAGCTGCTAATGTCTTTAAAACAGAAGTTACCTCCTTAGGTTCATAGGTTCATAGGTTCATACTAGGCTATCTGCCCAAGGGCATTTATAAGCCTAGCCCATAGTTATGTGGCTTTCGCCACCCCTTTAGTTTGAATAAAAACTATGCCTATCATTTTGCTGTGCCTCTGTCAAGCAGTGACACTGAAGTAATCCCTGGGGTATATCTGCAATCTCCCATCCATTGGTCAAGATTCCTCTTGAACAAGGCCAGAGAGGTGCTCTGCCTCACATGTACCGGGATTTTGTTCCACAGCATAGGGAGTCTCTGGGTGATGAATCTGTCCCTCCAGCACGTTCTATTTATAACCGTGTCAAGGTTTAAGTCTCCCGCCCTTGTGGTTCTGAGGGATCTAGATTTTTGAGGTGAAGCATATTCATCAAATCTGGGTTTGACATGGCCTTATATGTCAGGCACAGGTCACCTCTGAGCAAGCGGTATGAGACTGAATAGAGCTGGAGTTCTTTCAGTCGGGCAGCATAAGACATATTTTGAGACCCTTTATCCTTTTGGTGAGGAACTTTGGGGCCTTTCAAGCTGCAGCAGGTGTCTGATCAGATACATTCCGAACGGCGCATTGTACTCAATCATAGTTCTAATGAGTGATGAGTACAGGGGGACGATGACCTCCCTTGATCTAGATGTGAATCCCTTCATGATCAGGTGGGTGATATAGAAGGTTTTCCTAACTACTTTAGCAACATGAGTGTCAAACGAAAGGCTACTGTCAACCTGGGTCCCCAGATCTCTGATGACTTTTTCTGTGCTCAGTGGATTGCCATCTATATGGTAGCTAGGGGTAACCTTGTTTTTCCGAAGGGTATGACTATGCATTTTTTGGCGTTTAACTTCAGGCCATGGCTCTGGCACCAGTTATCCGTTTCTGTGAGGCCCTTCTGGAGGATATCTGTGTCAGATGTGTTTTCGACTATGGCCCAGTTTGCAGTCATCTGCAAACTTTGTCAGCCATAACCCTCCTGTGTTTGCTTGTACTTCAGAAAAGTAGATGCCGAACAAGAGTGGACCCAGGACTGAGCCCTGTGGGACACCACTTGTGACAGGCTTTGAGTCTGACATGGCTCCAGCAACTCTGACCCTGTGGGTTCTGTCACTTAGCCAGTTTGCAACCCATCTTGTGATGTATGGGTTTACATTCAAGCTGATGAGTTTTTCGATGATACCTGAGTGGGGTATTGTGTCGAAGGCCTTTGCCAGGTCGAGGTAGGCTGTATGGACTGCCTTTCCTCATCAATGGCCTTGGTGACTGTCTCGAAAAAGTCAACCAAGTTTAAGAGGCAGGATCTGCCTTTGACAAAGCCAAACTGGGTTGGATCCAAAGTCTGCAAGTTCCCTATGTCTTTATTTATGAGTTCCATTATGATCCTCTCCATGGCTTTGCAGATAAGGCTTGTCAAGCTAATGGGGCGGTAATTTCCAGGGTCTGTGGAGGCACCGCCTTATGAAGTGGGACCACAGTCGCCGGCGCCACTCCTTGGGTACGTATCCTGAGGTGAGGCTAAGATTAAACAGCTGTCCTAACTGTGGGTTTAATTCCTCGTTGAGTTCATGAAGCACACAGCCGGGGACACCATCCGGTCCCATGGATGCTGTGTTTTTGCCTTAGTGAGGGCAGTTCTCACCTGGGCGTTGGAGATGTTTGGGGGCTACAATCCTCTGGAATAGATATCTCTCCTTTGGGGAGGGGGAGAAGTTTGCACTGAACATGTCAGCCAGTATGTTGGCAATGTGTGTAGGTTCAGTAATTTTCACATCATTTTGAACTAATTCTGAGCATATCTGGGAGTTTCCTCCTAGGTTTCTAACATAGCTAAAGAAGGCCTTATGATTCTCTTTAGAGTCCTTGGTGATTTTTCTCTCAAAATTTGCCTTGAATGATTTTATGAGAGCTCTTAGTTTTTTACTTATAATGATCAAAGGTGTCTTACCTTTCAAGGATTTTGCTCTATCTTGTAGTAGCTTCCTCCTTTTGTTGTAGAGCTTGTTTATGGCTGGGGTCCACCAGACTGGACGCTTGCCTTTGGTACAGAGAGTCTTAGTTTTGTTTGGGATTGCCTGATCCATGCAGTCCTGTAGGTGCTGGTAGAAGGCATTTGTAAGTGATTCAGCGGTTTGAGTAATGTTTACCACTGGCTCAGGGGCCTTAAAGGAGACCACACTAGTTTTTAGAAGTGTGAAATCGGCTTTTGAGAAGTTTTTCACTGTGGTCTTTTTGTTTCAGGTGGGGCGGGATGAGGACCTCCAGCGAGATTAGTTTATGATCTGATCTCACCAGTGAGGGGTATACTTCTGGTGTTGAACATTTTGATCCCATATTCGTGATTATGAGATATGTTTTCTCCTCTTGTGGGGATGGTGACTAGTGTTTCCATGGCATTTGAGTTTATGAACTCCAGGAATCTTTTGGGTTAGCGTGTTCAGGCTTGAGTAGTGTTCCCAGTCTATATTAGGGTAGTTGAAGTCACCTAGTATGATGGTGTTTGGAGATACATTTATCCCCTCCAATGTTTTCAGGAAGGCCATGTGAGGTTCCTTAGTTTGAGAGGGTGGCCTGTAACATGCTACAAATTGCAGAGCAGTCTTGCCTATGGTTAATTGCACCTGGATGGTCTCCGATGCATCGCGTTGCCACCAACCTTGAGGTGTGGGTGTCCTTTATGAATATGGACACCCTCCTTTCTTGGTGTTGTCCGGATTTTGGGGCCGGAACACATGATATGAGGTGAAACCTGTTAGTGCTGGGGTGCTCTCAGGAGCCTTGAACCAGGTTTCTGTCACAGCACAGACATCGATGTTCTCCATATTGAGAAGGGCCTCGAGTGCGTGCATCTTGAGATTGAGACTTCTGGCATTGAGCAGCATTACCCTTAGTTTTTTTCCTTTTGGTGTTCTAGGGTGGTAGGTTTAGAATTTGAGCCTTGCCTAAAAAGGCACTATGGGGTGGCAAGAGCCTTTGCCAATATCCGAAGCCCAGGGTGACAGGTGCAAGCCGTCCCTTGAGAAGCAGCGTGGCTTGTCCAGCATGTCATCCCAGGCAGACAGACATTGATCCCTTTGAATGACACCAGAATTTAAGCCAATTATTAAAGCTGATCATCTTATCACTGTATTGTGGCATCATTCTAGGTGAAGGTAGGATACTGCTCAAGGTCAGGGTCATACCTGCCTGGGCTACATAATCAGAGAGCTCCTCGATGTCCCTTTTCATGTAGTCCAAGGAGGTACGTCTCAGGTCGTTGACACCAGCGTGGACAATGACTGAGTCGTACTTGTACCTGCTGTTGAGAGACCTGAGTGCTTGCATTATGTGGCGGATTCTAGCGCCCGACAGGCAGCTTACTGTGACCTTCTCTTTACTCAGTCTGGTGAGCGGGACGTCAGTGTGTCTGACTATGGAATCACCAATGACAAGTGTGTCTGGCATTTTGTTTGGCCTTAAGGGCTGTGACTGTTTGACACTCTGACTGTGTGGTCTATGTGTTGCATGTGTTGGGTTGTGAGGTGGTAGTTGTTTGGGTGTCTGCTTTGGTGGCCTCTGCTGTTTTGGTAAATTTTTGATCAGAGCCTCCGAGTATGTCTTTGTGTGAGTATGTGTATGATTTGAAGTTGTGATGGTACCATGTGTGACTGGGTATGTATTGTGTGTGGTTACCTTCTCCTCCTGTCTGGTCTTGCCTGTCCTATGTTGAGAGAGCTCAGCCTCCAGTTTGGCCATATAGTTGCATCTCTCGCATGTATTTGTGTTTTGTGGGAGAAGGAGAGGATTGTCTGTGTACATGAGGCAGTTGTAACATTGCCTCAATATTCCTAGGTTCACCAGTTGAGCTGGAGAGGACACTAGCAACTGATCCCTCGACATACTAGAAGTAGTAGATAAAGAGACTTTCAAAGGACTCCGGGGGAAGTGGGTTTTAGGCTGGTGGGGTACTATCTATAATAAGAGTGCTTTATCAAGGTGCAAGTACTGTAGGAGTAAGTGCTAGGCTTTACAGATAGAGAATAGTCTACTTGGGAATCAAGTAGAGATGAACTTTTCAGTTATAGGATATGCTGGTTAGATCAGCAGTACAGCTCGAGGAAGGTAGTTTTAAGGGAAAATTAGAAGAGTGGAATTTAGATGGTAGAAAGTCACTCTTTTAGCTCTCTGCTGCTTGGATCACTCTGCAGGCCACCACGAGGATCTGTGCTGAGTAGGTACAAGCTGGAAAACGCGTGTTTAGCGTGTTTTATAGCACGGGGCTGAAGGGAGCTAGGAATTGGCCCAAAACGACCAATGGACTACTAGTTTCTGGCTGAAACTTGACCAAATCGGACAAAACGGCCGCTCAGTGCTTCCCACCACTGGTAAGCAAAGAAACTTCCTCCTTCCTAATAAGGCAATGGATCAGTAACAGGAACTAAAAACAAAGCCCAGGGATCAGCAACTCTGAAACTGGACTACTCTAGTTCAGTAAGGTGGGAAAACAAGAGATTTTTTTTTTTATTACAGAGATAAGGAAAAACAGACAGTAATGCTATAAATGCTGTAAATCGGCTAGCGACTTTAGTGTGTAGCCTACAGAAACAATTTGCAACAATTAGTAACTTAAAGTGCAATAAACAGTGTAAAATGAAGAAATCACTTAAAGTAGCAGTAAAACAGGCGAAATGCAGTCGCTAGCTTAATAACAGTGGGAAAGCCACAAAAAATACTTATATCTGGTAGAAAGTCACTCTTTAGCTCTCTGCTGCTTGGATCACTCTGCAGGCCACCACGAGGATCTGTGCTGAGTTGGTACAAGCTGGAAAATGCGTGTTTAGCGTGTTTTATAGCAGGGGGCTGAAAGGAGCTAGGAATTGGCCCAAAACGACCAATGGACTACTAGTTTCTGGCTGAAACTTCACCAAATCGGACAAAAAGGCCGCTCAGTGCTTCCCACTCCCACTGGTAAGCAAAGAAACTTCCCTCCTTCCTAATAAGGCAATGGATCAGTAACAGGAACTAAAAACAAAGCCCAGGGATCAGCAACTCTGAAACTGGACTACTCTAGTTCAGTAAGGTGGGAAAACAAGAGATTTTTTTGTTTTATTACAGAGATAAGGAAAAAAACAGACGGTAATGCTATAAATGCTGTAAATCGGCTAGCGCACTTTAGTGTGTAGCCTACAGAAACAATTTGCAACAATTAGTAACTTAAAGTGCAATAAACAGTGTAAAATGAAGAAATCACTTAAAGTAGCAGTAAAACAGGCGAAATGCAGTCGCTAGCTTAATAACAGTGGGAAAGCCACAAAAAATACTTATATCTGGTAGAAAGTCACTCTTTTAGCTCTCTGCTGCTTGGATCACTCTGCAGGCCACCACGAGGATCTGTGCTGAGTTGGTACAAGCTGGAAAATGCGTGTTTAGCGTGTTTTATAGCAGGGGGCTGAAAGGAGCTAGGAATTGGCCCAAAACGACCAATGGACTACTAGTTTCTGGCTGAAACTTCACCAAATCGGACAAAACGGCTGCTCAGTGCTTCCCACTCCCACTGGTAAGCAAAGAAACTTCCCTCCTTCCTAATAAGGCAATGGATCAGTAACAGGAACTAAAAACAAAGCCCAGGGATCAGCAACTCTGAAACTGGACTACTCTAGTTCAGTAAGGTGGGAAAACAAGAGATTTTTTTGTTTTATTACAGAGATAAGGAAAAAAACAGACAGTAATGCTATAAATGCTGTAAATCGGCTAGCGCACTTTAGTGTGTAGCCTACAGAAACAATTTGCAACAATTAGTAACTTAAAGTGCAATAAACAGTGTAAAATGAAGAAATCACTTAAAGTAGCAGTAAAACAGGCGAAATGCAGTCGCTAGCTTAATAACAGTGGGAAAGCCACAAAAAATACTTATATCTGGTAGAAAGTCACTCTTTTAGCTCTCTGCTGCTTGGATCACTCTGCAGGCCACCACGAGGATCTGTGCTGAGTTGGTACAAGCTGGAAAATGCGTTTAGCGTGTTTTATAGCAGGGGGCTGAAAGGAGCTAGGAATTGGCCCAAAACGACCAATGGACTACTAGTTTCTGGCTGAAACTTCACCAAATCGGACAAAAAGGCCGCTCAGTGCTTCCCACTCCCACTGGTAAGCAAAGAAACTTCCCTCCTTCCTAATAAGGCAATGGATCAGTAACAGGAACTAAAAACAAAGCCCAGGGATCAGCAACTCTGAAACTGGACTACTCTAGTTCAGTAAGGTGGGAAAACAAGAGATTTTTTGTTTTATTACAGAGATAAGGAAAAAAACAGACGGTAATGCTATAAATGCTGTAAATCGGCTAGCGCACTTTAGTGTGTAGCCTACAGAAACAATTTGCAACAATTAGTAACTTAAAGTGCAATAAACAGTGTAAAATGAAGAAATCACTTAAAGTAGCAGTAAAACAGGCGAAATGCAGTCGCTAGCTTAATAACAGTGGGAAAGCCACAAAAAATACTTATATCTGGTAGAAAGTCACTCTTTTAGCTCTCTGCTGCTTGGATCACTCTGCAGGCCACCACGAGGATCTGTGCTGAGTTGGTACAAGCTGGAAAATGCGTGTTTAGCGTGTTTTATAGCAGGGGGCTGAAGGGAGCTAGGAATTGGCCCAAAACGACCAATGGACTACTAGTTTCTGGCTGAAACTTCACCAAATCGGACAAAAGGCCGCTCAGTGCTTCCCACACCCACTCGTAAGCAAAGAAACATTCCTCCTTCCTAATAAGGCAATGGATCAGTAACAGGAACTAAAAACAAAGCCCAGGGATCAGCAACTCTGAAACTGGACTACTCTAGTTCAGTAAGGTGGGAAAACAAGAGATTTTTTGTTTTATTACAGAGATAAGGAAAAAAACAGACGGTAATGCTATAAATGCTGTAAATCGGCTAGCGCACTTTAGTGTGTAGCCTACAGAAACAATTTGCAACAATTAGTAACTTAAAGTGCAATAAACAGTGTAAAATGAAGAAATCACTTAAAGTAGCAGTAAAACAGGCGAAATGCAGTCGCTAGCTTAATAACAGTGGGAAAGCCACAAAAATACTTATATCTGGTAGAAAGTCACTCCTTTAGCTCTCTGCTGCTTGGATCACTCTGCAGGCCACCACGAGGATCTGTGCTGAGTTGGTACAAGCTGGAAAATGCGTGTTTAGCGTGTTTTATAGCAGGGGCTGAAAGGAGCTAGGAATTGGCCCAAAACGACCAATGGACTACTAGTTTCTGGCTGAAACTTCACCAAATCGGACAAAAAGGCCGCTCAGTGCTTCCCACTCCCACTGGTAAGCAAAGAAACTTCCTCCTTCCTAATAAGGCAATGGATCAGTAACAGGAACTAAAAACAAAGCCCAGGGATCAGCAACTCTGAAACTGGACTACTCTAGTTCAGTAAGGTTGGAAAACAAGAGATTTTTTTGTTTTATTACAGAGATAAGGAAAAAAACAGACAGTAATGCTATAAATGCTGTAAATCGGCTAGCGCACTTTAGTGTGTAGCCTACAGAAACAATTTGCAACAATTAGTAACTTAAAGTGCAATAAACAGTGTAAAATGAAGAAATCACTTAAAGTAGCAGTAAAACAGGCGAAATGCAGTCGCTAGCTTAATAACAGTGGGAAAGCCACAAAAAATACTTATATCTGGTAGAAAGTCACTCTTTTAGCTCTCTGCTGCTTGGATCACTCTGCAGGCCACCACGAGGATCTGTGCTGAGTTGGTACAAGCTGGAAAATGCGTGTTTAGCGTGTTTTATAGCAGGGGGCTGAAAGGAGCTAGGAATTGGCCCAAAACGACCAATGGACTACTAGTTTCTGGCTGAAACTTCACCAAATCGGACAAAAAGGCCGCTCAGTGCTTCCCACTCCCACTGGTAAGCAAAGAAACTTCCCTCCTTCCTAATAAGGCAATGGATCAGTAACAGGAACTAAAAACAAAGCCCAGGGATCAGCAACTCTGAAACTGGACTACTCTAGTTCAGTAAGGTGGGAAAACAAGAGATTTTTTTGTTTTATTACAGAGATAAGGAAAAAAACAGACGGTAATGCTATAAATGCTGTAAATCGGCTAGCGCACTTTAGTGTGTAGCCTACAGAAACAATTTGCAACAATTAGTAACTTAAAGTGCAATAAACAGTGTAAAATGAAGAAATCACTTAAAGTAGCAGTAAAACAGGCGAAATGCAGTCGCTAGCTTAATAACAGTGGGAAAGCCACAAAAAATACTTATATCTGGTAGAAAGTCACTCTTTTAGCTCTCTGCTGCTTGGATCACTCTGCAGGCCACCACGAGGATCTGTGCTGAGTTGGTACAAGCTGGAAAATGCGTGTTTAGCGTGTTTTATAGCAGGGGGCTGAAAGGAGCTAGGAATTGGCCCAAAACGACCAATGGACTACTAGTTTCTGGCTGAAACTTCACCAAATCGGACAAAAGGCCGCTCAGTGCTTCCCACTCCCACTGGTAAGCAAAGAAACTTCCCTCCTTCCTAATAAGGCAATGGATCAGTAACAGGAACTAAAAACAAAGCCCAGGGATCAGCAACTCTGAAACTGGACTACTCTAGTTCAGTAAGGTGGGAAAACAAGAGATTTTTTTGTTTTATTACAGAGATAAGGAAAAAAACAGACGGTAATGCTATAAATGCTGTAAATCGGCTAGCGCACTTTAGTGTGTAGCCTACAGAAACAATTTGCAACAATTAGTAACTTAAAGTGCAATAAACAGTGTAAAATGAAGAAATCACTTAAAGTAGCAGTAAAACAGGCGAAATGCAGTCGCTAGCTTAATAACAGTGGGAAAGCCACAAAAAATACTTATATCTGGTAGAAAGTCACTCTTTTAGCTCTCTGCTGCTTGGATCACTCTGCAGGCCACCACGAGGATCTGTGCTGAGTTGGTACAAGCTGGAAAATGCGTGTTTAGCGTGTTTTATAGCAGGGGGCTGAAAGGAGCTAGGAATTGGCCCAAAACGACCAATGGACTACTAGTTTCTGGCTGAAACTTCACCAAATCGGACAAAAGGCCGCTCAGTGCTTCCCACTCCCACTGGTAAGCAAAGAAACTTCCCTCCTTCCTAATAAGGCAATGGATCAGTAACAGGAACTAAAAACAAAGCCCAGGGATCAGCAACTCTGAAACTGGACTACTCTAGTTCAGTAAGGTGGGAAAACAAGAGATTTTTTGTTTTATTACAGAGATAAGGAAAAAAACAGACGGTAATGCTATAAATGCTGTAAATCGGCTAGCGCACTTTAGTGTGTAGCCTACAGAAACAATTTGCAACAATTAGTAACTTAAAGTGCAATAAACAGTGTAAAATGAAGAAATCACTTAAAGTAGCAGTAAAACAGGCGAAATGCAGTCGCTAGCTTAATAACAGTGGGAAAGCCACAAAAAATACTTATATCTGGTAGAAAGTCACTCTTTTAGCTCTCTGCTGCTTGGATCACTCTGCAGGCCACCACGAGGATCTGTGCTGAGTTGGTACAAGCTGGAAAATGCGTGTTTAGCGTGTTTTATAGCAGGGGGCTGAAGGGAGCTAGGAATTGGCCCAAAACGACCAATGGACTACTAGTTTCTGGCTGAAACTTCACCAAATCGGACAAAAAGGCCGCTCAGTGCTTCCCACTCCCACTGGTAAGCAAAGAAACTTCCCTCCTTCCTAATAAGGCAATGGATCAGTAACAGGAACTAAAAACAAAGCCCAGGGATCAGCAACTCTGAAACTGGACTACTCTAGTTCAGTAAGGTGGGAAAACAAGAGATTTTTTGTTTTATTACAGAGATAAGGAAAAAAACAGACGGTAATGCTATAAATGCTGTAAATCGGCTAGCGCACTTTAGTGTGTAGCCTACAGAAACAATTTGCAACAATTAGTAACTTAAAGTGCAATAAACAGTGTAAAATGAAGAAATCACTTAAAGTAGCAGTAAAACAGGCGAAATGCAGTCGCTAGCTTAATAACAGTGGGAAAGCCACAAAAAATACTTATATCTGGTAGAAAGTCACTCTTTTAGCTCTCTGCTGCTTGGATCACTCTGCAGGCCACCACGAGGATCTGTGCTGAGTTGGTACAAGCTGGAAAATGCGTGTTTAGCGTGTTTTATAGCAGGGGCTGAAAGGAGCTAGGAATTGGCCCAAAACGACCAATGGACTACTAGTTTCTGGCTGAAACTTCACCAAATCGGACAAAAGGCGCTCAGTGCTTCCCACTCCCACTGGTAAGCAAAGAAACTTCCCTCCTTCCTAATAAGGCAATGGATCAGTAACAGGAACTAAAAACAAAGCCCAGGGATCAGCAACTCTGAAACTGGACTACTCTAGTTCAGTAAGGTGGGAAAACAAGAGATTTTTTTTGTTTTACAGAGATAAGGAAAAAAACAGACGGTAATGCTATAAATGCTGTAAATCGGCTAGCGCACTTTAGTGTGTAGCCTACAGAAACAATTTGCAACAATTAGTAACTTAAAGTGCAATAAACAGTGTAAAATGAAGAAATCACTTAAAGTAGCAGTAAAACAGGCGAAATGCAGTCGCTAGCTTAATAACAGTGGGAAAGCCACAAAAAATACTTATATCTGGTAGAAAGTCACTCTTTTAGCTCTCTGCTGCTTGGATCACTCTGCAGGCCACCACGAGGATCTGTGCTGAGTTGGTACAAGCTGGAAAATGCGTGTTTAGCGTGTTTTATAGCAGGGGGCTGAAAGGAGCTAGGAATTGGCCCAAAACGACCAATGGACTACTAGTTTCTGGCTGAAACTTCACCAAATCGGACAAAAAGGCCGCTCAGTGCTTCCCACTCCCACTGGTAAGCAAAGAAACTTCCCTCCTTCCTAATAAGGCAATGGATCAGTAACAGGAACTAAAAACAAAGCCCAGGGATCAGCAACTCTGAAACTGGACTACTCTAGTTCAGTAAGGTGGGAAAACAAGAGATTTTTTTGTTTTATTACAGAGATAAGGAAAAAAACAGACGGTAATGCTATAAATGCTGTAAATCGGCTAGCATACTTTAGTGTGTAGCCTACAGAAACAATTTGCAACAATTAGTAACTTAAAGTGCAATAAACAGTGTAAAATGAAGAAATCACTTAAAGTAGCAGTAAAACAGGCGAAATGCAGTCGCTAGCTTAATAACAGTGGGAAAGCCACAAAAAATACTTATATCTGGTAGAAAGTCACTCTTTTAGCTCTCTGCTGCTTGGATCACTCTGCAGGCCACCACGAGGATCTGTGCTGAGTTGGTACAAGCTGGAAAATGCGTGTTTAGCGTGTTTTATAGCAGGGGGCTGAAGGGAGCTAGGAATTGGCCCAAAACGACCAATGGACTACTAGTTTCTGGCTGAAACTTCACCAAATCGGACAAAAAGGCCGCTCAGTGCTTCCCACTCCCACTGGTAAGCAAAGAAACTTCCCTCCTTCCTAATAAGGCAATGGATCAGTAACAGGAACTAAAAACAAAGCCCAGGGATCAGCAACTCTGAAACTGGACTACTCTAGTTCAGTAAGGTGGGAAAACAAGAGATTTTTTTGTTTTATTACAGAGATAAGGAAAAAAACAGACGGTAATGCTATAAATGCTGTAAATCGGCTAGCGCACTTTAGTGTGTAGCCTACAGAAACAATTTGCAACAATTAGTAACTTAAAGTGCAATAAACAGTGTAAAATGAAGAAATCACTTAAAGTAGCAGTAAAACAGGCGAAATGCAGTCGCTAGCTTAATAACAGTGGGAAAGCCACAAAAAATACTTATATCTGGTAGAAAGTCACTCTTTTAGCTCTCTGCTGCTTGGATCACTCTGCAGGCCACCACGAGGATCTGTGCTGAGTTGGTACAAGCTGGAAAATGCGTGTTTAGCGTGTTTTATAGCAGGGGGCTGAAAGGAGCTAGGAATTGGCCCAAAACGACCAATGGACTACTAGTTTCTGGCTGAAACTTCACCAAATCGGACAAAAAGGCCGCTCAGTGCTTCCCACTCCCACTGGTAAGCAAAGAAACTTCCCTCCTTCCTAATAAGGCAATGGATCAGTAACAGGAACTAAAAACAAAGCCCAGGGATCAGCAACTCTGAAACTGGACTACTCTAGTTCAGTAAGGTGGGAAACAAGAGATTTTTTGTTTTATTACAGAGATAAGGAAAAAAACAGACGGTAATGCTATAAATGCTGTAAATCGGCTAGCGCACTTTAGTGTGTAGCCTACAGAAACAATTTGCAACAATTAGTAACTTAAAGTGCAATAAACAGTGTAAAATGAAGAAATCACTTAAAGTAGCAGTAAAACAGGCGAAATGCAGTCGCTAGCTTAATAACAGTGGGAAAGCCACAAAAATACTTATATCTGGTAGAAAGTCACTCTTTTAGCTCTCTGCTGCTTGGATCACTCTGCAGGCCACCACGAGGATCTGTGCTGAGTTGGTACAAGCTGGAAAATGCGTGTTTAGCGTGTTTTATAGCAGGGGCTGAAGGGAGCTAGGAATTGGCCCAAAACGACCAATGGACTACTAGTTTCTGGCTGAAACTTCACCAAATCGGACAAAACGGCTGCTCAGTGCTTCCCACTCCCACTGGTAAGCAAAGAAACTTCCTCCTTCCTAATAAGGCAATGGATCAGTAACAGGAACTAAAAACAAAGCCCAGGGATCAGCAACTCTGAAACTGGACTACTCTAGTTCAGTAAGGTGGGAAAACAAGAGATTTTTTGTTTTATTACAGAGATAAGGAAAAAAACAGACGGTAATGCTATAAATGCTGTAAATCGGCTAGCGCACTTTAGTGTGTAGCCTACAGAAACAATTTGCAACAATTAGTAACTTAAAGTGCAATAAACAGTGTAAAATGAAGAAATCACTTAAAGTAGCAGTAAAACAGGCGAAATGCAGTCGCTAGCTTAATAACAGTGGGAAAGCCACAAAAAATACTTATATCTGGTAGAAAGTCACTCTTTTAGCTCTCTGCTGCTTGGATCACTCTGCAGGCCACCACGAGGATCTGTGCTGAGTTGGTACAAGCTGGAAAATGCGTGTTTAGCGTGTTTTATAGCAGCGGGCTGAAGGGAGCTAGGAATTGGCCCAAAACGACCAATGGACTACTAGTTTCTGGCTGAAACTTCACCAAATCGGACAAAAAGGCCGCTCAGTGCTTCCCACTCCCACTGGTAAGCAAAGAAACTTCCCTCCTTCCTAATAAGGCAATGGATCAGTAACAGGAACTAAAAACAAAGCCCAGGGATCAGCAACTCTGAAACTGGACTACTCTAGTTCAGTAAGGTGGGAAAACAAGAGATTTTTTGTTTTATTACAGAGATAAGGAAAAAAACAGACGGTAATGCTATAAATGCTGTAAATCGGCTAGCGCACTTTAGTGTGTAGCCTACAGAAACAATTTGCAACAATTAGTAACTTAAAGTGCAATAAACAGTGTAAAATGAAGAAATCACTTAAAGTAGCAGTAAAACAGGCGAAATGCAGTCGCTAGCTTAATAACAGTGGGAAAGCCACAAAAATACTTATATCTGGTAGAAAGTCACTCTTTTAGCTCTCTGCTGCTTGGATCACTCTGCAGGCCACCACGAGGATCTGTGCTGAGTTGGTACAAGCTGGAAAATGCGTTTAGCGTGTTTTATAGCAGGGGGCTGAAAGGAGCTAGGAATTGGCCCAAAACGACCAATGGACTACTAGTTTCTGGCTGAAACTTCACCAAATCGGACAAAAAGGCCGCTCAGTGCTTCCCACTCCCACTGGTAAGCAAAGAAACTATCCTCCTTCCTAATAAGGCAATGGATCAGTAACAGGAACTAAAAACAAAGCCCAGGGATCAGCAACTCTGAAACTGGACTACTCTAGTTCAGTAAGGTGGGAAAACAAGAGATTTTTTGTTTTATTACAGAGATAAGGAAAAAAACAGACGGTAATGCTATAAATGCTGTAAATCGGCTAGCGCACTTTAGTGTGTAGCCTACAGAAACAATTTGCAACAATTAGTAACTTAAAGTGCAATAAACAGTGTAAAATGAAGAAATCACTTAAAGTAGCAGTAAAACAGGCGAAATGCAGTCGCTAGCTTAATAACAGTGGGAAAGCCACAAAAATACTTATATCTGGTAGAAAGTCACTCTTTTAGCTCTCTGCTGCTTGGATCACTCTGCAGGCCACCACGAGGATCTGTGCTGAGTTGGTACAAGCTGGAAAATGCGTGTTTAGCGTGTTTTATAGCAGGGGCTGAAGGGAGCTAGGAATTGGCCCAAAACGACCCATGGACTACTAGTTTCTGGCTGAAACTTCACCAAATCGGACAAAAGCCGCTCAGTGCTTCCCACTCCCACTGGTAAGCAAAGAAACTTCCCTCCTTCCTAATAAGGCAATGGATCAGTAACAGGAACTAAAAACAAAGCCCAGGGATCAGCAACTCTGAAACTGGACTACTCTAGTTCAGTAAGGTGGGAAAACAAGAGATTTTTTGTTTTATTACAGAGATAAGGAAAAAAACAGACGGTAATGCTATAAATGCTGTAAATCGGCTAGCGCACTTTAGTGTGTAGCCTACAGAAACAATTTGCAACAATTAGTAACTTAAAGTGCAATAAACAGTGTAAAATGAAGAAATCACTTAAAGTAGCAGTAAAACAGGCGAAATGCAGTCGCTAGCTTAATAACAGTGGGAAAGCCACAAAAAATACTTATATCTGGTAGAAAGTCACTCTTTTAGCTCTCTGCTGCTTGGATCACTCTGCAGGCCTGTGGCTTATAATTACAAAAACACAAATTTACAATAATAAATCTGTCTTTACTCAGATTTTACCTACCTTACAAGAATAGTCATTACCTAATTTCAGTAACTTTGTGTGAAACTTTTCCTGTTTAGAATGTGTTCTCTTAAGTTTCTTAATGTGTTCAAGTACTCTTTCTAAATGTTGATGCTTATGTCTGTATAAGGAAGTATAAAAATATCAGAGTGAATGCTAGAGTTTGAGTTAGGCGGAATATCAAAACAGGATAAACCTGCTGCTCATCTGCAAATATGGAAAGCTTTAAAATAGAAAACAAATACAGAAAAGTCCAATAAAATCTGCTTGGCATGAAATCATCAGCAAACCTTTGTACTAGAGTCTAGATAAACATTTTTTGTGGCACTATTTTAATTTTATTGCAATCTGAATCTCAGAAACTATTGTATTAGCATGAGAAATAGTATAGTTTACACACTAGGATACAGTTGGGTAGATTGTGTGTCCTAAGGAGTCTACTTCTGTTGTTTGAAAACACACTTTTTCGAACAACAGAAAGCAGAGACCACTTCACCGAAAGTGCACTTAAGTGAAAGTGTACTTTTGTGTAAATCAGTTAACCAAAGCATGGTACAGTGGGGATAAAGAAATATACCCTTTTCCCCACTGTAGTACGATCTCGGAGTTAATATATATATATATATATATATATATATATATATATATATATATATATATATATATCAAAATGTTAGAAAAATATGTATTTGAATATATGTGAAATGCTAGTTTAAAAACAAAGTAGTATGTAATGCATTTTATTCTATTAATCATATAACAGAAAGGGTAAATTCATGTGTAAATGGAAGTAGTTTTGAAACTGCAGTGTGGCTTGTAGCAAATTGACCTCCGACCCTGGCAGTTGCTAGTTTAGCAAGTTTTAATGTTTATGCTTTTCACAACTGATTATCTGCTGGGTCAGGAAATTAAATATGTGAAATAATGAAATCTTCTGCTCTTTCCTGCTGGGATGATTTGGCCTTGTATATGTGTTACTAAGATAGCATGCAGCTGGTGGGAAAGTGTTACAGTGAACAAAGATGTGTATTAGAAGACTGAATCTGCTATTGTATTCGAACTGATGTGAAACCTTGAAGAAGTAACTTTACAGAAAGACATTATGTCTGAACAGGTGGATAGCAAGGCCGTATTGTTACCAGAGGAAAACTTTTTTAAAATATACAGCATCAGCAGTTTTTATGAATAGAGGACTGTAAGCTAAAGAGATGTAGATGCCCTGTGACATACCACATTAGTAAGGTGGGCACAACTTAAATGTAAAGACTATAAAGTCTGTGTACTTCCTGTTTCATGTCAGACAAAATTCTGTACTTGTACGTTTTTTGCCTCCTGGTGTACACTAGTAAACTTTTGAACCTGAACCTCCTGTGTATTGAATTCTTGATTTTATTTAACAGTTTGGTCCTTCGAGCCGGATATCTCTCGGACAGCTGCAGATCAGAGTCTACCGGTGGTCGAATACTGTGCAGGAGAAGTTACCGAAACGGTTCTTCTTGGGTGAAAAGACCTCCGACTGAATTGTCGTTTAAAGAGGCTGGCCACTTTCTGATCTGTGGCCGAAGAGCGGATCCTGGACGACTCAATACCGGAGGCTCAGGTAGGAAGATTTTGCCTTTTTTCTGTTTTAGATCAGGGACTAGGTTACAGTAAATATTGTTGTCAAGATTTGTTATGCAGATCAGGGACAAAAGGAAGTACTGTATATTTGGTCATAGATCAGGGTAACAGAATAAAGTAGGCAGTTATTCTAGATAAACTGTGAAAAGGAACTGAACTTTTGATATCACGTGATAAGAAGGGTTACGTAACATTTTCTTTTACCATGGGAAATCAGTGCACTAAAACATCGCGAGATCCGCCCCTAACCGAAGACGCAAAATACATGCAATCACAACGTTCTGATAACGTTAGTTATTATACGAAATGGGTTAACAAATATGAATTTGATGATAAACTAGATAAAACTTCACTGGCTAAACTCCTTAAGCAACTTAAATCCGATGCGGGAGGTCAGGCAAAAAAGCAACGCCAATTAGGCATTCCTCAGGCACACAGGTGGATTGAGGAAGCAAATTGTAGAGAACAGAAGATTAAAAATTCAAAAACATTATTTTTAGACAAAGAAGATAATAACTTAGTAATAGCAACAGCTCCTGCCCCCTCCTTTACCCTTTTTAGAATATGAAGCGAGTGGACAGGCTGGTCCGCCTCCGTGTTATCCTGAAGTCTCAGTGAGACCACAACCGTTTGTTAGAGATCCTATTGAAACTAGGTCCCGAACACATAAAATACATAGGGACGCAGAATCATATCAAATAGAGAGAAACCTACAGGATGAGAGTGAGGAAGAAATATGTCCACTTATAGAGGTTCCAAATCCTCAGGCAGGACAGGCAGGGCAGGACCCAACACTCTTGGTATATAGACCATGGACACCGGAGGATATCCGGAAAGCTACTGAGGGAATCCCCCATCCGAAAGTTAATTTTACAAAATTTTTAGAAGATCTACAAGGCATGAGGTTGAGTTACCACTTGAATGGGGAAGAAGTAGAAAAAGTAGTAAGACAAATTATAGGTCCAGATTGGCACATGATTTGTGGCACCTGGAATCCTCGTAATGCAGAGCTTAAACCACTCCCACATAGTGACGCAGAGTTAGACAACAGAGTGAAAGGTCTTACAGACCAAATCTCTGAGAAATGGAAACCTAGAGCAGACTGGACTTGCATTAATCAATGCATACAACAGGAAAATGAGACAATAGATGGGTACTATGCTAGATTATTGGAATGTTTTAATAATCATAGCGGTATGACGGTTACTGAAAACCAAACGAATGATTCCCCGTATGAACAACAATTAAAAAATGCATTTTTGAAAGGTTGCATTGCACCTATCAGTAGCTTCATTACGAAGCATATGATAGACCATCGAACAGGTAGGCTACAAGCCTTACTTGAATATGCTAGACATGCTGAAAGACATTTTAATAGTAAGAAGAAAAAGAAGGCGCAAGTCTTCACTGCTGAAGACGGAGCTGAAGTATTTGTGTTACAGTCAGGTAAAAAGGGCAAGAAGAATGCCCAGGGAAATAAACAGTCTGACAAACGATCAGAAGATTTTGAAGAGAGGAAAAGGAGAGGTGAGTGCTTCAAGTGTGGGAAAAAGGGACATTTAGCAAGGGATTGTAAACAGAACAAAAAGGTAATTACAGAAGATAAGGGAGATGAGGACTGACTATATGATAGTGAAGATACATCATGCGAAAGTCAGAAATCATCAGGAGAAGTTAATAAACAGAAGACAAATATAAATGTGATAGAAGGAATAGAAGAAGTGCAACTAGATATGGAAAATGAAGAAAGTGAAATTTTGGATTTAGCGTTATTGAGCCTAGAGCTCTACTTAGCAGATACGAAACTGGAAGTTACACTTCTGGTGGAGGGAAGGGAAGTCAAATTCCTGTGTGACTCAGGAGCGTCACGGACCCTGATACACCCCTCCAAGTTACCAGAACATTCTGAATCACCTGATTATATACTAGTGAAAGCTGCAAACGGACAGCTATACAGGGAACCACTTTCCCATGATATAGCAATAACTGACCCTGTTTCAGGTATGACCCAAAGAAGTAAAATTGTTGTTTCTGCAAAGTGTCCAGTGAACCTATTGGGCAGGGACCTTATGCAGATATTTGGCATAGCAGTAGTTCCGACTGTGCAGGGTATGGAAGCGCAGAGGCAAATGGATACTTTTGTGGTGCGATCGGAGGGTGAAACTTTTTACTGGTACAGCCAGGACCTAGTCACAACTGGTCCAAGGGCAGTAACTGAGGAACTAATGAACGTAGCCATCAGTAAAGCCCCCTCCCTCGACACGGATCAACAGCATTTGTTACACTGTACTCTATACTACTGTACTATACCAGGACCTGATAGAGAGTATGAGCAGGAATTGTTCAGAAATCGTGCAACTAGATTGGTTTTACGTACTTTGTACTGGGATACTGAGGGAAACAGTGTAGTTAGCTGTTCATTACCTCAAGAATTCCTTGCATTATATAGATCAAATCGATTACCACATGTCAGCTTGACAAAGAACAAAAATGTAAAATGGACAGACTTAGGAGAAAAGGTGACAAGATGGGAGAAACAGACTGACTTAAAACTATCAGAACAAGGGATACAGAAACAAAAACTGAATTGGTTGTCACAGACACATCCAGCTGTACACTTGCAATCTAGCGAGGACAGCTGATTAGCATTTTTATTAGAAGAAGAAGAAAAAGCCTTATGTGAAATTCCAACGACTCTTTGGTCAACAGGAAAGTCAGATGTAGGACTTATTCGAACAGCAGGACCAGTTACAATTACACCAAAATCGGCATTTAGGCCAGGGAAAAGACAATACCCTTTGAGAAAAGATGCAGAAATAGGAATCAAGCCTATAATAGCAGCATTACTCAAAGAAGGAGTACTGGTAGAATCTCCTGATTCACCATGTAATACACCCCTATTTCCTGTTAAAAAAGCAAACGGGGAATGGCGGATGGTTCAAGATTTACAAGATGTGAATAATGCAGTGATACCCAGAGCACCCATGGTGCCAGACCCACATACTTTGTTAAACGATTTGAAACCGCAACAAAATATTTTTCTGTGGTAGATATCAGTAATGCTTTCTTTTCAATACCTATACATCCTGATAGTCAATATTGGTTTGCATTTACATTTCAGGGTAAAAGGTATACCTATACTTGACTACCACAGGGATATTGTGAAAGCCCAACAATATTTGCACAAGAAATGGCTAGCAACCTGGCAGGGTTTACCCCACCGGGAGGTAGTCAGATTCTACTTTACGTAGATGACATCTTGCTAGCAGCCCCCACCCAGCAGCAATGCAGGGAGGATACTGTAACGTTATTGAAATTTTTAGCAACACAAGGACACAAAGTAAATAAAAGTAAGTTACAACTTTGGAAAAAGCAAGTTAGATACCTAGGATATGTAATATCCAATGAGGGTAGAATATTAGACGAGGATAGAAAAACAGCAATTTTGCAAGCACCCAAACCAGCAACCAAGAAAGAAATGATGTCCTTCTTGGGAACAACTAATTTCTGTCGGAGCTGGATACCAAATTATGCTTTGGAATCTGCTCCACTGACTGACTTGATATATAAGACACCAATGGCAGCACAAGATATTTTACAATGGACACCTGAAGCAGAAACGGCTTTCTGCAGGTTGAAGCAGTTGATAGCTTCTTCATTAGTTTTAGGACTCCCAAATTATCACAAATGGTTCTTTCAGACCGTAGATTGCAAGCAAGGATATATGACGTCAGTGCTGACACAACAACATGGGGATAAGCAATGCCCCATAGCCTACTATTCATCGCAGTTAGACCCAGTGGCGCGATCTTTGCCTCACTATGTACAAGCAGTAGTTGCAGCTGCAATGGCAGTACAGGCTTCAGCCTCAGTGGTGTTATTCCACCCTCTCACATTGAGAGTGCCTCATGCAGTCGCAATAATTTTACTGCAAGAAAAAGTAGCATATCTCTCTCCTGCTAGACATCTTTCATGTATGACTATACTGCTGAGCCAACCTCACATGACAATTGAACGATGTACGACATTAAATCCATCAACATTACTTCCAACTCCTGCAGATGGCACACCGCACAGCTGCCTGCAAGAGATTGAACAGTTAACCTTGCCTAGAAAAGATCTTACAGATATGCCCTTGAATGATGCCGAGGTGACATATTACGTGGACGGCTCATGCAGAAGGGGTCCTACAGGAAAGAATCTAGTGGGGTATGCAGTAGTTACAGACACAGAGATTTTAGAAGCCCAGCCCTTACCACATAACTTGTCTGCACAAGCAACAGAATTGATAGCTTTAACACGAGCATGTACTTTAGCAAAAGACAAATGTGTAAACATATATATTGATAGTCAGTATGCTTTCTCTTCAGTACATGTATTGGCGCAACAATGGAAAAATAGAGGGATGATAACATCTAGTGGAAAACCAATTAATCATGCGCAATTTATTTTGGAATTATTAGAATCTATTCAGTTACCTACCAAAGTAGCTATTTGTAAATGTGTAGCTCATACAAAACAACAGGATAAGATTTCGAAAGGCAATGCACGAGCTGATGCAGCTGCAAAGCAAGCAGCCTCAGACTCAGAAACTTTACTTTTGAATGAGGAATTACAACCCTCTGAGATTTTAGATTTAGACATGTTAAAAACAATGCAGATGCTTACTACAAAAGCAGAAAAACAGAAATGGGAAAAACAAGGCGCAATTCTTGAAAATGGACTGTACATTTCCAAAGAGAAAAAAACGATATTGCCGTCTAATTTATTTAGATATGCAGCTTTGTTGAGCCATGGGCAGTGCCATGTCTCAACAGGGGGGATGGTACAGTTAGTAAACTGAATATTCCAAACATATGGATTCACAAACTACACAAAAAAATTTTGTGCAGCTTGTCATACTTGTAACAAGCATCATGCACAAGGGGCATTTAAACCTAAGCACGGAAGTTTTCCTGTACCACCGTATCTGTTCCATACTATTTGTATGGATTTCATAGAATTGAATAAGTGTGAAGGGAAGAAATATTGTTTAGTCATTGTAGATATGTTTTCTAAATGGGTAGAAGCTTTTCCAACCAAAAATCCGGATGCAGCAATAGTGGCGAAAGCCCTGATAAAAGAAGTAATCCCTAGATTTGGCATTCCGGAAAGGATTTATAGTGACAACAGCACACATTTTGTAAACCAGACAATCCAGCAACTTGGGAGATTTTTTGGTATCTCCTTGAAAAAACATTGTGCCTACCACCCACAGTTGGCAGGACTGGTGGAAAGGTACAATGGTACCCTTAAGAATAAACTTAGGAAGTTAGTTGAAGAAACCCAAAAGAATTGGATACACTGTCTACCTTTAGCACTGCTGAGTATGAGAATGGTTCCAAATGTGAAGGGTTTGACTCCCTTTGAAATGATTTTTGGGAGAGCATATTATGTGCCTCAGTGGAAAGCTCTCATGCCTGCAGAGCAAGAGGCTGACAGTTCATTAGCTAGTTATATGAGGAAACTGTTAACAAATAAATCTATTTTGCAGTTTAACTCTTTTTCAGATAAGGAACAGACCAGACCGGTGGAAGCAGTTTTGGCCCCCGGGACGTGGGTGTGGCTGAAAGTGATGAAAAGGAAGAATTGGGTGAGTCCAAAGTGGGAAGGACCGTACCAGGTACTGTTGGCAATGCCTACTGCAGTCAGAGTGGCTGAGAGGACATCCTGGGTTCATTTAACGCACTGCAAACCGGTAAAGAACTTTCAAATTGATAAAAACTTTGTGACTGATATACAACAAGGGCAAGATGGCCAAAAACAAAGCGAATAGAAATTTAGATCAACCCCAGAGATGTTGCATAATCATTTTGCTGAGTATACATTTATTGACTATAATTGTGACAATTTTCCTCTTGTTGTGGTTTTTCCTGCACTCAACCACACAAGTGAAAGTGGGAAGGCGTGACAAAATGTCTATAGACTGGCATCCAAATTTTAACACATACCAAGCCATGAAGTATGTATATGCAGAGACTATGAACATTTCAAATTGCTGGGTTTGTACAGCTATACCAACAGCATATGGAGGACTGATGTTGTCCGCTGTCCCTTTGGGGATAAATGAGACTTGGGAGAATTTACTCTTTGATACAGGAACTATGAGATCACAGGACAAAATAGCTTTATTTTTACCTGTCACACAAAAAGGAATTGTATGTTTTTACAAAAATGATACTCTCCAGTTGGGCTGGAGCAATTGTAATATAACCATATCTTACCGGTGTTATATTAAGAATAGTAATGGCAATATTCTTTGCAATACTAATTATGACTCATATTTGAACTCACTGAAAACAACCATGAATGACATTCGCAAGAATCCTGTTTTATTTATACAATTGTCAGTTATAGACCAGAAAATGTTTCATGCAGGGTTAATGCATATTAGTACTAAAGTAGAAAACTGTTATTTTATTTGTGGGAAAAAAGCAAATAAATGGTTACCTGAGAATTGGTCCGGCAGTTGTTTTTTGGGCTATCTGGTTCCGGCAATAAGACATACTGCAGAATTACCTTTGGGTAAGATACGAAATGTGAGAGAAGTAGCTCGGAAGCCTGGAGGTCCAGTCGAGAAACCTGTAAATCCAGTTGGACGGACCGAGGCTGGCTGGAAAGACCATAATAACGTGAGGGATAAAAGTAAATTGACTCATATGGACTTGAGTGACAGTGTTATATCTTGGGCAGGAATATTCCCAGCATATGGAGCAGTCAAATTGATCTGGGAGCTGAGGAAGTTGTCGAAACTTCTCGAAGTAATGAGTAATGCGGCTTTCTCTGCCCTAGAACTGGTGACTGATGAACTGAATGCAATGAGAACTGTTGTGCTACAAAATCGAATGGGTCTTGACTTCACCCTAGCGGCGAGAGGTGGTACGTGCGCACTTATCAAAGAAGAATGCTGTGCGTATATACCAGACAATAGGCATGAAATTAACAGTCACCTAGAGGTAATTCAGCAAGTATCAGCCATGACTGAACCAGGCCCAAACCCACTGACAAACTTTTTCCAGAGTCTATTTGGGGGGTGGGGTTCCATCCTAATGAATATTCTGATTGCCATTTGTGTGGATATACTCCTGATAGGAGCATGTGTTTGTTGTGGAATTCCCTGCATGAAAAGATTAATCAAAGATTTTATTGATGTATCTGTTACTGAAACTTTGTACCAAGATATTGAGATTGAAAAATTGATCTCAGATGAAATTTTTTCTGAAGTATAGATCAAATGACTCACCTAGCTGAAAATCCTTAGTGGAAGAGGTTAGGAGATGAAATGACATTATACATGCTTCAAAATAGAATAAAAAGTATTAATTGGAGGGAAAATGTTAAAAAAATATGTATTTGAATATATATGAAATGCTAGTTTAAAAACAAAGTAGTATGTAATGCATTTTATTCTATTAATCATATAACAGAAAGGGTAAATTCATGTATAAATGCAAGTAGTTTTGAAACTGCAGTGTGGCTTGTAGCAAATTGACCTTTGACCCTGGCAGTTGCTAGCTTAGCAAGTTTTAATGTTTATGCTTTTCACAAGTGATTATCTGCTGGGTCAGGAAATTAAATATGTGAAATAATGAAATCTTCTGCTCTTTCCTGCTGGGATGATTTGGCCTTGTATATGTGATACTAAGATAGCATGCAGCTGGTGGGAAAGTGTTACAGTGAACAAAGATGTGTATTAGAAGACTGAATCTGCTATTGTATTCGAACTGATGTGAAACCTTGAAGAAGTAACTTTACAGAAAGACATTGGGCAGGATTCACGAAGCCTCCGTGTAAGAGTTATAACTCTTACATGGAGGCTGCAGTTAAATGGAGTGATGTCAGCATGCTCTGCATATTCATGAGAGCATGCTGAATCACACCTAAGTCTAACACGGTCCGTGTAAGACAGTAGGGGGTGTGTCCGTAGGCCGAGCCCTGCAAGCGGACATGCCCCCAGAAGAGTAAAAGTGCCCAAAGTAAACACCCACGACAGAGTCCACGGAAATGTGAATAAACACAACACAACACATGCCCCCACAGACTATGAACAGAAAATATATAAATAAACATGTTATATATTTTTTTAAAATTGTAAAAATGTTTAACCGTGAGTGCGCTTTTGCTGGCGTGCCCGTAAGCAGCTACAGTTAGCAGTCAGTGGGAAAGCATATAAGAATTAAATATGCAAAGTAAGCCAAGAAGCAATAGCGTAGCGGTAGAGATGTCAGCTGAAGAGCAGGCATTCATGGTTCGAGCCCCCACACCTCCAACTGTTATTTTTAGCAAAATAAGCATGAAACAAGTCCCTGACAAACATGTACACATATAAGATCACATTTTATGTAAAATGTAATGAAATAGTCCATTTATTTTGAAGAAATGTGAGGTAACAAAACAATAAAAAAATGCTAGATATGCCTATAGCTGAGCTACAGTTTAACAAGGTGAGTGCATCTGCCCGTAGGTGAGCAGTGGTTTGACAGGTGCAAAATGAGTGCCCATAGGTGAGCAGTGGTTTCACATGCTGAAACTGTGTGCCCCTAGCTGAGCTGAGTGTACTATGCGTGCTGACAGCCAAATGAGGCGTAAGCCAGCGCACCCCGTTTGTGCAGAGCTGCGCACCGCGCCAACAAGCTAACCGACAGGCAACGTTGAGCAAGCTGTAACAAAACTGTCTTTACACAGACACACCCCCTAGCCTGTCTAGACAGTCATAAAATATAAAAAGCAATGGCCAGGTTCAAACCCAGGATACCATGCACCATAGTCAAGGTACTGAACCACTAAGCTACGACAGCTGTACTCAGAAATGCAGTAATAGCAAATATATAGGAATGAATAGAAAGTGGAGCATGACAAAGCAGGTTTTGTGAAGTGGATACAATTCCAAAATGGCCAATCACAGATAAGTGCGGGAAAAATGGCATATATAAGCCCCATAGGCGGGAATACACAGCATAAACGATTGTAGAACTGACTTGCAGCCAGAATGTCAGGTGTAGGTGAGGGTAGTTGCTTTCAAGCACAGAGGTGGGGCATTGAGGAGTCCAGATACATGGTCTGGCTCCTAGTCCACAATCATGAGGCCCAACTCATGCAGGGCCAGGTCCTGTGGGGAGCATACAGGGCTGAGGCGTGGGACCGGTTGGCTCATGATCTCACCAGTGCCACAGGGATTCCAAGGACTGGTGAGCAGGTCCATCACCACCATGCGGACCTGAAGAGATGCAAGCAGGACCAATTGAACCTTTGGATCCAGGAGGCCCGGCAAATGCCCAATGCCCCACTACTGAGTAAGTTACATTTAATTATGTATGTAAGAAATTAAGTTAGCTGATATTATGGAGATGTGTATTCCAATATTACTTCATTTATATTACAGCTGCAGGTGTCCGTTCTGCGAACCGACGAGCCTATGGCGATAGGCTGGTACGGTTGCGCCACCAGTCAGGTCAGTAATCCACTCCCAGTAACTGTAAAGAAATATAAAAGTATGACAGTTAGCAAAAGAGTGCAGTGTAGTCACTAAGTAATAAAATGTGCAAGTAACAGTGTAAAAGTGTTTGCAAGTATTGCTTGATTACAAAAGTGTGTTGCAGTCTGAAATCCAAACAGAAAAATGAAAATGTCTGAAATAAATTATGAAATAAAGATGCCCCACCTATAATATCATAGTGCACAACCTGCAGCAGGCTGAAAAGTACAGCTGCAGAAGATGAGCAACTCACATGTGTGAAATATATCCCTGTTGAAATACTGAAACATGACAGAAGTGAGACTGCTGGAAAGGATTGTAATAACTACAGGTAAAACATGTCAATAAAGCCTAGAAGTAAGTACCATCCTGAATAGTAAAATGAAAACAAGTGAGAGGGTGTGAGAAAGAGTTATGAATCCACCAATAAAGTAGTAATAACCCCTGTATAAAGTATACTGCAGTCAGTACAGAATTAAATGAATGTGACAAGTAGAACCAAACTGTGAAATGTGTCCAAAGTGTTGCTGCAGCTGGAATGTGTACCCCAAAATCTGGATATGTTGCTCTCAGTCTGCAATATGTAGATAGTATGATTGTCTGAAATATCAAACATCCACAGTTGTCTATAGCTATATAAAGCAAATGTAGCAGGATGATGTAGCTGAACAAAGCCAGATATGAACGTGTATGAATAAGAATAAAATGTAAATTGATGTAGCAGTAACAGTCCTATCACCAAAGTGAAGTAGTTATCATATGGGAAACTGTAGTTAGAACAGTAGTGTGTATATATCTGTAGCTATCAGAAATGTACAGCATATGTATTGGTATTCGAAGGTGTTAATAATATTTTCTTCACCCCACCCTATAACCACATATAATCCATTCTACGTGAAAATGGTATGTGCAATCACAATTAACACCCCTGGACATTTGTCCTGATGGGTCCTAAATATTTGCATGTCCGTTGATGCATCTGCCCTGTTCATACATCCAAACCTGATGGTCTGTTGCCATCAATCAACCCTGCATGTTGTTGGACTGTGTATTGCTGTTCAAATTATGCATGTGTTATGCTCGCTGTTCAATGGTGTGAATATCTGGGTGTTTGGTTAATGGGAATACTAATGCATGCTGTTACAACTAATTGCGAATGGTATTGTATGTTACTAACCCAAACTGTCATGACATAATGCAAAACATAGGACGACAGGGAAGGCGGGTTCCAGCGGACCCACCTCTCCCACCTCAGCTGGCGAGTGCACCTGGCAGTAGTGCCCAGTCTGGACCCTCCTCCGGTGGCCCTGTGCCACCTGCGGGTGGAAGCGCTGCAAGGGATGGGGCTCATCCCCCCTCTGCAAGTGTGGCCAGAGGAGAACCACCACTCACCCTTCGTAGCGTCCGGACTGTGGTACGTAGGGAGATCTGGGACACTGTTCTCGAGCCCCTACGCCAGCTTGAGGCACAGGTGGCACAACTTACGGGCATGCCTGTTGCCTGGCCTACACAGCCCCCAGCACAGCCCCGTCCTGGGCAGTGAAGGAACAGTGGCAACTGCCCATGGGTGGGGGTATCAGTTCCACTGTTGCCATCTGTGGGCTCATGGGCTCTGGATATCCAAACCTCCGTCCCGTCAATTGTGTAACCCCCCCACATGTGTCATACACCGCCCCTGTATACGTCTTGTTTGTCTTGTCTGTTGACCTACCCAACCTACCTCCCCAGCTATACCGACTTCCCTCACCTGACATACCACTCTCACCTGAAAAAAAAAAAAGGGCACTCTGTACCCACAAAAAAATTACGCCCCATACATAGCTGCCCATTCCGCACATATGTCTACCAGACATGGAAACTATCAATTACAATTGGCTGTACAACAACTATTACTGTTGTCCTTACACCTCTCTCAGGGGTGGAAGGTATCAAATGTCACACCAAATTACAAACATATGCACAGTTGTTGCTGATGAAGGAATGGGCAGCTATGGGCCTTACCTACATCCCTCCTGCAAAACCCAAGCTTGTTTCCTTACTGTCTTACCCTCTTTGTGACCCCTTTTTCACCACTTTTCTGTCTCCCCATTTTCATTTCTTTCAAAGAAAATAGCGCGGGTGTGCGCAAGAGTAAGCACGTTTAAGCGGTTGTAAGCGGGTGTGCGTGTGTGTCCGCGGAGCTAAACGCCAGTGCGCATGCGTGAGCTCCGCGCAAACCAGCGCTAACCCGGTTACAACTGCTTAAAAGTGCCTTAGTCACTTTGATTGACAGGTCCTGTAGTCAGTTCAGAAGCAAAATAAAATCCCACTGGCAGTCCCGAACCCAGGACCTTGGAAACAGTAGTCTGCATGACTTACCACTAAGCCATGACTCTTATACAAGAACATTGTGCTAAAATAAATATATCATGTAATAGTAGGAATGAATGTAAAGGGAATATAGGATGTGTAGTACACAAAGCATGTCATTTAGAATTACTGTCAACACTAGTAGATTTCCATAATAGTAGTGTGTGAACAGAAACAGCCATGCTAGTTGGTAGCTAGTAGGTAATAATGTCACTGTAGCACCTTGCAAGCCACACACATACTCACAGCAGGATAATCACTGCCCATACCCCACAACCTCTTACAGGAACACATCCGGACCAAGTAATAAAATATGTGGAGCAAAGGCCCAAAACCAGGGACACATTACAAATAATGTTACAACAAATGCAGACAGTTCAGAGAGTAACAGGGTCTGCATTTTGTGGGATGTTTGGAAGGGTATGAAGTCTGAAACTTGAATGTTTGTCACTATATTCTGACTTGAGCCCAGAGTGATTTGCCAGAAAAAGCTGTGCATGAGATATTGACCAAAATATGAGGCAGAAATGTGGACAACCTGCAAATATTTGTACACATGAGAGGTCTGACACCACCATATTTGAATAGTTAAGAGCCTAGACATAGCAACAGTGAATGACTTACAGGGATGCCCCACAGACTCCATGTGAAATGTACAAACAGTAGGCAGAAAGGTGTAACAACACATGCAATGGTAACTATGGAGTCCTGAAAGTATTCACCACTTGCATGGCAGAATAAGTGTAGTAATACATATGCTCATGCTAACCCACAGTCACAACTGCAGCATACCAGACAATTTAATGGGTGTACCCCACTGATATGTAACATTCCATGAGGCAGATAACAGATGAACCTGAGAGTCTCTGGAGCCTGCTCAGCAGCATACTCAAATACCCTAATAGATGTCAAGGCCCACACCATGGCCAGACCACACTGCATGCTGTAACACCCTAGCAGATATAGCAAGCATTCCAAGGTGTGAATGTACATGGAAAATAGGAAAGCTACAGCAGCACACTATAGTCAGGACACCTAGCAGGCATACAAGTAGTGACTGTAAAGGGCAAATATTGAAGCCTTAGCAACAAAGTGCAAGCAAAAGTGAAAGGAAAGCACACACACACACACACATTAACAGTAGTAGTAGTTGTAGGTGTCAGTGTACATACAGAGTTAGTACAGGAAACTGGAGAAATGAATGGAGGAATGTTAATCTACAACACAGCTGGAAATATGAGAGAGATACCAACCTTTACACTCACAGAACATTGTCCACAGCATACCAGCATGGTTCCTGCCCTTAAAATCTGAAAGGGCTACGCCTATCTCACATACCTTTTTATAGCACTGTTCTGAAATCACAGTGAGAACTGCAATCAGTACACAATTGGCTGCATGCAATTAGCAAATGCTGGCTAACAATTGGTGCAGAGGCCATCACATGGGCATATGCAGATACCTACAAAGTATGCTGTACTCCCAGTCCACACATGCAATACTTTCATTGCACCCTGAGGAGGACGTGAGAGACAGACAGACAGAGAGAGAGAGAGAGAGACAGAGACAGAGACAGAGAAAATTGAAATTAAGCAGACACAAACAAAACTGTTCAGCAACAGCCACCTGAAAGCTGACAACTGGGAAGTGGAGCAGCAGGACAGAAAACCAGAGGGCAACACATGCAGCTGTGACAAACACAGGTAATGTAAAGTAATACTATAAAGGTCTACATACTGTGAACCCTCCATATGTGTCATTGGTCTGTATCCATATGTATATGAAGATGTGTAAAGGGCAGGGGACATACAGCAACTATCAGTGAAGGCTGTACATACATTTGTATGTGAGAGCATCTATGTGCACATATCAATGTAGGTTGACTGTAGGTTGTAGTGCAATGTACAAAGTAGGTTTCACAGTTATGTATGTTTAGCAGTATGTTAGTGTGTGTATACAGTATGGTAGACAAACATGTTGATATACCTGTCTATCATATGGATACGTATGTATGTCAACATATGTATGTATGTATGTATATATCTATATATCTATATCTATATATATATATATATATATATATATATATATATAATATGCATATATGTATACATACATAGAGAGAGATGTAGGAATACATAGACAGATGTAGATAGATAGAATATGTACAAACATATATATGTAATGCACACATACAGATATAGATATATGTAGATACATATACATAGACAGACTGATCTGACTATCTACAGGTATGACTGTATATGACAACCTCAACACACCCTGTCCCACCCCCTCTGTCACTCTCACCCCCTCTGTGTCCCCCCCTCCACATCTATAGCAATATATGTACATCAATATATATATATATGTGTATATGTATACAGACATATATATATATATATATACATATAGATATATCTATATACATATATATATATATATATATATATATATATATATATAGAGAGAGAGAGAGAGATGTATATAAATTCTGAGTGAGGCACATGTGTACAGATGTATTGCAACAGGTGCCTGGTGACAAAGGCATGGAGTGAACACCAGTGTCAAAGCCGGAGTACCATACCCCATTTCAAATCACCTACACCAGTAACCACCAGATATGTGATTGGCTGCCCACCACTGCATGTGTCAGGGGTGAACAGGGTCATAAATGTGTACAATAGTGGCCCCAATGATATTCACAGTGGCACACTATTCCTGGAATACCTGCACATGGTATGTGTCAGCAGACATGGTGTGTCAGCTATGGACATGTAGGTCGGTGTACTCCTCCACACCACATAATGGATGCCATGGTATGGACCTCACATGACAGCTACAGATATGGAGAAGGACACAGTGACATGTACAACACTGTGACAATGCACTCAAACACATTACCAATGCACAGTGACTGACAACACCACAGAGTACACATATACTACCCACATAGAGGTTACCACTCCCGGATTTACATACGTAAGTCACACCCATGACAGATGTCCAACAACCATAGTAACACCTCACACCATCCACAACCTAAATGACTGCTGTGTGTCGTCCATGCCACTGCAATAGAGAGCACATGTGGAGGTAAAAGTTCCTACCCACAGATAAGACATACCCTGCAATAAACCACACAGTGTTAAGAAGCAAGACTCCCCATGAGTACATGTCACACATACCCCTGCTGAATGTTAGTCAGATAGGTAATATGCCATATGAGTCACCCTGTGTAACTGTGTGACAGCAGCAGGTACCATCACACCACATGTGTCACAATGGTCAGGGTAGCAGAACAGTATGCTGCTGTAGTCCCAGGGCAATAGCATATTGTATAGTATTGTATTGTAATGTAATGTATTGTGTTGTATTGTATTGGTATGTTGAGGTGCCTCCTTCGTGGAGTGGAACCACTGCTGCTGTGCGCCAGTGTACAGGTACATATCCTGTAGTCAGGCTAGTGTTACATAGCACTTCTATATGTGTGTTTAGCTCCTGTCAGAGTTTATGTAGCATGCAGCTGGGGATACCATCAGGTCCCAGTCATGTTGTGTATTCTGCTTTCATGAGGGCGGCTCTCACCTGGACATCTGTGATGACAGGGAGGTTACAGTCAGCTGGGATAACTATGTCTTATTTTGGGGGAGAGGGCGGGTGACACCTGCACTGAACCTGTCTGCCACAATGTTGTCAATATCTGTGGTGTCAGTGAAATATTTGTTGTTGTGTACTAACTATGGGCATAGAGGATGGATTCTGACCAGGTTGCTAACATAACTGAAGAAGGCCTTCTGGTTATCTGTAGTGTCCCTCTTGATTTCCCTCTCAAAGTTGCCCATGGATGTTTGTATGATGGAAAATAGATCCTTACTAGTGCTGCTCAGACATGCCCTCCCTTTATGGAATTATGCTCTGTCTTGCAGTAGCTTCCATCTTCTGTAATACAATCTGTCTATGGCTGGGGTCCACCAGACAGGATGCTGTCCCTTTGTGGAGAGTGTCTTGGTCATATATGGGATTGCATGATCCATGCATTCTCGGAGATGTCTGTAGAAAGCATTTGTGTAGGGGTCAGCATTGTGGGTTGTATCTGCCACTGGCCCAGTGGGCTGAAAGGATACCATGTCACTGTTACAAAGTGTAAAGTTTGCATCTGCAATGTTATTCACTATAGTCGTTTGTGCTGGTGGTGGAGGTGGGATATGTATATCCAGGGCAATTAGTGTGTGGTCAGCTCACAGTAGTTGATGATGTAGGCCATACAGTACCTAGATACAAACCCCAGAGTGAGGAGGTGCTCTTGACCTGAATCAGTGTTCTGACTGCTGGGGTTTGGTAGTATGTCGTATGGAGTGTGCCAGGTACTGTTGCACAGTTGCTGGCTGAGCAGTGATACCTGGCCATTTACATGTGTATCCACCAATAGACAGACAGATGCTATATATGTGAGATATGTTGTATCATAACAGTCGAGTAGCATGTGTAGTATGTGTGCCAAATTCTGCTGACATATATTGCTGATATCAGGTTATTTTCTTTTTCAGGTACATGGCTCACCCGCGGAATCCCACTTACTCCACAGCTGAGGATGAGGAGATACACCAGAGCCTGGTGCGGGATTATGCAATACTCTTTTCCCGCACCAGCCAGAATCAGCAGGAGAGGGCTGCACTGTGGCAAGACCTGGTCCATCGGGTAAATGACATAGGCACGCATAATAGGACATATGAGCAGGTATGACATCACTGCAGTGATTTAATCAGAAATGTCCATCAGCGTGCGTCGGATATCCACAGGCAACAGGTCGCCACAGGTGGTGGGGTGGCTACACATCCCCCACTCACCAGACTGGAGGGACTACTCATGAGTGTAGTGGCTCCAGTCCGCCAGCAACAACAACAGCAGCAGACATGCATTATGATGGAGGCTGGAGCCACGCAGCAGCAAGACAGTGAGCGTGCAGGTAATATGCCATATGTATAGTTGACTGTTGTGTACACTGGTAGTTAATGCATGTGTGAGGTGTGTCCTTGGTTTGTAGCTGTCACCATAGTATTTAATGTGCAAGTGTGATATCCTCAATATTAGCAGCTGACCTGTGAAAGGCGACTGTTGTACTACTGACCTGTATCATACTCAGTAACAATGGCACAGTTGTGCCCACTGACATTAGTTTCTTCACGTCTGCAGGTCCCTCCGTGTAACAGCAATGCAGCCTATCCATGCTGGTGAGTGTGTATTAACAATACCTGTAATAGTCTTGATAGTAATAGTAATATTAGGCTCACTTAGTAGTGCTCTTTGTATGCATGTAGGTGTGTCTGTGTCTGTGTGTTGATATCACGCATACTGAGTACTGTACAATTGTGTGAAACTGTGTGCATGTGTGCATGTGTGCACCTGTGCATGTGTGCATGTGTGCACCTGTGCATGTGCATGTGTGCACCTGTGCATGTGTGCATGTGTGCATGTGTGCACCTGTGCATGTGTGCATGTGTGCATGTGTGCATGTGTGCATGTGCGCATGTGTGCACCTGTGCATGTGTGCATGTGTGCATGTGTGCATGTGCACATGTGCATGTGTGCATGTGCATGTGCATGTGTGCATGTGCACCTGTGCATGTGTGCACCTGTGCATGTGCGCATGTGCGCATGTGTGCATGTGTGCACCTTTGGATGTGCTCATGTGCATGTGTGCATGTGTGCATCACTGGTAATGTGTAGACATTGTAAACTGTGTTTCCTGTTTCCCTCCCACAGGTTCTGGTGCTGCTCTGGTGTCATGTAGCAGGGAACCTGAATCAGGTGCCATGGGTACTGATAATGATGACATCTGTGTAATGGCACAGGAAGGTATGCCAGGGTCCGCCATTGGTCAGCCGATTGACAGTACACAGCTGTCGACCCCATCAATGCGCACAGTTATCCTGCCAATACACCCTTTGTCACCAATGTCCCTAGGTGATGGACAGCATACAGTGGGCATTGACCAGGGTAATGTGGTATCTGTGGCACATGCCTCCCCACACAGCAGCCATGGGCATGGCCCAGAGATGGTACCACACAGACAGATGTCCAGGGGTTCTCGTGGGAGCATCCGTGGGCATACTGCCCCTGTCAGACATGCCCACAGAGGTCTTACAACCTCAGCTATGTTTTGGGCTGTCATGCAGGCACAGTCACGTATGGAACGGTACACCAGACAGGGTCTGAGGGAGCTGACAGCATGTCGCACAGCCATGACTGACAGTATGCGTGACATTGCGGCTGCCATCCGTGATTTCACCGATGTCATAGACAGATGTTGTGGGGACATATTAGACCGGTTCCACAACTACATGTCCATGAGCCAGGGCGATGGTGGACGGTTGAGGCGTCGACGTGGCGTATGCCAGCAACAGCAGCAGCTGGCAGTCGTCGCGATGACAACAGGGCCGCCCCGTAGTGCCAGCAGCAGCCCCAGCAATGCTGGGTCTGTGCTGTCATCAGACCGCCCCAGGAGACCACGTGCACGTGGCTCTGGCCAGGCCCGACAGGGATCTGTGTCCAGTCAACGAACACCTGCTTCTGATGACAGTACCCAGTCTGGGTTGGTACCGGATACGGTCCGTAGCACCCTGCAAGGCACAGGTACCGTGTCCGTGGCCAGAGACACTGATCTGTATGACCTGGCAGGTACAGTCTGTGGCTGTCCACAAACACCAGTATATGGCAGCCATGAGGTGGAACTGTGTGCATCCATACACACATGCGAATTGACAACACCTAGGGCTACCGCATACACGCACACACTGCATCAACATTGCCCCACCTTCTACTGCTGTCCCTCACCAACACACATACACATACATGTCAATCGGTGGTATCGGTGGCTGACTCAGGCATACCAAGTTCACACCCTGTGCATATGATGAAACTGTGCCACCTCCTGCAATCTGTAACAACTGTGCAGGTACAGGTTAACATGTTGCTGATGCACAGGGTGACCACATAGACGTGTAGTAATAGTATCATGTTGTTAACAGTACTGTGTGCTGAATTAATTGTGGGTATATCACAGCATGCCTGATGCAGTAAGGGTGTGATTGTCATGTACTGTTGTCTACACCCATGGTAAGTACCATAGTGTATCATCTGCACATGTTGGCATACTGGTGGTAATGATGTCAACAGAAGGCTACATACATAGGTAGCACAGGGATAAGGTAATGAATGTAGTAATACGCAATGATGGACATGTAAACTGCAAGTGGCATGTTGCCCACACTGGACTCTGCAATGCGGATGTTTGAGGATGTTGATATGTGTGCAGTACTACACGACTGGTACAGGACACACAGGAGCACCCTAGCACTGCAAGCTCACATCTCATACCATGCTAGACAGCCCCAACACACAAAACTAACTGTCACAGGAGGGAGAGTCCCCATATATGTTAGGGATACTGTGGTGGCAGGCCAGGTAGCATACATCCTACTAAGTATGGAACCACTGAGTGAAGGCTCAGTGTCTGTTATTTGACATGTGTATTACTGCAGGTATGAGCACATGGGTTTCCATCCAGTTATTGTACATCCTGACAGTACATGGTCTGTACACTTGTGTGCGCTGAGACTGGACCCTAGCCATCTGACCCGTGTATTTCCATGTACATGTGCATAGTGCCTGCATATTTGCAGTGTTACCTACTGGAAGTGGTACAGCTTGTTTGTTGTACAATGGACTACATGCAGCCCTGTTTACTGTAGCTTTGTTTGCATGCATGTTTGCTTGCAATTACCCTGGAATACTGATCCCACCTGCAATGCATAGTTATAGAGCTTCTGTGGACTCCTAGTGCCATCTGCATAGCTTACTATATGTATGTCCATGTCTCACTTGACAGAATGTCACTGTTTGTCCTGTTCACATGTACGTTGCCTGTGACACAGTGCATATGACTTACCTGGCATGTGTCCACGTGAGCAGTCATATATGCTACTGCTAACTAATCACAGGCACTACACCTTCACATATTCATCTTCTGTTGAACCACCTGCTTCGCTAGGGATGGCCTGCACCTGTCACCCCTGGGCTTTCAGATATTGGCAAAGGCTCTTGCTACCCCCATAGTGCCTATGTTAGGCAAGGCTCAAATGACAAACCCACCTTCATAGGTATCACAAGGGATAAGAAACTAAGAGTAATGCTACCCAACGCCAGAAGTCTAAACCTCAAGATGCATGCACCAAACTCTCCTTGGCATGGAGAACATCGATATCTGTGCAGTAACAGATGCCTGGTTCAGGGCTACTGAGAGCACACCAGCACTACCAGGTTTAACCTCATACCATGCTTTTCAGCCCCAAAACTTGAATGAACCACAAATGGAGGGGAGTATTGATATTCATCAAAGATACCCACACCTCCAGGTTGGTGGCAAAGCACCAAGCATCAGAGACTATCCATGTGCAACTAACAATGGGTGAAACTGCCTTCCAGGTTATAGCCTGCTACAGACCACCCTCCCAAACCCAAGAACTGCACTCGGCCGTCCTGTGAACAGTGGAAATATGAAGGTCTCTCCAAACACCATTATATTGGGCACGTCAACTACCCAAACATGGACTGGGAGCATGACTCTAGCTCCAACACCCTAGGCCAAAGATTCCTAGAATATATGAGCTCAAATGCTATGGAACAACTTGTTACCACTCCCACAAGAAGGGGAAACATACTGGACCTGATCATCACCAACATGGGGACTCTATGCTCCAGACCAGAAGTGTATCCCTCACTGGTAAGATCGGACCATAAACTAATCTCACTGGATATTCACATCCCGACCCCACACCCTGCCCAGAACACGACAGTGAACAACTTCTCTAAAGCAAATTCATACTCCTCAAAACTTAGGTGGAAACCTTCAAAGCCCCCGGGCCTGTGGAAACTACAGACCAGACCGCAGATTCCTCTATAAACGCATTCTATGGACACCTTCAGGAATGCATGGATCATGTGATCCCGAATAAAACCAAGACCCAATCCTCCAAAGGCAGACGTCCTGTCTGGTGGACCCCAGCCATAAACAAACTACACAATAGAAGGAGGAAGCTACTAAATGATACAGCAAATTCCCAAATAGGGAAGGCATCACTGATCAGTATTAGCAAATAACTACAGGCACTCATAAGATTGTCTAAGGCCAGCTTCGAGAGAAATTGCACAGGACACTAAGGATAATCACAAGGCTTTCTTTAGTTATGTTAGGAACCTGGGTGGTAATTCCCAGATATGCTCAGAGGTAGTCCAAAATGTCAATAGAAACACCAAACCCACAGACATTGCCAACATTCTAGCTGACAGGTTCAGTGCAAACTTCTCACCCCCCCTCCACACTGAAAGGGCAAATATGTATCCCAGCAGAGTGCTGCCCCCCCTGACATCTCAGATGCTCAGGTAAGAGCCGCCTCCAAAGCAATACACACTGCATCAATGGGATGAGACAGTGTCCCCGGCTGTGTCCTACATGACCACCAAGACGTGCTACTACCAAACATAAACCTACTGTTCAATCCCAGCCTTACTACAGGATATGTGTCCAAAGTGTGGTGCACAGCAACAGTGGTCCCTCTACAGAAAGGTGGTGCCTCAACGGATCCTGGACACTATCACCCCATAAGCCACACTAGCTTGGTCTGCAGAGCTATGGAAAGGATCATCATGGACCACATAAATATAGATATTGCGGACCTACAGACACTGGTTCATACCCAGTTTGGCTTTGTTAAGGGCAGATCCTGCCTCTCAAACCTGGTTGATTTCTTTGAAACAGTCACCAAGGCCATTGACGAGGGGAAGGTGGTTCACACAGCCTACCTGGACCTCGCAAAAGCCTTCAAAACAATACCCCACTCGGGCATTCTAGAGAAGCTCACCAGCTTAAATATAAGCCCCTATGTCACTAGATGGATTGCACACTGGCTCAAGGACAGAACCCACATGGTTAGAATTGCTGGAGCCATGCCAGACTCCAAACCAGTTACGAGTTGTGTCCCACAAGGCTCAGTCCTGGGACCTCTCTTGTTTGGTATATATTTATCGGAGGTACAGGCCAACACGGAAGGACTGTGGCTGACCAAATATGCAGATGACTGCAAACTGGCCACCATAATCGACTCTCCAGCCGACACAAGCATCTTCCAAAGGGGCATCATAGAAACAGACAACTTGTGCCAGAGCCATGGCCTCCAGCTGAATGCAAAAGTGTGTATAGTCATCCCCTTTGGCAAAACAAAGTGCCCACAAAGTACCACATAGGTGGTACTCCATTATGTACAGAAGAAGTAATTAGGGACCTGGGGACCCAAGTTGATAGCAATCTCTCATTTGACAACCACGTGGCCAAAGTGGTTAGAAAGACATTGTATATAGCCCACCCCATCATGAAGGGATTCACATCTACATCAGGGGAGGACATCCTGCCTCTTTACTCATCCCTCATCAGGCCCATAATTGAGTACAATCCCCCTGTCGAGATGTACCTTACCAGACACCTGCAGCAACTGGAAAGACCCCACAAGTAACTCACCAAGAGGATCAAAGGGCTCAAACAGATGCCATATGCTGACCGATTAAATAAACCCCAGCTCTACTCAGTGACATACCGCCTGTTCAGAGGTGATCTGTGCCTAATGTATAACACCATGTCGAACCCGGAATTAATGGGCATGCTGCACCTGAGAATATCCAAATCCCATCGGGATACACGCTTGAGAGACCTGAGCCTCAGCACTGAAATAAATAGGACATGCTGGAGGGACAGATTCATAACCCAGAGGCTCACTTCACTCTGGAATAAAATCCCAGTCCAGGTTAGGCAGAGTCCCTCATTGACTCTCTTCAAGAGGAATCTTGATGAGTGGATGGGACATTGCAGGTTTACCCCGGGTATCACTTCTGTGTCACTGTTAGACAGAGGCACAGTATACTAACCTCGGAAAAGGGCATGGCAAGATATATTTACAATGGATGGCGACAGCCAAACACATTCTGGCTAGGTTCTTAAATGCCCTAGGGCAGATTGCCTAGTATGACGCTATGAACCTATGAACCTATGTACCTTGTTCCCCATTGGCCCTATGTGCTGTTAATCACCATGGCAATCACAATACTATGGTAGCATGTTCAAAGGTCAGTTGTCAGTCACCTCTATGCTACAGTTGTGGAATATGTGGGTCATGTGGCAATGTCACAGCTGCCACATGTACACAGTCAACCCTCTCCCCTACACATGGACGTACAACACATGTATGAGATGGAACCACATAGCCAAACTGGGGACTAAGCACTCTGAACCCAGTACTGGCATAACCTGTCAGGTGGCATGCAATACTACAGTGACTACAATACCAGTCTGATGTAGACCTACACTGACAGCAATACAAGCACGTGAACACACTGGGCCATTCGTGGAGCCTTAGAATAGCATCCTGCCTGAGCAGCACACACCTCTGCAGCTGGCACACAGGCATACGTTATGCCTGAACACATCACACATAACACATAGCACACAAATCCTGTGTTCCAGTCACAGCCTGTACGGCTAGACAACACACCTGCCACAGTTGTGTTAGCTACCTTTATTGTCCGGTACAGTATGGTCACGCTCACCAGGCTGGACAAGGTGAAGGTCACAGTGATATGCCTGTGGGGCACTATGGTCCACCACATAACACAAGCATACAGGTCAGTCAGAGGCATGGACACATATGACTCAGTCATTGTCCATGCCACATACCTTCTCCTGCTGTACCTATAGGGTGCTGACATCATCAGTGTTTAGAAAAGGGAATGTGCATCCTGTAGTCTGTTCCCCTAGTTGCCAAAAGGGACATTTCCTTCACACACACTAACCCCTCTCAGCCAAACACACACACTTGTCATTTGCAGGATTCAAACCCCTACCTAACTATGTTATGACACTTGAGATGGATGCATTAGCAGAGCGCACTATTTGCATTACTGGGAGGTTTCTCTTCTCCTGCTGTACTTATAGGGTGCTGACATCATCAGTGTTTAGAAAGGGGAATGTGCATCCTGTAGTCTGTTCCCCTAGTTGCCAAAAGGGACATTTCCCCTCACACACACTAACCCCCCTCAGCCAAACACACACACTTGCCGGATTTAAACCCTACCTAACTATGTTATGACACTTGAGACGGACGCATTAGCGGAGTGTGCTATTCGTATTACTGGGAGGTTTTCCTTCTCCTGCTATACTTATAGGGTGCTGACATCATCAGTGTTTAGAAAGGGGAATGTGCATCCTGTAGTGTGTTTTCCTAGTTGCCAAAAGGGACATTTCTCTCCCACAGACTTGCACACACACCAACCCCACTCACACCCACACACACACTGAGCCTTTGCAGGATTCAAACCCCTACCTAACTATGTTATGACACTTGAGATGGATGCATTAGCGGAGCACACTATTCGCATTACTGGGAGGTTTCCCTTCTCCTGCTATACTTATAGGGTGCTGACATCATCAGTGTTTAGAAAGGGGAATGTGCATCCTGTAGTGTGTTTTCCCAGTTGCCAAAAGGGACATTTCTCTCCCACAGACTTGCACACACACCAACCCCACTCACACACACACACACACTGAGCATTTGCAGGATTCAAACCCCTACCTAACTATGTTATGACACTTGAGACGGACGCATTAGCGGAGCGCTATTCACATTACTGGGAGGTTTCTCTTCTCCTGCTGTACTTATAGGGTGCTGACATCATCGGTGTTTAGAAAGGGGAATGTGCATCCTGTGGGGAGGCAGACGCCAAGCACACTCTGGCTAAGCTGTCATTCCCTAGGGCAAACAGCCTAGTGTTGACCTCTACACCCATATGTTTAATTGTCAAATGCACATTATTTGTTGCTGATAGACTGTTTGCACGTCTTTATTGCCATAGCATTCCCTGTTTGTATGAACAACTTGTGTATCTGTGGAAGATGTTTGCATATGGGAGGGATCCACTATATCATGTATGTCTCTGTAGTCATTTAACTGTGTGCACTGGGCAGATTGCTGTAATGTGGTTGGTTCCTGGAATAACACGTAAAAATACCAGATATGTGTGGCCAACTGCTAAACTGAGATTTGGCCTAAGTGTGTGAGCATGCCCAGTTCAGCCTTCCCATGGCATGTTGTCTGACATATGTCTCATTTATCAAAGTGTGTGAGCATGCCCAGTGTGAGCATTCCATATGTTGAACTCTGCAGCCCACCACATTTGTGGATGAGTGTGAACTTCAACAAATATCTCCCGTTTATGGTTGTGTGTTGTGTGTCATGTTGTGTAGTTACTGTACAACTGCTTTGTGTGTGAACACAACAGGATTATACTGTGCCTGCAGGGTTTGCATGGGATACTTTGCATACAGTTGTCAACATCCTTTCACACTGACCTAACACTGTAGTACTGTATAGTGTACTGGTTCAGTACTTTGACTGTGGTGGACAGTATCCTGGGCTTTAGTCCTATCACTGCTTTACATTTCCATAGTGAGCACAACAGCCTGGTTAGGGGCCAGTTGTGCACATCTGACCATGTTGCATTATGTTCAGATATGAACTACTTAAACCAGGCTTGTCCAACATTGGTAGTGTATTCCACAACATAGGTGTACATTTGCAAACACTAGCGATGTGCCCTAGGCCATTTCTAATGCTAGTCGGAGAGTGTGTTTGTCCTTCGACACACATTGTAAGTGGAGTTTGCCATGACATATGTCATGGTTAGTATACTGTGCCTCTGTCTACCTGTGACATGACAGTGATACCCAGGATAAAGCTACCATCTCCCATCCACTCATCAAGATTCCTCTTGAGGAGAATCGATAAGTGACTCTATGGGTAGCCTGTACTGGGAGTTTACTCATGGGTGGGGTGGCTTCTGTGTTATGGATCATGCAGTACAGCTTGTCCTATGTAAGTCAGTGCTGGGGTTCAGGTCTCTCATGTGCATAGCTCACTGCCATTCAGATTGTACAAGGTGCAGCATGTTTATTGATACCAGCTTGGACATGGCTTTATACATCAGGCACAGCTTGCCTCTGGGTGGGCAGTATGGCAGTGTGTGTAGCTGCAGTTTGTTTAATCAGGCAACACATGGCATCTGTGCAAGCTCTTTGATACTCCTGGTGAGGTACTGTTGGGGACTTTACAGTTGATGGAGGTGTCTGCTGAGGTACATCCCACAGGGGCTATTGTAGTCAATTGTAACGCTGATGAAGGATGACTGCAGAGCCACAATGACCTCCCCTTATCTAGATCTGACAACCTTCATGATTAGGTGGGTATATGGTATGTTTCTGTAAACACTACAGCACATGTTTGTCCAATGCAGGATATCTATCACCTTGTGTCCCCAGGTCTCTCATTACATGTTAAGTACGTAATGGGTTAACACCTATGTGGTAATTGGTGGGCACTTACTGTATATCCACGGGGGTTGACTATACACTTTTCTGCAATTAGCTTGCTGACATGGCTATGGCACCAGTTGTCTGTTTCTATGTGGCCCTTTTGTGGGATGCTTGTGTCAGCTGGTGGATCATATATGGTGAGCAGTTTGTAGTCCTCTGCAAACATGTTCAGACACAGTCCTTCCATGTTGGCCTGTACCTATGGGACATATATACACCAGACGAGGGAGATCCCAGGACCAAGCCTTGTGGGATGCCAGTTATATCTGGTTTGTAGTCTGACATGGCTGCAGCATGTCTGACCATGTCTGTTCTGTCCTTGGTCTGGTTTGCAACCCCTCTACTGACATAGGGGTTTATATTTAAGCTGGTGAGCATATCTATAATGAACACGTAGGGTATTGTATAGAAGCCTTTGCAAGGTCCAGCTACGCTGTGTGGACCACATTGCCCTCATCAATGACCTTAATGACTGTTTCAATTGAGTCAAACATGTTTAGGGGCAGGATCTGCACTTAAGAAAGCCACACTGGGTAGGGTCTGGTGTCAGTAGGTCCCCAATATCTTTATGTCTGCGGTACATGCTGATCCTTTCCATAGCTGTGCAGACCGAGCTTCTCAGGATTCTGGGGTGGTAGTTTTCAGTATCCATTCAGGCAACACCTTTGTTGAGAAGGACCACTGTTGTTGTACACTGCTCTTTGGGTACATATCCTGTGGTAAGGCTGACATTGAGCAGTAGTGTGATTTGGCATTCCATTCGTCTTGGAGTCCATGTTGGACTCAGCCCAGGACACCATCTCATACCATTGCTGCTGTGTGTTTTGCTTTGTAGATGCTGGCTGTTACCTCAGCATCTGCAATGTCAGGGGGCCAGCAGTCTGCTGGGATACATATTTTGCATTCTGGGGGGGGGGGGGTTTGCACTGCACCTGTCGGGATGTATGTTGGCAATATGTGTGTGTGTTTGGTATGTTGTTTGTGATATTTGTGTGATTCAGAGCATATCTGTGAATTCCCAACACGGTTCCTAACATCAGTTGTGAAAGCCTTGGGACTATCCTTAGTGCCCTGTACACTTTGTATCTTCATAGGTTCATAGGTTCATATTAGGCTATCCACCCTAGGGCATTTGTTAGCCTTGCCAGAGTGTGTATGTGAATATTATGGCCATTTATGATTTGCTTTGCTGTGCCTCTGTCTGGACATGACACAGTGAAGACCCCCAGTGTAACTCTACGATCATCCATCCACTTGGCAAGATTCCTGTTGAAGAGTGTCAGTGAGGGGCTCTGCCTAACATGGAGTGGGATTCTGGTCCAGGGTGTGGGGAGCCTCTGGATTATGTATCTGTCCCTCCAGCACATCCTATTTCATTATTTGTTGAGGTTGACATCTCTCACTCTCACAGCTCCGATGGCTTTGAGTTTTCTGGGGTGGAGCATGTCCATTACTCCTGTGTTGGGCATGGCCTTGTACAACAGGCATGCAATGCCTCTGTGTAGGCAGTATGTGACTGCATTCAGCTGGGGTGTCTACAGCCAGGCAGCATATGACATATATCTGAGACCCTTTATCCTCTTGGTGAGGTACCTTTGAGGTCTTTCTAACTGCTGCAGGTGTCAGGTAAGGTACATCCTATATGAGGCATTGCACTAGATTATGGGTGTGATAAGAGAACAGTATAGGGGCACAATGACCTCTGTTGACGTAGATGTGAATCCTTTCATGATACGGTGTCCAATGTAGACAGTCTTCCTAGCCACATTGGCAATGTGAGTGTCACATAACAGGTTACTGTCCACTTGTGTCCCTAGGTCCCTGATTACTCCTTCCATACATAATGGTTTAACACCTATGTGGTAATTTGTGGTACCTTGTTCGGTATTTGGTGGGACATTCATACTGTCCAGTGTCTTCAGGATGGCTGGGTGGGGTTCCTGTGTGTGAGAGTGTGGTCTGTAGCATGCTACAGACTGTACAGCAGTCTTGCCTACAGTTAGTTGCACATGGGTGGACTCCAATGCCTTGTGCATTGTCAGTTACCTGGACGTATGGGTGTCTGTGCTGAATATGGATACTCACCCTCCTTTTATGTTTTGTTCCAGGTTTTGGGGCCATGACGCATGATATGTGGTATAACCTGGTAGTGCTGGTGTGCTGTCAGGAGGCTTGCAGCAGGTTTCTGTCACTGCACAGACATCGATGTTCTCCATACTGGTGATGGCCTCGGGAGCATGCATATTGGGGTTTACACATCTGGCAATGGTCAGCATTACCCTTATGTTTCTTTCCACTTATGTTTTCTAGGGTGGTGGGTTAGTCTTTTCAGCGTTGCCTACGAAAGGCTCTATGTAGGTGGCAAAAGCCTTATCTAATATCCAGATGCCCAGGGGTAACAGGTGCAAGCCATCCCAGGAACAGCTGTGTGGCTTGTCAAGCATGACATCCCAAGCAGACAGACATTGGATCCCCTTGGAATGACACCAGTAAGTGTGCCACTTGCTATAACTGATCATTCCGTGTTTGTACTGTGGCATCATTCTTGGTAAGGGTAGGATGCTGCAAACGGTGAGTGTCATACAGGCCTGGACTACATAATCAGAGAGCTCATCTATGTCTCTTTTCATGTAGTCTAGGGAGGTACATCTCAGGTCATTCACACCAGCATGGACTATGACTGCATCATATTTCTACTTGCTTTGGGGTGACCTGCATACTTGTGTTATGTGGCGTATTGTGGCAGCCTACAGGCAGCTTACTGCACCCTTTCCCTTGTTCAGTCTGGTGTGCGGGACAGCAGTGTGTCTCGCTATGGAGTCACCTATTACAACTGTATCAGGCATGTTGTTTCTCCTTCTGGCCTGTGACTGTTTGGCACACCAGCTTTGTGTACTATGTGTTGCATGTGCTATGTTTGGAAGTTGTTTGATTGGGTGCCTGCTTTAGAGGCCTCTGTTGGTGTGCTGTGTTTGTAATTTGTGCCTTCGGGAATTTTTTTCTGTGATTATGTCTTTGGTTTGCAGTTGTGATAGGTCTATGTGGGACTGTGTTTGTGGTGTGTGTGGTTACCTTCTCCTCCTGACTAGTTTTGGGAGTACTGAGTTGAGGGAGCTCAGCCTCCAGTTTGAATAGATGGTTGCATCTCTCACATATATTTGTATTTCTTGGGGGGTGTTGGGGGTTGTCTATGTACTTGGGGCAGGTGTAACATTGCCTCAAGATTCACAGATTCAACTTGTTGTGGCTGGCCTTAGTGGATTGTATGTGTGGACATATTTCATAGTTTCATAGTTTTATAGTATAGTACTAGGCTATCTGCCCTGGGGCATTTGTATGCCTAGCCATAGTGATGTGGCTTTTGCCACACCATGAAATGGTACAAAAATGTACAGAATAAATCTAGAATACTGTGCCTCTGTCTAGTAATTGACACAATGAAGGTCCCCTTATATAATAGAATTAGTTTACTGTGCCCCTGTCTAGCAGTGACACAGATGTGACCCCTGGGGTAAACTTACGATCTCCCATCCACTCATCAAGATTTCTCTTGAAGAGAGTCAGTGAGGGGCTCTGCCTAATACGAACTGGGATCCTGTTCCAAAGCATGGGAAGCCTCTGGGTTATGAATCTATCCCTCCAGCATGTCCTATTCATACTTGTGCCGAGGTTTAAGTCTTTAGCTCTCGTGGTCCTGATGGATTTGGATTTTTGAGGTGGAGCATGTCCATCAGATCCTGATTGGACATGGCCTTGTACATCAGGCAGAGATCACCTCTGAGCAGGCGGTATGCTACTGAATAGAGCTGAAGTTTCTTTAGTCTGGCAGAATAAGACATATGTTGGAGACCCTTGATCCTTTTGGTGAGGTACTTTTGTGGTCTCTCCAGCTGTTGCAAATGCCGGGTGAGGTACATACCAAATGGGGCATTGTACTCAATCATGGGTCTGATGAGGGAGGAATAAAGGGGTACAATGACATCCTTGGATCTGGATGTGAATCCCTTCATGATGAGGTGTGCAAGGTAGAATGTTTTTCTAACCACTTTGGCAACGTGGGTGTCAAATGAGACGTCACTGTCTACTAGGGTCCCTAGGTCTCTGATTACTTTTTCCGTACTCAGTGGGTTGCTGTCTATGTGATAATTTGTGGGTACTTTGTTTTTTCCAAAAGGGATGACTATACATTTTTTGGCATTTAGTTTAAGGTCGTGACTACGGCACCAGTTGTCCATTTCAGTGAGGCCTTTTTGTAGGTTGTGTGTGTCTGCTGGTGTATCGACTATGGCGCCTAGTTTGCAGTCATCTGCAAACTTTGTCAGCCACAGCCCTCCCATGTTTGCTTTAACATTTGAGAAATAAATGCCAAACAAGAGGGGTCCCAGGACAGATCCCTGTGGGACACCACTTGTGACTGGCTTTGAGTCTGACATTGCTCCAGCGATTTTAACTTTATGGGTTCTGTCCTTTAGCCAGTTTGCAACCCATCTAGTGACATAAGGGTTTACTTTTAAGCTGTTTAGCTTATCTATGATGCCTGAGTGGGGTATTGTGTCGAAGGCCTTAGCCAAGTCCAGGTATGCTGTATGGACTGCTTTGCCCTCATCAATGGCTCTAGTGACTGTTTTGAAAAGTCAACCAGGTTTAAAAGGCAGGATCTGCCCTTTACAAAGCCGAACTGGGTGGGGTCAAGTGTCTGTAGGTCCCCTATGTCTCTCTTTATGAGTTCCATAATGATTCTTTCCATAGCTTTGCAGACCAGGCTAGTTAAGCTTATGGAGCGGTAGTTTCCAGGGTCTGTAGAGGCACCCCCCTTGTGGAGTAGGACCACTGTTGCTGTACGCCAGTGTTCAGGTACATATCCCGAAGTAAGGCTAAGGTTAAATAGCATTTTTATGTGTGGGTTTAGCTCCTCTTGGAGTTCACGTAACACGCACCCTGGGATACCGTCAGGACCCATTGATGCTGTGTTTTTTGCTTTGTTTAGGGCGGTTCTCACTTGGACATCTGAGATGACAGGGAGATTACATTCAGCTGGGATAAGTATTTCTTCTTTGGGGGTGAAGGAGGGGAGAAATTTGCACTGAACCTGTCAGCCAGAATGTTAGCAATATCTGTGGGTTCAGTGTATTTTTTGTTGTTGTGAACCAACTCTGAGCATATCTGAGGGTTTCCGCCCAGGTTTCTAACATAGCTGAAGAAGGCTTTGTGGTTATCTTTAGTGTCCTTAGCGATTTTTCTCTCAAAGTTTGTCTTGGATGTTTTTATGAGAGAACGTAGTTTTCTGCTAATGTTGTTCAGAGATGTCTTCCCTTCATGGGATTTCGCTCTGACGTGCAGTAGCTTCCTTCTTTTGTTATATAATTTGTTTATGGCTGAGGTCCACCAGACAGGATGCTTACATTTGGTGGAGAGGGACTTGGATTTGTTTGGGATTGCATGATCCATGCATTCTTGGAGATGTCCATAGAAAGCATTAGTGAAGGATTCGGCATTGTGGGATGTGGTATCCACTGGCACAGTGGGCTTAAAGGATACCATCTCAGTCTTAAGAAGAGTGAAGTCTGCTTTTGAGAAGTTTTTCACTGTGGTCTTTTGTGCTGGGGGTGGAGGTGGGATATGTATATCCAGGGTGATTAGTTTGTGGTCAGATCTCACTAGTGAGGGGTATACTTCTGGTGTGGAGCATTTTGTCCCCATGTTTGTGATGATCAGGTCTAGTATATTATCTCTCCTAGTGGGAGAGATGACTAGTTGTTCCAGTGCATTTGAATTTATGAATTCCAGGAACCTTTGGGCTAGGGTATTAGGGCTAGAATAATGTACCCAATCTATGTTTGGGTAGTTGAAGTCTCCCAGTATGATGGTATTTTGTGATACATTCATATCCTCCAATGTCTTCAGGAAGGCTGAGTGGGGTTCTTGAGATTGGGAGGGTGGTCTGTAACATGCTACCAGTTGTATAGCAGTTTTGCCTATGGTTAGTTGCACCTGTATGGTCTCTGATGCTTCATGTGTTGCTACTAACCTGGAGGTGTGGGTGTCCTTTATGAATATGGACACTCCCCTCCTTTGTGGTTCGCCCGGGTTTGGGGCCGAAAAGCATGATACGAGGTATAGCCTGGTAGCGCTGGGGTGCTCTCAGGAGCCTTGAACCAGGTTTCAGTTACTGCACAGACTTCGATGTTCTCCATGCTGAGGAGTGCATCAAGTGCCTGCATCTTGAGATTTAGACTTCTGGCGTTGAGCAGCATTATCCTTAGTTTTTTTCCATTTTTGTTTTCTAAGGAGGTGGGTTTGTCTTTTGAGCCTTGCCTAAAAAAGGCACTATGGGGGTGGCAAGAGCCTTAGCCAATATCTGGGAGCCCAGTGGTGACAGGTGTAAGCCATCCCTTGCGAAGCAGCGTGACTTGTCCAACATATCATCCCAGGCAGTCAGACATTGGAGCCCCTTAGAATGACACCAGTACTTGAGCCAATTGTTAAAGCTGATCATCTTGTCTTTGTATTGTGGTATCATTCTTGGTGAGGGCAAGATGCTGCTCAGGGTCAGGGTCATACCAGCCTGGGCTACATAATCGGAGAGCTCCTCTATGTCTCTTTTCATGTAGTCCAGGGAGGTACGTCTCAGGTCATTCACACCAGCATGGACAATGACGGAGTCATATTTGTACTTGCTTTGGAGTGACCTGAGTGCGTGTGTTATGTGGCGGATCCTAGCTCCCGATAGACAGCTCACAGTCACCTTCTCCTTGTTCAGCCTGGTCAGTGGGACATCAGTGTGTCTGACTATGGAGTCACCTATTACTAGTGTATCAGGCAAGGTGTTTGGCCTTAAGGGCTGCAATTGGTCGACACACTGATTTATTGAAGTATGTGTTGCATGTGTTTTGTTTTGAGGTGGTGGAATTTTGGATGTCTGCTTTGGGAGCCTCTGTTGTTTTGGTAAGTTTTTTATTAGAGCCTCCGAGTATGTCTTTGTGTTTTTATGTGTTTGGTTTGCAGTTGTGGTAGGTCTATGTGGGACTGGGATTGTTGTGTGTGTGGTTTCCATCTCCTCCTGTCTGGTCATGAGTTGAGAGAGTTCAGCCTCCAGTTTGGCTATATAGTTGCATCTCTCACATGTATTTGTGTTTGTTGGGAGGAGGAGAGGGTTGTCTGTGTACATGAGACAATTGTAGCATTGTCTCAAGATACCCAGATTGACCAGCTGAACTGGAGACGACGCCAGTAATCTACCACTCGACATGCTAGAACAGTATAAGGGAGTGGTATACCTTTAAGGGAAGTGGATATTCACAGGGGTGGTAAGTAGATGTAGTGCTTTACTTAGTACGAGAGTGCTTACTTAGTAGAGAAGTATTGAGAACAAGTGCTAGGCTTATTTTATTGCCATACTACTGATCAGTGATTACTTCATTGTTTATGTTTTCTCTATCATGTAGTAGCTTCCTCATTCTCTTGCATGGTTTGGTTATGGCTGGTGTCCACCATGCCAGATGCCTGCGTGTATGGCATTGTGTCTTGTTTTAATTTAGGATTGCATAATCCAAGCATTCCTAGCAGTGTTCATGGAATGGCTATATTACAGGTTCTGAGGTGTGGCCCATATTTTGCACCTGCACAGGACCTTTAATGGATTCCACATCAGTTTGGAGGAGTGCAAATATTGCTTTACACATGTTTTCCACTGTGGTTTTCTGGCCAGGGACTGTGGTCAGGATTTGTATATCCAGTGTGATTACTGTATGGTCTGGTTTTACCAGTGAGTAATACACTTCTCGTATTGCCATCCAGTACCCATGTTGCTGATTATCACATCCAGTATGCTTACCCCTCTTGTGGGAGTGGTACGTTGTTCCTGGGCATTTTGGTTTATGGATTCTATGAACTTTTGTCCTACAGTGTTGGAGCTAGTATAATGCTCCCAGTCTATGTCTGGGTATTTTCAGTCACCCAATATAATTTGGTTTGGAGGACTTGATATATTCATGTATTCCAGCATAGGTCAGGTGCAGTTCCTGGTGTTGGGACGGTAGTCTGTAGCAGGCTATAAACTGGGGGGCAGTTTTAGCTACTGTTACTTGACCATGGCTAGTCCATGCTGCTTCTTGTTGTGGTACCAACATGGGGGTGTGGTTATCCTTGACAATTATTGCTAGTCACCCTCCTTTTGTAGCTTGTTCCATGTTTTGAGGCTGTACAGCACAGTATGAGGTGTAACCTGGTAGTGTTAGGGTGCTGTTGTGAGCCTTGACCCAGTTTTCTGTTACAGCACAGATATCAACATTCTCCATACTGGGTGAGTTTAGACTGCATGCATCTTGCTGTTTCGACTTATCCCTTAACTTATTCTTATCCCTTCTGATACCTATGGAGGTAGGTTTGTGTTTTGAGCCTTACCTATTCAGGGCACACTGTGGGTAACAAGAGCCTTTGCCAGTATCCATACGGCCTGCACTGATAGGTGCACGCCAGTCCTAGCAGGTGGAGCATCATGTCATGCTCAGCATGTCATCCCAGGCTGGCACACATTGGATCCCCTTTGACTAACTGCGATACTTCAGTCAATTATTGCACTTGATTGTCATATTGTGGCATGATGCTTGGTGAGGGTAGGATGTTAGTCAGGGTCCCCAGGTGTGCATATAGTACATGGTGTTACATTACTTAACACATGGCATTCATGCCTCAGGTGGTGCTGCAGGGCTGCCTCTGTCGGATGCGCATATTACACTTCCCTGTACATGTTTGTGAGCAGGTCATGTCATTTTAGGCATCCATGTTATTATTTGAGTGAGTCAGAGGGGGTATCATTCCCAGGGTTCCTACTGAGCCAGTGTATGTGCTATGCATTGCCTCTTTGCCAAGGCCAGGGCATACTGGGCATGCCTCCTTCTGCCTACTGGGGCAGGCTCTGGTTGTTCCTCCTCCGAGTCACGCTCTGCCTGTGATGGCCTTGGCAATGGTGGGGGGCTGTTTGGACCAGCCCTATGCTGGTCCTGCTGCAGCTGTTTTCGCAAGATCATATTATGTAGCATAGCACATACCATGACAATTTGGGTACATGTAGTTGGTGTGTACTGCAAGGCTCCACCAGATGTGTCCAGACACCGGAACCGTGACTTGAGCAGCCCAAACACACGCTCTATTACATTACGTGTTTGTGCATGTGCCTCATTATGGCGTTCCTGTTCAGGTGTGTGTGCGTTTCTGATGGGTGTCATCAGCCACGGCTCCAGTGCATAACCTGCATCCCCCACTAGGTGTCCATGTGGGATGTCCCCATTGGCAAATGTCTGGTACAGCTGTGTCAAATGCCAGATGTGGGAATCGTGGTAACTCCCAGGGCAGCCAGCACACACATTCATTATTATGCCCTGGGCATCACACACGACCTGGCAGTTGATGGAGGGGAAGCCCTTGCGGTTAATGTAGGCCCTACCCCGCTCACCGGCTGGTGCTTTGATGCATATGTGCGTGCAGTCTGTTGCACCCACTACCTCAGGGTATTCCGCTATTTGCTGGAAGAGACGCATATTGCTGGCCAATACCTCACGGGCATTGGGGAAATATACATAATCACCGAAATGTGCTGACATGGCATCCAGGAACTGGTGCAGTACCCTGGAGGCTGATGCCCGTGATATCCCCATCATATCACCAGTTGGTCTCTGGAAGGTACCTGTTGCTAGTATTCTTAGGCCACCACATACCTTGGCTTCCACTGGGATGGGTTCCCCTCTGTTGGTTCTGTGTGTGAGGCGTGGCCTACACAGCTCCACTATTTGCTGCAGGAGGTCTCTGTCCACTCTATAGCGCTCTACTATCTCCAGCTCATGTAACCCGTGGTAGATGACCCTGGGCCTGTACACTCTTCTCCGTCTCCTCACTGTGGGTTGTCTGTCACCATCTGCATTGTCACCACCCTCAGCAAGTCGCCTATGTCTCATTATGACAGCTATGGCAGCCCCTAACATTTCTGCTCTGAGTTCAGCTTTTTCAGTTTTCACTTCTAATAGCTTACTCCTGTCTTGCAGTGTCTCTTGAGAGAAACATCTTGCAGATTTTTAAGTGTTGGGCTGAGCTACCATTCTGCCTGTGTCATTGCCTGCTTCTAATTGTTTTTACCTGCTAGCTCCAGCAGTATTCCCTGGCAACTTCCTACTAATTGTGTTGCTTCCTTTTTCCTTTCTGTTTCCTCAGGGGGGAGCAGCGTGTATACCAGCAGAAACACGCTCACAGTGGCTTACACGTGCGCACACATGCTTACATGGTTCAGAATCTGCTTATTCGGGTTAAAACGCGTGCACACCCGCGCAAACAGTGTGAAACATCTCCCAACACACTCCCACATGCTCAGACTGCCTTACACGTGTGCACACTGTCTTACACGCGTTTCATGGCGTGCACACGTGCGCATGCATGCCCAGCAAGAAACTTTGGTGTAGGCAACAGTGTACACCTTACAGTTCTTGAATTTCCCATGCTTATGTTGTGGCACTCCTCTTTCCATGATATGTATCTGACATCTGTCATGTAACTCTGACCTCCAATGAACTGCATTTCTTTCTGCCATTCCCCCCTGTGATGTCACCTATCTCCTACTCTGTTCCTCCCCCTTCTGTAACTCTTACACTACTCAGAATGTGCTCATTTGCTATGTGACAGTGGAATTCAGTATACTAACACTCATTTGCATCAGATTGCCTACTAATGCTTAGTTACATCTCTTAGACTCAGCTTCCCCCCTTAGCAACCACTACACGGTGGCCATGTTGTTTTGGTCTGCTGGTCCCTGCATTGAAAATCCATGTATTCCATAAAACCCACATTTGTGGGTTTATAACCTTCATTTTATGTATTATGCAGTGCAGCCCGTTTGCTGGGCTGCGCTGGTTTAAACATCGGCGATCGAAAAAAAATTATATTTTTATTACTTTTGCATCAGGTTACCTTGCCAATGGCCACATATTTGGCCATTGGCATGCTGCCTGACACATATGCACCCTTTATTTGGAGCTGACATGGCTCCATTAGAGTTTTTGCAGAAACGTACTCAGTTGTCAACTGAGTACATTTCTGCAGCTAAAACGGCTCTTACACGGGCTGTTTTGGGCTTCCTGGATCGCTAATCATCCTCATTTGCATGCTATTCGTCTGCAAGTGAGGTGATTAGCTTATCCACGCCCACTCCGTGTAAGAGACGTTTTAGCTGGTCTCTTACACGGACTTTGGGCTGTTCCTGGATCGCGAAGGCTGCATGGAGTCTTACACTACTCTTAGACTCCGTGCAAGCCTTCATGAATCCTGCCCCTTATGTCTGAACAGGTGGATAGCAAGGCCGTATTGTTACCAGAGGAAAACTTTTTTAAAATATACAGTATCAGCAGTTTTTATGAATAGAGGACTGTAAGCTAAAGAGATGTAGATGCCCTGTGACATACCACGTCAGTAAGGTGGGCACAACTTAAATGTAAAGACTATAAAGTCTGTGTACTTCCTGTTTCATGTCAGACAAAATTCTGTACTTGTACGTTTTTTGCCTCCTGGTGTACACTAGTAAACTTTTGAACCTGAACCTCCTGTGTATTGAATTCTTGATTTTATTTAACATATATATATATATATATATATATATATATATATATATATATATATATATATATATATATATGAGTAGCAGAGGTGTGTCCGGTAAAGTGAAGCACATTTTTGCAGGGGGGTCAAGCCCCCCTGCACTCCCACACCCACGCTACTTATATATACTAACTCCAAGATTGCACTACAGTGGGGGAAAAGGGTATATTTCCTTATCCCCACTGTACCGTGCTTCGGTTAACTGATTTACACCAAAGTGCATTTTCGCTGAAGTGGATCTTGGCTTTTTGTTGTTCGAAAAAGTGTGTTTTCAAACAACAGAAGTAGGCCTATCCCAAGATACCTACAAAATCTTAAACTGTGTGTTGATTAGTGCCAAACTTGGACTTGTAATACTGTTACAGTATGCCAGAAGAGACAACCATGGTGTATATATGCCTATGCATGTACGCGCTAAAAGTACACATATAATGTATGTAACACAACTGACTGACAACTTAATACCATTGCTGTACTCACATGCTCACATCACATACATCACTATACTGCATTGCTCATATAGGCAGAACAATTTAACAAAGCCCATGCAGTATGCCTGCACAAGGGCTATAAGTACACACAAGCAAAACAGAGATCTCATACTTTTGATTACATTACAAAAAGTACGCATTTGCGTTCAAAAATTATCAAAATAACTATTGATGTGAGTTATTACTTCTCCATGAAGCATAAGTTTAAATTAAAATATGCATCTGTTTTCTAGAAATTACAGTTGTGTAAGTAAAGTTTAACAAAGCAGAATATTTTTGAATGATTGCTGCTGCAGTAGCCCAAGCTATATGGGTTATGTCTTGCTAAGGACATAACAGCCAGCTAACTTGCAATGCTTCTGGGCACCTTCCATGCACCCAGTTAATCAGATTGAGCTGAGCTGACAAAAGTCAGTTTTGGGATTTCATTCCAGCAGAGAGGGATAATAAAGCCCTGTAAAGACCAATGCTAGGAACATAATAATAATAATAATAATAAAAGCCCACTACCTGGCATAAAAAAGCATGCAAAAAACAAGGGGAATGGAAGGAGGGCGTTTCTACTGCAGTAGCGATAATTTTAACACCTACTGTCCTGGTATGTTTACAGCTGTACTATGTTCTTCATTTAATCATTGCTGCAGTATATAGCAAGGGTAGACTACCATAGTTTAGAAGGAACTGGGAGGAGGAAGTATGAGGGTCCTACACTTGGAGAAGGACTCTAGTATATAGTGTTTTGTAAACGTATGCACAATGGACTAAGTTGTTGCTTCTAGAATATGTCTAGAATCAAACCTTTTCCAAAAATCCAAAGAAGAAGCCAAGGCCCTTATGGAATGAGCCTTGACCCTGCCTGGAATAGTTTTGTTTTGGTAGAGATAACAAAAAGTAACAGCATGAGACAACCATTTGGAAATAATCTGTTTTGATACCAGTTGTCCTCTCTTCTTAAGAAAGAAATGAACAAATAATCAGAAGTTCTAAAAAATTTTGTTCCATAAAAAGACTACTTGAATTGTCTATGGTCATCCAAGGTAAGGAATATCCTTTGTCACTAATTTTTAAGCTCTGTAAAGAAGACAAGAAGATGGATAGCTTGGCTTAAAATAAACTTGGACACCATGTTAGGCATAAAAGAAGGATTAGTTTTCATAGAAACCCTATCTTTGTGAGAAATTAAATATGGTAAGACCTTTCAACTCAGCTACTCTTCTTCAAAAGGTCAGATCAAAAGTTAAGACTGTTTTCCATATCAAGCACCTCAAGTCAGCCTTATGAGCTGGTTCAAATGGAACAAGTGTTGGTTTTTCTGGCACAAAATAAGATCTCAAGGAGGAGCTGACTGTTTTCTTGGAGACTTCTTCTGCAACACCCCTAAAAACATTTTCACATGAGACTGCATGGAAACAGGGGGATCCAAGGGCAGACATGTGGAAATGATCGAAAAAAGAACCTTGACTGAGGAGTAAGACAGGCCATAGGATAGTAACTCACAAAAAATAATGTAAATTCAGAGAAACAATAGCCCTGTCTGGTTCCTGGTTCTGTTGTTGGCACCAACTACAAAAATGTTTCTATTTGCTAATATGATTTTCTAGTAGCAGGTTTTCTTGCCTCCATTAATACCTGTTGCAAGTACTCAGAAAAAATGTACCTAAAAGGCATTAAGGTCCTATCATCCAAGTAGTCAGTTGCAGTTGTTTAAGGTCAGGATGTATTAAACACCCCTGGTCTTGTGTGAGTAAGCCCAGTCCATGAGGAAGCTTGTAGTAATTGCTCTTGGCCATTTACAGAAGAAGGTTGAACCACTGTTGAATGAGCCAGAAGGGAGTCACCACAATGATCTTTGAGGAGTTCTTCTGAATTTTAAGAAGTACACTGTATATTAGTGGAATGGGTGAAAAGCATGCAGGAACATTCCTCTCCAAAGAAAAGAAAATACATCTTTCTTCCAGGCCCTCTTGCAAAGAGCCCTGGAATAGAATTTTCCCAATTGATTGTTTAGAGAGAATACAAAAAGATCTATTTGAGGTGTTCAGTCCTCACAGATGTATCAAGTCTTGGAAAATTCACTGATTCAGTTTCATTCATGAGGGTCTGTCCTGGCCCTGCTCTGCTTGTCTGGAACATAATTTTGCTGTGATGGAATGTAAGATGCTTGTAGAGTGAGACTGTTCTGAAAAGCTATAAACCAGGCTACCGTATCTAACCTGCATAGAGGTCAAGATCTTGTTTGTGTCCAGCATCACTGCAGTGCTGTCTGTAAACACTTGAAGGGGTCTCAGGGTCCACAGATGATTTAGAGAGTTGAGAGCATTTATAAGAGCTAACATCTCTTTTATATGGCCATGGCTTGGTCTGCTTGTTTTGTTCCAAAGGCCCTGTACTTTTCTCCTAATGGATACTGCTACCTAAGCAAAGTCTAAGGCATCAGTTGTGTCTGCCTGTGCTTGAGCAGGAATGGAGTATGGGAGAATTGGATTCTGTGAGATTTGCTTTCTTTGTCGCATAATCTCCCTTTTCACAAATCCTAGAATTGGAATTTGAAAAGTCAAGGGATGCTGGTGCTGGGAGACTTCAGGTAATATAATAACTTTCTTGTGGAGTTTTTCAAGCAGTATCAGTAGCATTTTTAATGCCATGAGGCCCAGAATCCTGAGGAATTTCCTTGCTGAGCCAGTAGTCTGAGTGGAAAACCTCATGGATACATTTAAATACAGATCTATTTTTCCAGTATAAGAAAAGCTCTTTGAACAGAGGTGTCCTGTGAGGAGGAGTCAGAAAAGACTTGTGAATGTTCTCTTGAAATCCCAGCCTATGTAGAAGAACAGAATTCCTGCCACTTTACAAAGTTAAGCAAGTCATCTAAACAATGAAAATGTGAATATCCTGCAGTTTGCAGAAGGCTATCACAAGAGCTAGACTGTTTGTGAATTCCCTTGGAGCAACAAATATCCTAAAAGGTAAGGCAGAGAACTGATAATGAGATCCAGACATACAACACTTAAAAGCCGGAAATCCAGCCCTATATGAATGTGATGCTATACATATTTTAAATCTGAGGTCACTAGAAAACTCAAATGGGGAATAAGGGTTAACAAGTCATGAAGTGACAGCATTTTGACTTTGGGCACCATCACAAAGTGGTCCAGAAAGGAAAGCTCCAGAACTGGTCTCCAAGAGGCTTCTGTGTTTCATTGACACCAGAAACATCGTAGAATAAATCCTATTCCTAACTGAGAAGGATGGACTGCTTCAAATCCCTCTGAGTCAGCATCTGCTGGATGACAGGAGGGAAAAGAAGATTCCAGTTTGGGAGATGAGGAGGAATCTTTTGAATAGGAGGGGGCTTTCTGCTTTGTTTTGGAACCTCCTGGTCACCACTTTCTAAACATCTGCTTATCAGCAGATTGATAGGATTGTTTATTTTCCCTTTTCAATGCAAATTAGACAAGTGAACATAGAATCCCTTGATAAACTTAGAGAAGGAAAAATGAAAAATGTGAGAGAGCCCATGAATCAGTTTCTCTCTCTCATCACACTTGTTATTACTTCTGCAGCTGAAGGTCCAAAACTAGTTATCTATCCAAGGGAGAGTTCAGACATTCATTTTTGACATCATTTGTGAAATTTTGAGATGCAGCTAGGCAAACCTCCTCATAACATCTTCAGTGGCAGCAGGCCTGGATGTGGCATCAGTAGTCATATGCATATTTCAAACAATGGGTAGTGACTTGAAAATCAGTAAAAGCCAAATTACACAAAGCAGATTTTTCCTCGCAATAGGAATGCAATTCCAAAACATTTTTCATATTCTCAAATGTGGCCAGGATAAACTTCCTTCCCTTGTTTGTCAGAATGTGATGGATTAGTACTAACTAAAAATGTAGCTGACTTCATTAAAGCAACATCTTTTGGATCAGCTCTGGGAAGAGTGCATAAAATCTTGAAAGACTGAGGAATCTTATATAACTTACATGCTTTTTTAGCAGCAGCAGGTTAACTGTCAGGGGGAATTGCAGGCAGTGACAAAAATATCCTCAAAAGCAAACAAAACTGGAGGAATAGGGGAAGTGCTGGACATTCTAGTTGTAGAAAATCATAATACTCTCTGAGGGACTGAGAAACATCATTGTTTTCCCACTGAAAGAATGGATTCATCCCAGAAATCATCTCAGAGAAAGAGAATCATTCAAAGGGACTGACAGATGTCACACTCTCCTCAAAATCAAAATCTAATTTCTGAGAAGAAATCACTTCATCTGCCCCTATGTCATCATTATGAGGGTCAACAACACAAATCCCTTCAGAAAATGAGGAATCTATTTTTTTCTCTTACCAGAAACAACCATATTAAATGGGTCCAGAACCTGCAGTAAACCCTGAACTGGTTCCAAAGAAATATTCCTATTCAATGTAACTGAGACAGTAGAAGACATTTCTTACAGTTTTTGATTCTTTATAGCAGGAGATTCTGAAGAAATAGACCTAGAGTTGCAATTCATTGTCCTCCATAGGAAAGGGCACAACTTTCTGACTAGACAGAGAAACATTCTCTGCCTCTTTCTCCAGTACTGACCAGAGTGGCTCTCATTTGCCTACTAAAGGCACTTTAACAGCCACAAAAGATGTGTCAAACCCTTGGTCCTTGGTGGCTGTAGGGAGTACACCAGATGGGTTCAAGGAAACAGCTGACTAGTCTGTCGAACCAGCTTTGGACACTCCAGAGGCACTCACCTATGGCTGAGGCAATTCACAATCCTGCTGTGTTGGCAAATGCTGTTTAATGATTTTTCTTCTTTTTGTGGCTAGGAGAAGGCAGGACAAAGGAACCAGTAGGTTGTTTCAAAGTCAAGCCAAAAAAGGTGTGAGATTCCCAGGTACGTTTAGCAGCAACAGTCAATAAATCAGGGAAGTATAAAAAACACACAGTAAAAAGCACTTAACACACTTATCCTGGTACCAAAAGTAAATTAAACTGAGTTTCCCCAGGAAAAACAAAAGTAAAAAGTGATGCTCCTGAACCCAGCAGCATATATTTGCAGAAGACAGTCAGTAAAACAATCTGTCAGTATCATTCATTAAAAACTCCCCCTAATGTTTTTGCTTTCAGGGATGTAAATTCAAAACACTTTTGATGCTTATCACATAAATTGCCAAAATAATTCCATTGCTTCCAAGTAATGTCAAAATTGCCCACACAACAGTCAAGGGCCACTTTTTTCAATATTAAAAACACACATTTCGTAAAGATTTACAACATATACAATGTTTGGCTTTTAAAGCATTGTTCATGTTTTGCTGTCTAATAGCATATTTATGCTCAGTTATCCTTTCAGATATTTTTAGCAGACTTACTTTCATAATAATAATTACAAAGTACATAATTTACAAGATAATGTATTCCCCTTGTTATTACATGTGTAATATCCCCCCCAACCTTGATTGTTTTCATTATTACTAACTGAAAATGGGAGATGTGTTCACAAATCTGCATTGGGAACACGTTCCACAGGGGAAGGCACCATTTTTCTTCTAATATTCACTATTTTGCACTAAAAAAAGTTTTACTGTATTATTTCTTTTATTTACAAAACAAGGAGCTTCCCAATAATTTGTATCTATTCCTGGTTGCCTAGAATCACCTTTCTGTCATTACAAACAATATTTTTACATTTTTAGAATCTCTGTATAAATTCATTTGAAAGCCTGATGTACCAGTGACCTGAGCTAAGCTCCTATTAAGATTTACCATATCCTACTTTAATGTAGATTTAAAGGTTCTACACCTGATTTTCTCAATTTCCTTTCTAATTTTCTCTGTTAAAATTTCGAAGTATCCTCCATCTATGAACATGTACCTTAACCTTATGACTATCTGGTTTTCTTCATGTTGGTTAAGGTTTAATATTGGAGAGTACCATTTTACTGGGTGAAACTCATAAGTTCCCATTTTATTGACAATAGAGAGCTGAAATGGGTATAAAGAAGCACTCGGGTAGCAGAACTGAACCTGCTCTACTGCAGAGCCCATGTTTAAAATTATCTTAGTGATTTGATGAAATGGGAATTGATACCCGTCTCTTGATGTTAGAGGAATCAGCACACATTGTGGAATTGTCATAAATATTTATATCTATGTATATGTACATTTCATTATATTATGAATGATCAAACATTGAAAAAATCAACTATGCATAAAAAGCAAATACTGCATGAATGTTGAAACTGTTCAACATATGACCCTTCATAAAAGAAAAACAAATACATCTTCCAACAAGCGCAAAACACTCTTTAAAACTCTAAAAAACTAACAAACAAAAAACCTAATAACAAACTCCCTGCAAAAGCATGTCAAACTCTACATGAAAATTAAAAAAAAAATAAATAAATAATTAAAACAAAATGATTTTACATGAAGGACTTCAATCCCCTACACCGCCCCCATGCTCCCTTACTTAAAAATATCACCACTCACAACAATGACAAAAAGAAAATCGGCCTGAAAGATAACCTTATCTAAACAGAATTCAAATATTTAACCATAAGAGGATATTCACTTCACAGTCAGTCATTTGAACAATCAGCCAAAGATACTGCAGCTATATATATATATATATATATATATATATATGTGTGTGTGTGTGTGTGTGTGTGTGTGTGTGTGTGTGTGTGTGTGTGTGTGATTATAGATCGATGGATAGATATGTATATGTGTATATATGTATTTTATATATATATATATATATATATATATATATATATATATATATATATATATATATATAATATGTGTGTGTGTGTGTGTGTGTGTGTTTATAGATTGATGGATAGATATGTATATGTGTATATATGTATTTTATATATATATATATATATATATATATATATATATATATATATATATTTAGATATATGTTGGTGCATGTGTTGATATACTGAAAATAATCATATGTATAAGACACTGCAACCCACATGCTCCAAGAAATAACCTTGGAGGATATGATATAAAAACCATGCTTTTCTGCACCCTCTATGCGGGTAGACAATGTTGCTATTTATATATTCCAGTTCTGTTATTGTAATTGTTCAGTACAGGGGAAAGGGCTTATTCTCAAAATCAGTATTATGCTAATCTTCCACAAATGTCAGTCAGCTATCCAGTCAACCAATTTAAGTTGATAGGAAAGATTATTTACACATGCTCTATAAATGATATTTAATTTTTTTCTGTGCTGGTGTGAATATGACTTCATTTGTTACACATAGTTGACGATATGCAAAATGGTGCTAATGCTTGATGATTTATACTTTATTCATAATTAGTATCCATTGCTGGGATAAACAAAAACATGTATGTGGTTGTAGAATATGTGAACTTAGACATCCCTAGAGCCTCCCACATATTTAACTTATCTAACATGGTTTTATTTTGAGAACAGGGTTTTGTTAGCCCTTTTTTTCTGTAGGACAATATCATAATGCAAATATAGAAATCTCAGCAAGTGCAAAGCATTAGAAATTTACTTTTTTCATATTTCCCATTGTTTAGAAAAATACAGGGTATATGTATAAAAAATCACTCATTTTGTAGAAGACTGCTGTCTGTGTATACTACTACTATCATATTAAGTTAATTGAATCAGTGCATTAAGAAATGGGCTTCTAATGATTTTTGTAACTCCTGTTCATCAAAGTTGAATACTTACATAAGATATATATCCCTAGGCATTTTACAGAGATTTGTATGAAGAACTTTTGTACTCCCAGAACACTGTTGTTCTGAAGTTTTTTTCTCCTTTATTTATTAACAAAAACCTGCTTTTATTTGTCAAACTATCTACACATCTATCACTGAAAGTGGGCATTCTCTACTTTTCAAACGTTTATTTGTGTTTATATTTGTAATGTGTATGTGTGTATGGAATAAAATCTTTAACCATTATTTTTCATGTTATCTGAAACTGACTATAGTGCAGTAAACTGGAACATGGTGAATACTGCTGGTATAACAATAAATATTTAAATGAATTTTGGGACCTGGTGATTCTGGTTGTGTATTAATAACTTTTGTATTTATTCTGATAGAATGCTAATAAAAAAATCATCTGTGCTCTAGCACAGATGTGTCTTTTTATTGCATTCAATAACTTATTCTATCATTAGGACAAATAAAGATCCATTAAATAAATGGAGTATTTGTGTTCTGAGGTGTGATATATGAAGTATCTGCACTGTAGATGTAAAGGAAAGAGTTGCATAATTCTACAGTTCTGATTTTTACATGCCACATAAACTAGACTCAGCATCTTCCAGTTATCTGTTTTTACTAATTTTCCTTCATTTGAATTACTATTTCTCATTCATTTCAAAATTTTATAATAAATATGTAGTGCATGGAGCACCTTGATTATACTCAAAAATGGCAAAACTATATCCTGGTTCAGTACTGCTATAGAGCAAGACCCAACCTTAACAATACTTACAGAGGTGCTTAACAATTGTTAACTCCTACACAGTGTTAACATTGAATCTGCACTAAAAGCAGACAGAGCTGAGCAGAGCATATCAGTAGTAGGACAGGGAACAATTTTTTTTAAAACTCACTGCCTACTGTCTGCTAAAGTATGCACACATTTTGAATTGGACTGCTTCCCTTAGACAGAGAATGTATAAGAACATCAACCACTTCCCCACTGCTTTACCGGATTTCAAAGCTTCGAAAGAAAAATTGCACAAGACACCAAAGATAATCACAAGGCCTTCTTTAGTTATGTCAGAAACCTGGGAGGCAACTCCCAGATATGCTCTGAGTTAGTGCAAAATGACAAAAAATACACTGAACCCACAGACATTGCCAACATCCTGGCAGAAAGGTTCAGTGCAAACTCCCCCCCTTCCCCCCCAAAAGAGCAAATGTCTATTCCAACAGAGTGTAGCCTCCCTGAGATCACAGATGCACAGGTGAGAGCTGCCCTCTCCAAAGCAAAAAACACAGCATCAATGGAACCAGACGGTGTCCCGGGCTGCGTCTTACATGAGCTCCAAGAAGAACTAAACCCTCATATAAAGTCACTGTTCAATCTCAGCCTTACTACAGGATATGTACCCAAGGAATGGCATACAGCAACAGTGGTCCCACTCCACAAAGGTGGTGCCACAACAGACCCCGGAAACTATCACCCTATAAGCCTGACTAGCCTGGTCTGCAAAGCTATGGAGCGTATCATCATGGAAATCATAAACAAAGACATTGGGAACCTCCAGACACTGGATCCTACCCAATTCGGCTTTGTTAAGGGCAGATCTTGCCTCTTGAACCTGGTTGACTTCTTTGAAACAGTTACCAAAGCCATAGATGAAGGGAAGGTAGTCCACATAGCCTACCTGGACCTCACAAAAGCCTTCGACACAATACCCCACTCGGGCATCATAAATAAGCTCACCAGCTTAAATATCAACCCCAATGTCACAAGATGGGTTGCAAACTGGCTCAGGGATAGAACCCACATGGTCAGAATAGCAGGTGCTATGTCAGACTCTAAACCAGTTACAAGTGGCGTCCCACAAGGCTCAGTCCTGGGTCCTCTCTTGTTCAGTATATATTTCTCTGAGGTACAGGCTAACACGGGTGGACTATGGCTGACCAAGTTCGCAGATGACTGCAACCTGGGTGCCGTAATCGACTCTCCAGCTGACACAAGCATCCTCCAAAAGGGTCTCACACAGACGGATAACTGGTGCCAGAGCCATGGCCTAAAACTAAATGCCAAAAAGTGCATAGTCATCCCCTTTGGGAAAAACAAAGTGCCCACAAATTACCACATAAGTGGTAATCCATTAAGTACAGAAGAAGTAATTAGGGACTTGGGGACCCAAGTAAATAGCAATCTCTCCTTTGACAATCACGTTGCCAAAGTGGTTAGAAAGCCCTTCTATATAGCCCACCTTATCACGAAAGGGTTCACATCTAGATCAAGAGAGGTCATTGTGCCACTCTACTCATCACTTATCAGGCCCATAATTGAGTACAATGCCCCATTTAGGATGTACCTTACCTGACACCTGCAGAAACTGGAAAGACCCCAAAAGTATCTCACCAAGAGGATCAAGGGGCTCAAACAGATGCCCTATGCAGCTCGGCTAAAGAAACTCCAGCTCTAATCAGTTGCGTACTGCCTACTCAGAGGCGATCTGTGTCTGACGTATAAAGCCATGTCCAACCCAGAATTAATAGACATGCTTCACCTCAGGAAATCCAAATCCCTTAGAGCTACATGCTCCAGGGACTTGAACCTCAGCACAGAAATAAATACGACATGCTGGAGGGACAGATTCATATCCCAGAGGCCCCCCTCACTCTGGAACAAAATCCCAATCCATGTTAGGCAGAGCCCCTCACTGACCCTCTTCAAGAGAAATCTTGACAAGTGGATGGGAGATCGTAAGTTTACCCCTGGGATCTCTTCTGTGTCCCTGCTTGATAGAGGTACAGTAAACTAACCTTAAAAGGGCTACCTTCTGTGACCTACTATACAGAGGCACAGTCAACTAATCTAAAAGGGTGGTGAAAACCAAACACACTCTGGCTAGGCTTATAAATGCTCCAGGGCAGATAGCCTAGTATCAACCTATGAACCTATGAACCTATGAACAACAGATCTCATTTTTTAATCAAAATTTGGACTAACAAGTAGTGCATGGAGAAGATAATCTTCCATGCACTACAAAGAATTATGATTGGATCTGCCATCGTAATGAATTGTGTGTTCTTGACCCAGATGCCAAGATTCACCTCAGGAGTTTTTGAGGTAAAAATTTGGCATCCATGTCTTGAACACATAATATGCACATTACAATCAGCGACAAGATCAAAATCCTCTATGTTATTTGCATATTAATGTTCTGAATACTGTTTATGTAGCTTGCATAGAATTTTTATGAATGAGCTGTTTTTTTTGTTGGGCTTTTTGGGTAATTTCAAACTTTTTGTAATATTTTAGACACTTTTGAGGCAGTTTGAGGACTATGTTAATATTTGTTATTTTTTATTATGTTTGTGTTTATTATTCAATAGTTTAGTTTTTGATTTTTTTGTCTGATTTGCTAGTAATGCCATTTTCCATCTGTTGTTTGTGCTTATGATTTTATAGCTTCATAGGTTCATAGCTAAGTATTAGGCTGACTGCTGTTGTGGGCCATTTTAAGGCCCAGCCAATTTTCCATTTTGTGCTCAAAATAAACTATTCCATATGGTTATAGATTGCCCTTACCAAGCCTTTGGTTGATAATTATATATTACTTGTAATGATAATAAGTGGGATCACATGATAGATAATTTGAAGGGACTCATCCATGGGATAAAGTATTCGGGAGCTGTCTCTGTCCATTAGTAGTACAGGGGGCAGTCCTGGGGTAAATATTCTATTTCCCATCACTAGATCTAAATTGTGCTTGAATATGGACAACTTTGTTCATGTGAATGGGGAGTCTGTCCCACAGCAGCAGTATCCTCTGCAAAATATACCTGTTCCTCAAACTATTCTGTTGATGTTGCAGACGAGGTTTAGATCTCTATACTGAGTATTTTTTGTACCATTTGACTTGTTGATGTGTAGTAATTCTCTAAGTAATGGCCTGGAGAATGACTCGTATGGCAGACACAAGTCACTTCATAGCAGTCCATTGGATACAGAGTATAGTGACAGGGCTTTGAGTCGGTCCATGTAGAATGTGTTGTTTAGGTCTTGTATCCTTTCAGTAAGCCATCTCCTTTGGGTGTTCCAGTCGTTGTATGTGTCTGGACAGATACATGCCAAAGAGACATTATATTTAATGACTGGCCAAATGAGGGCTGAGTAAAGGGGGACAATGACATCTCTAGATCTAGACACAATCCATTTGTTTATAATCTGAGCAATATAGAAGGACTTTCTCACAACAATAGACACATGTTGGTCAAAAGTTAGGTCACTGTCTATATAAATTCCCAAATAGCAACTTGGGTCAATTCTTAGGGGCATATTATCAATGTCATAGTTCCCTGGAGTAGATGACTTCCCAAAGGATACAGTAATGCATTTTGGCATTTAGTTTCAGCCTGTGAAGCACCAGTTATTTATTTTGGACATCCCTTCCTGCAGTATGGCTAAGTCATATGGGGATTCAATGACTGCTCCTAGCTTGCAGTCATCTGCAAATGGAGGCAGCCAAAGCCCTATGGTATTGGATTTTAGTTCACAAAAGTAGATGTCAAACAAGAGACATCCCAGCATAGAACCCTGGGGGACTCCACTGGTGATTGGTCTTTTTATGGTGGTAACTTCCCCTATTTTAATTATCTGTGCCTTATCTGTGACCCAGCTGGCAATACAGTGGGTTTCATAGTGGTGTACTCCCAGTTTATTTAGCTTTTCTACTATGTCTGAGCTGGGAATTGTGTCAAAAGCTTTGGCCAGTTTGAGGTATGCAGTGTGCACTGTTTTGCTTTCATCCATTGCTTTGGTGACCTTTTCAAAAAAAAAAAATCCACCAGGTTGAGTAAGCATGACCTGTCCTTGAAACCAAACTGAGATGGTTCCAGTGTTTGGAGGTTCCCTGTGTCCTTCTTGATTAATTCCATTATAATTCTTTCCATGACTTTGCATATGAGGCTGGTCAGACTTATGAGTTTGTAATTACTTGGTCTGTGGAAGGTCTCTCCTTATGCAGGGGAATGTCTGCAGCTGTTCTACATTCACATGGTACAAAACCTGTATGGAGGTTGAGACTCAACAATGTCATTTGAGGTGTGGCTAAATCATACTTTATCCTATTTAAGATGCATCCGGGGATCTCGTCAGGACCCATCGATGCAGTATTATTAGCTTTTGATACCACTTTAGGTAGGACTTGTGTGATAGCTGGAAGCGAGCAACTTTTGGTATATCTTGAGGGACAGACTGAGGGGAGAGAGGAATAAAGTTACAGCTAAATTTATCAGTCATTAGATTTGCTATACCTTCAACCTCAGTGTAGATAACATTGTTCACAATCAGTTCAGTGCTTTTCTGTGTTGTGGTTTTAACGTTACACACATAAATAAAAATGCCTTGTAATTGTCTTTGGCTTGTATAGCTATATTAGCTTCAGACTTGGCTTTGGTAGATTTTATTAAGCTTCAGAGCAACAGGTTTTGCATCAACATGTATTTTCTGAAGAATAAAAAGTGTGAAACTGTAATGTCTGGCATTATTGACTGACTGTAATCATCAGCGATTTACTAGAAAATCAAACATTCTGTGAGGGCCATGGCAAAATCAGGAACATTCTGCAAAACCAGGGACAGTTGAGAGGCATGAATGCCAACAAATGTACTATTTAACTATTTTTCTACTACCATATGTTCTTCTGGACTGGAACCATAACAGAATGCCAAACTGGTACAGTGTACAAATGACCCCCTCTACTAACATAACCCATAAAGCTAGAGCCTGAGTACAGACTAGCTTCAAACAGTTCCAGGCATGGCTTGAGAACTGGCTCCTACACTCCCCTTCTATGATCCCTGCTGTGGCTGCTGGCAGGATATTTAATGTACTACTCAATGAGCACACTTGCCTGGCCACATTCATTGTTAAGGAACTTTGGGACTGGTCATGCACACTTGGTAAATAGAGGTGGGCTAGCCTCAGTGGTGGCCATAGTTTTTCTGACTCCCAGCATTAGCTTAGAGTCATGAACAGGAAGTCTAAGGTAGTGCTGCTATCTAAACTGTTTGGACTATAACTCTTAACAACTTTTTATGTAACAGTGTATAAAAATTTGCACAGGCATATAACAGATTAGAAAAAGATGACACTAGAAGATGATATACATATACAGTGCTGAAAGAATTAGGCTAATTAGAATTTCAGAGTGATTTAAAGACAGGCCATTTAAAGTTTGATTACAGACTGCTGTTCTCTGGAACCACCCCATCACTCATGATGACAAAATTTCAAGCCCCCCAAACCATGAGAACACTGCTGCCTACATGGAGCAGTTCAGGGCAACCCCATACAAGCATGTTAAAAGCTGCATAGAGGCAGCTATTCTCACCATGAATAAGTACAGAACTAACTGACAAAACAAGCCACCCTGGTGGAATCACATTAATAGGCTTTAGAGAATGGGCAACTGTACATCAGCACCCTGACTGGAGAACAAACTTTCTCCAGCAGGGTATTAATCGTCGCTTCACTGCAGCATATCAAGCTGCCATGGAGCTCAGACTGAGAATACGGAATGGATGCCATTATTTTATGCTTGCAAAGCACCACTTTTGCTGTTTAGTGAGTGTAAAATGTGAAAAAAAAGAAGACAATTAAAAAAATGTTGCGCGTGTGTGTGTGTGTGTGTGTGTGTGTGTGTGTGTGTGTGTGTGTGTGTGTGTGTGTGTGTGTGTATGTGTGTGTATGTGTTTATGCCTGTGTGTGAGTGTATGCGTGCATGTCAGTGAAAGTGAGAGGAAGTGAGCCATTATTTTACACTCACTAAGCAGCACTTTTGCTATATAGCAAGTGTAAAATAAAAAGGAAAAAAAAATTAGAATAAATGTGTATGAGGGTGTACACGTGTATGAGAGTAAGAGAGAGAGACTGAGTGAAACAAAAAACTGTGTGTATGTGTGTTTCTGTTTCTGTCTGCGTGTGTGAGTGAATGCGTGCATGAAAGCAGAAGAGACTCTCTGTGTGTTTATAGTTCTGTGTGTGCACGTGTGTTCGTGCGAGTATGTGTGCGCATGTACGTGCACATGCGAGACAGAGAGAGTAAAGTGTGAAAGCGATCTAGCAAGCCCCTGGCAGCAGCAGCAGCAGTTTTGCATACCTCTTGACCTTAGATATAGTTCTCAACCTATTACCACAAGAAATCTGGGGAAAGCCTGACATAATGGGGGGACAAATGATAAGTAATAGGGACACATTTTAAATATTGCTCTTATAAACTTAGAAAGTTGCTAGAATAACAGAGTTTGTGTCAGCATGTATTTTCTGAAGGATTTGAAATCTGAAACTCAAATGCATGTCATTATTTAGCAACTTTAATCTTTAGATCATCCCAGTGGTTTGTCAAAAAACACATTTTTTTATGTGGAATAGACCAAATATAGGAGGCAAAAATCTGGGTATTCTGTAAAAATATGTACACTTGAGAGGTATGCTCTTAAATCAAGTCTAAAATAAACATGAGCAAGGCTTAAACTAGGAACATATTTTAAATTATTTGTATTAGCATGCATTTCCTGAAGCAGAGGTTTGTGTGTGTGTGTGTGTGTGTGTGTGTGTGTGTGTGTGTGTGTGTGTGTGTGTGTGTGTGTGATAGACCACCGGCAGCAGCAAAGAGGTTTGTATACCTCTGGACCCTTCAGCTAAAGAAATCTGGATAAAGCTTAAAATAAAAGAGGAACAAAGGCTCAAAAGTAAGAACAGAGTTTAATTATTGCTCTTATAAAATTACAAACTTTCTTAAATAAAAGGATTTGTGTTAGCATGAATTTTTTAAAGGAAGTAAAACTCTGAAACTCAAATGTATGTCATTATTTGGTAACTTCTGTCTCAAATGACTGGCAATAAACTAAACATTTTAGGAGTAAGGGACCAAAAAAATAAAGCAAATACATGGATTTTTTAAAGTGTTACATTTTGGATGTAAAGTGCTTCCTCCAACATCATTAACATATACTACAACAAGTTTGAAACATTAGGCAGATGAACTATTTTACATCAAAAATATAAAAAAATATATAGTACTTAAAAAAATAAGTAAGTAAAACACAGCAATTTTACAGAGATCCCATTCTCTAAGCTCAATAATGCCCTCCAGGGTGTGTGTTAATGTGTAACTAATACCTCTCCTGGGGTGTAGAGGCCCTCTACCTGTAATGTCAGGCTTCATAATAACCCTGGGCAGGTGTTAATTACACATTAACACACCCTGTTGGGCATTATTCCTTGTGTATAACAGAAGGAACAAAATCATTGCAAAAATTAGGAGGTGTATCACCCATCAGGATAAAAGTGCTCTCATCAAACTAGATAAACAACTCAGAGGACAAATAAAGTCTATCAAAGCAAAATTTGAAGGAAAACTGCCCCCCCCAGGCCAAGAAAAAACACAAGGCATTCTTTAGCTATGTCTGCACCTCAAAGGCAATACACAGTTTGTGCAGAGCTGATTATTAATGGAGCCACCTATACTGAGCCAGAAAATGTAGCAAACCTACTTGAGAACAAATTCAGCTTTAACATTACCAATCCCACCTTTCCAGCCTCACCTCAGGAAATACCATCAGATATAACTCTATCAACTATCATCAAAGAACAGAACCACAATGCTCTCTCTAAGACCAAGAACACTACATTGATTGGTCTGACAATATCCCAGGATGCCTTCTAAACAGCATGAAACACGACCTAACAGGCCCTGTGGAATCTCTATTTAACCATAGCCTCCAAATAGGCTTTGTGCCTCTTGAATGGAGAATGGCAACCATCATCCCTCCGCACAAAAGTGGACAATCTATGTACCCTGGAAACTGCTGACCTATAAGTTGCACTAGCTTTATATGCAAAGTCATGGAAAGAATTATCATGAACATGAGCAATAATGACATAGCAAACCTTCAGACACTGAACCCAACCCAGTTTGGTTTCATTAAGTGCAGGTCATGCCTACTCAACCTGGTGGACTTCTTTGAGACGGTCATCAAAGCAATGGATTAGAGTAAAATAGTTCACGCTGCCTATCTTGGCCTGGCCAATGTATTTGACACAATACTCCACTCAAGCATTGATGACAAACTCGAGGATAGTTTTAATCCTTTATGTTGCCCTATGGATAGCCAGCTGGCTCACAGACTGGACCCAGAAAATTGGAATTGGCAAGTCCACCACTACAAAGAGACCTGTCACTAGTGGAGTCTCTCCAGGACTGGTCCTGGAACCACTCCTTTTTGGCATACACTACTCTGAAGTCAAGGCCAAAGACAAAGGCAGTCATAGGATCCTCCACCAACACTAATATTCTCCAGGAAGGGCTGACACAGACAATTAACTGATGTAAGAGCCAGGGACTAAAACTAAATACCAAGGAATGCATAATAGTATCCTTCAGGAAGTCAGCCACCCCTGGTAACTATCATATTGACAACATACCCCTAAGAGTCGACTCAGTAGTCAGGGACTTGAGGATACACATAGACAGTAATCTAGCCTTTGACTATCATGTGTCTACAGTAGTGAGGAAATCATTCTATGTTGAGCAACCTATAAAAAAACATATGGCATCTAGGTCCATTGAGCTCCTGGCTCTACTGTATTTGGCATTCATCAGACCTCTCATTTAGTACAATGCCCCCTTTGGTATGTATCTAACCAGGCATATCCAACAATTGGACCATCCAGAGAGGTTCCTCACTAAAAGAATACAGGACAGAAGTAATATGTCCTATTCAGACCCTCTCAAAACCTTATCCCTGTATTCTGTCTTCTGTATACTGTTGAGGTGTCTATACCTGGCACACAGGGCATTATTGGCCTCACTCTGATGTATCTTATGTATACCCATAACACAAACATCACCAGAATTAACCATTCTAAAGACTTAAACCTTGCCTGTGATATAAAAAGGACCTGCTGGAAATACAGGTATGCATCACAGAGAATACCTCTACTCTGTAAAAGACTCCACATCCATTTGAAGCAGAGGTTCTCCGTAACCCAATTTAAGCGTTACTTGGACAACGGGATGGGGAACTGGAAGTTCACCTCTGGTTTGGCAACTGTGTTTTCAATGGACACAGACAGCCTGTAAATGTTTTATCTCCCAGGACCCCAGCTTGTAAATGTCTCACCTCCCAGGCATCTCCTTATACTACTAAGGGTAACATCATTTGTCAGAGATTAGGGATGGATGAAGAGGCTTGAGAAGACCCCAGTGGCTGTTAGCCTAATGTGTATCTATGAACTTATATTCAGTTGATATTTGCCATTGCTTGACTATCTCCTCACTTAATTCATAAGATGTAAAGTGCATATCAGGTTAGTCTTCATACACACAGTGTAGCCAGCACTTGGATTGTAATATCCTTGCAGTTTCTGGAGGATTGTAAGGGAAATATGTGTGTAAGACCACTGCTAGGAATAAAATGCATGACTGCTGGTTATACAGATGTGTGCATAAACATCAACAATTAGACAGTCATACGAAATAACTTTTGTATGTTCCTAATACTGGTAGTTTCTGTCTCTTTTTGTATTTAAACTTTTATTCAAATTATAAACAGTTAACTATATTTTAACATTTACAGCTCTTAAACTTTCTAATGTAAATTATGACAGTTTCTAGCGGAGTATCACTGAAGCAACAGCATTCTCTGACCACTTGATATTGCCAGTTATTCCAATTTATATCTACTATGTTACCAGTCTGCTTAAAGTCATGAAGTTTATTCAAATAACTTTTTTATTACTGCATTTACCTAAAGTATTTATAACCTTAATGATGCTCAGTGCTTCATATGTTATGTCAGGGCTGTCCAACCTTAGGTAATCCGAGGGCTGCAGTAAAAAAAAAAAGATTTATCCGAGGCCCGCATCCAGAATAATAAATACAGTACATATAGTGAAATTACTTGGAGAGTCTTACCGTTAGTTAGGTTTAGCAAGCACTTCGAAAATTTCATAAGAAAGAAAAGCCATGGTTCTTATAAAAGTTTTTATTGAAATGGACTGGCTCCCCTGTTTCCCAAAGGATTCTGTCAAGTTTGGTCAGTGTGTTTTGGGGGAGACAATACCCCCCAAACTAATTTAACTATCCTCGGGGTCATGGCATTTGTGAAGAAGGGTGGACAGTCCTGATACTGATGCTTCAAACAGCATAAGTTCTACCTCTGCTGCTTGTGCAGTGCATCCGACTGGTTGTTACAAGTAACCACTGACCAAAAGCATTGGCTGCAGGTGCCATCCAAGTAGAATTTAATTAAGTTGGCTGCTGTAGTTTACAGCTGCATTCAGTAGTTCAAAAGCACTTTTCTTGCTTTTGTTCTTTAACGCTTTCTGCTTTATTAAGTGTGGCAAGAGCAATTGTGTATTATGACACAACAGCCAATAACATCTTAGCACTGCCTTTTGGATATTCTGTTAAGTCTGTTACAAGTACTACATGTACGTGTATCTTCTTACTGCACACTATGCAAATGCAGACCTGTACACAACTGCACATTAAAAAATGAAATAATAATTCCTCATTCACATAGTGGTTTGTCCACGAACACTGGTCCCTAACCTCTTAATACAAACTCTTTGTGCCAAGACCCATAACCTCAGTCTGTTCACCTCATCACATTCTAAGTTTGACCTGCAACTACCCATTCACTCCTTTGCATCTTCACTTTACCATGCTTCTCTTAAAGAGGTCAGCTTGTGCCTGTTTCTACATCATGCTACTTCAGCCTTCTCAATATTCTGTTCTTTCCAAACCCAACTCCTACTTCAACACTTTCTTTGTCCCCATCCAGCTCCTCTCTTCTCACACTTAGGTTGAGATTTTTCTTTCATCTACTCTCGTGCTATCTCTTCTGGTCCCTCATCTCACATTCTCAGCTCAGCCCTGTCTCCATGCCATCCTCTCAGCAAATTTGTCTCATTGTGCAGCCTCTCTAACCCCCACAACTTTAGCCCATAGAATTGGCTCCAATTCCTCCCCATCCTTACCTTGTACTCCCGGCTTAGTTTCTGTAGTTTTTGCTTTCAGATTTGCACCTCTGATCAGGTAGAACCCATGGCATCTTCCCTCCATATGCCCCCCCCCCCCCCAGGACCATGTTCTTCTGCTGTTATACAGTGCCATTAGTTATCCAGTCTGCTGCTGCACTTTCCTGCCTCACACACGAGTGCTTCCAATTTTCCCATCTCTATTACCCAGCTTCTGACACGCACTGTACACAACTCAAACTCACTTCTTTCCTTTTAAAAATTCCAATTAACAGCTACTGCATTCACAACTCTTCACCTATGCCACTGCAGAGGTGTTTCACCTGCACCCTTGAAGGGAGTGCACATGGAAACCTGGGTCACCAACTGCTCGAGCAGAGCATTATTTATTTGCAGTCCACATTAGAATACAATAGGGAACAACTATGTATTATGTTTTAGGCTTTAGTACCTAGCTTTTCCCTGCAGTACTTTGCTCTGTTATTGTACCTATGAGGATTTGTAAAAATGTTTTCCTCGTTACACATGATAGCAGGCGGGCCACACAAAATTGCACCATGGGCCATGTTTTGGACAGCCTTGTGTTATGTTACAAGTTGCTTCTTTCCATTTTAACATATCTACAGTCTAGCTTGTAAAAACAGGGAAATTTCATCTGGAACCTCAACTGTTGGATGCTGATGTATAAGTGATTATTTACAACTATGTATGTTGGAACACAGCTACACTGCATTTCATGTAAATGATTGCTATCTGTTTAGATATGTTTCTTCCTAGATAATGGACTGTACTTATATGGACAACAAATTATAAACAAATAAACAAAACACCATGACTGGGTGCCTCTGACACAGCTAAATGCAATATTAACTATCTGAATTTGGAAGACCATCAGCCAGATTCAATAAAGCCTACACGGTCCATTTACACTGTGTGCATTTTTCACCGCAGCACACCAATGGTTGTGTACCATTTTGGATTCAATAAGCAGCTTTACACTGTGTGTAGAGCTGCTTACAGCTGTGCAAACAAGGTAAATACCATGGCATGCAAATTACAGCATAAGCAGCTGAATTATATGCCAATCAACCAATCCGAGATGGAGGAGCTTTTCAACAAGCTATAAAGCAACCATGTAGACTCAGTGCTGTTTTTTCCTGTGAATTTCAGCACATATCGGAATACAGCCATGGAAAGAAGTGTACACAGAAATAATGTTAGGGGTTGCTGTTGCTTTAATTCATGTGAATGTGCAACAGGCTGAAGTCTATGCTGCTGTTGCTAATAGACCAAGCCCAAGGAGCAGAAGAGTTTTCAGACCCTGGGTAACGTATTACAACCTACATGATGTGGAAATTGTAGAGCGCTACAAGGTGGATAGAGACACACTACAGTAACTCTGCCACCTCTGTCATCCTCAGCTCAGAGCCAGGGCAAACCAAGGGGAACCCATCCCAGTGGAGACAAAGGTATGTGTAGTACTTAGAATCTTAGCTACAGGTACCTTTTAAAGACCAACAGGGGACATCCTTGTGTTGTCACAGGCATCAGCATCCAGGATTCTCCATCAATTCTTGAATGCTGTACTCCAACATGCCAGTGACCACATATATTTTTCCTGTACAGCTGATGATAATGACAGAAATATGAAGGAGTTCTACCCTGTAGCACACTACCATGAAGTACTGGATGCCATAGATTGCACACGTAGAAATTAAGGCACCACCAGGGAAACAAGGAAGGCTTCATATTAATAGAAAGGGATTTCACTCTATTAACTAGCAAGTTGTGTGTAATGCCAAGGGAATCATCTTCAATATGTGTGCTGGCAAACCTGGCAGATACCACAACTCACATATCTGGCACACCTCCCAACTGTATAAAATTTTCACTGGGGGGATATCCCACTCGGTTATTTACTGAGGGATGCATGCTATACAATGGAACTGTGGCTGATGGCACCCATCAGAAAGGCACACACACCCACTGAAGAATGCTATAATGATGCAGAAACTCAAACCAGAAATGTCATAGAGCATGTGTTTGGGCTGCTTTCCAGTGCCTAGATATATCTGAAGGAGCCCTGCAGTACATAGGTTCATAGGTAGGTACTAGGCTATCTGCCTAAGGGCATTTATAAGCCTAGCCAGAGTGTGTTGGCTTTTGCCACCCCATTGATTAATTAACTGATCCTCTGTCAAGCAGAGTCAATGAAGTGATCCCAGGGGTGTATTTTCTGTTAACCATCCACTCGTCAAGGTTTCTCTTGAAGAGTGTTAGTGAGGGGCTCTGCCTAATGCAGTTTGGAATTTTGTTCCAAAGCATGGGAAGTCTGTGACAGAAATCTATCCCTCCAGCATGTTCTATTTATTGTTGCGGTGAGGTTTAGCTCACTAGAGCGCGTGGCTCGCAGTGACTTGGATTTCTTTAGGTGGAGCATGTCCATCAATTCTGAGTTGGACATGGGTTTGTAAGTCAGGCAGAGATCACCTCTGAGTAAGCGATATGCCACTGAGTACAGCCGGAGTTTTTTCAGTCGGGCTGCATAGGGCATATGTTTGAGGCCAGTAATCCTCTTGGTGAGGTACTTTTGTGGTCTCTCCAGCTGTTGGAAGTGTCTTGTGAGGTACATCCCAAATGGGGCATTGTACTCTATGATGGGTCTGATGAGTGATGAGTAGAAGGGCACTATAACCTCTTTATTTCTAAATGCGAACCCTTTAGTAATTAGATGGGCCACATAAAAGTATTTCCTAACTACTTTGGCAATATGATTGTCAAAGGAGAGATTACTATCTACCTGGGTCCACAGATTTCTTATTACCTCTTCTGTATTAAGGGGGCTGCCACCTATGTGGTAATTTGTGGGTGTTTTGTTTTTCCCAAACGGGATGACTATGCATGTTTTGGCATTTAGCTTGAGGCCATGACTTTGACACCAGGTGTCCATCTCAGTAAGGCCCTTTTGAAGGATGTCCATGTCAGCTGGAGAGTCAATTATGGCTCCCAGTTTGTGGTCATCAGTGAACTTGGTTAGCCGTAGTTCTCCTGTCTTTGCCTGTATTTCTGAGAAGTATATGCTGAACAGTAGGGGTCTCAGGACCAAGCCTTGTGGGACACCACTTGTGACTGGTTTAGAGTCATACCTGGAGCCCGCTATTCTTACCTTGTGAGTTCTGTCTGTAAGCCTGTTGGCAACCCATCTCATGATGTAGGGGTTTATGTTCAGGCTGGTGAGTTTTTCTGTAATACCCGAGTGGGGAATGGTGGCGAAAACCTTGGCAAGATCAAGTTAGGCTGTGTGAACAACCCTTCCCTCGTCTATGGCCTTGGTGACTGTCTCGAAGAAGTCAACTAGGTTTTAGTAGGCATGATCTGCCTTTAACAAAGCAGAACTGGGTCGGGTCAAGTGTTTGGAGGTTCCCAATATCTTTGTTAATGAGTTCCATGCTGATGCGCTCCATAGCCTTGCAGACCAGGCCAGTCAGGCTTATGGGGCAATAGTTACCAGGGTCAGTTGTGGCCCTTCCTTTGTGGAGTGGAATAACCGTTGCTGTGCGCCATTCTATGGGCATGTAGCCTGTGGAGAGGCTGAGGTTTAACAGCATATTTAGGTGGGGGGGGTTAGTTCGTTCTGTAGTTCATGCAAGACGCAACCTGGGACACCATCTGGCCCATTGACGCTGCGTTTTTGGCTTTTGAAAGGGCTATTTTCACCTGTACGTCTGTGATTTCTGGGACACTACACTTTTCCGGTATTGTTGTTGTTGGCCCTTTTGGGGGTGAGAGGCGGGTGAGGTTTGCACTGAATCTATCTGCCAGGATGTTGGCAATATCAGTAGGTTCAGTATACTTTGTGCTATTTTGCACTAATTCAGTGCATATCTGTGAGTTGCCACTTAGATTCTTAACATAGCTAAAGAAGGCTTTGTGGTTATCTTTTGAATCCTTGGCTATTTTTCTTTCGAAGTTAGCCTTGGATGATTTTATGAGGGACCTTAGTTTCTTACTGATACTGATCAGGGATGTTTTTCCTTCTTGGGATTTGCTTTTTTTCTGAACTAGTTTCCTCCTTCTGTTGTATAGCCTGTTTATGGTAGGGGTCCACCAGACTGGTTTCCTTCTCTTAGAGGAGTAAGTCTTGGTTTTGCTAGGGATGGCATGATCCATGCATCCTTTGTAGGTGCTCATAGAGTGCATTTGTAAAGGTTTCTGCATCTTGGGCAGTGTTATCCTTTAGCGTGGGGGCTGTGAAACCTACCGCCTCTGTCTTAAGTAAGGTGAAGTTTGCTTTAGAAAAGTGTTTTATTGTGGTTTCCTTAGTTGGAAGTGGTGATGGGGTGTGGACATCCAGAGGGATTAGTTTATGGTCTAATCTAACCAGTGACGGGTTGACCTCCTGTGTGGAACACCTGTCGCCCATGTTTGTGATGACCAGGTCCAATATGTTTTCACCTCTGGTAGGGGAGTTTACCAGCTGATCCAGGGCATTTGAGTTGATGAATTCCAGGAAGTGCTGGGCCTGGGAGTTTGTACTCGAGTAGTTTTCCCAGTTAATGGTAGGGTAATTGAAATTGCCCAATATCACAATCCACAGACATGTACTTAAATATTCACAATATATGCCATGCTACACAACATCATTCTGAGAAAACAGCTTCAGCAGGATGAAAAAGGGGAAGGACCACACATCCCACCACCACTGCCAAAGTCACCACAGCTAAATGCAGGCAAGGAGTCAGAGGGAGAAGCAGCAGCTGCTGTGGGTGTAGGCAGACATAGGCGTGCTCAATATGCCATCGCATTGGCTAAGAGACAACACAAGGCACAATTGATCACCACCTAAGGGCCTACAACCTTCCTCCTACACACATTCATATAGTAACATTGATGCCAGGCAACTCTCACAACCTTTACCTCCTCCTGTATTGGCTGTGTAGTGCTTGCATCAGAAAGAGTCAGTCCTGAATGAAAATTGTTGCAACTGCTGGATTTACAAGGTAAGTGTTGAACCTGAAGTGTATTGTGTGATAATATGAATGACTGGCATATCCTTGTATTTTGTTACTTGGTAGTGTAAGCAATTAATTGGTGGGATATTTGTACAGAAATGACCTTAACATGTGACAGCAGAGATTTATTTGCCTTTTATGTGTCCATTATTAAGTCATAGGGCTCAGGCATCAAAGACTGATACAGCCATACTTCTCAAAAGTAGTGATGGTTACTGCATGCCCTTAGTTTAGCACCATACTTTTGTATTGGAAAATTATTAAAGAGAGTAGTTAGAAAGTAATGATACATGTTGCAGTTTCAGACTTCACAGCCCTCACAAGAACAATCACAATAAAGTTGGAAATTTTTGATGCTCTCAACTGTCTAATTTTCTAAGACCAATATAAGTCAAAGGTACAATTACCAGTTAATGTCACAAATGCAGATATACTAAGCACTAAGTCAGCTATGCACCCTGAGCATCAGATGCAAAGCTTATGTATCTCAGAATCTAAAAGATACAAAACAGGTATATGGCACAGTTATCATCACTTGAACAGGGTGTTGAGGGTGGGCAGGAAGCCAAGGCTGACACAAAAGGTTGGTGAGAGTAAGAAAGAGAAGCAGGCAGACATTTGGATAAACCAATAAATGACCAGTGAGACAAAATTATTTTAAGCTGCACTGCTGAACCATGTAACTGTTGTGTGTATGTCTGTAGGGGTCCTCCAGGTGAAATTGGTGTGTGAGTGTCTGCATGGACACAGCCAAGCTCTGTGCTAGCTCTACATCTTGGTATATCAGACAGATGTGAGCTGTGCATGGTAGAGGTGGCAGTTCATCATTGTTATCCTTGACTATGAGAACTTGCTCTGCCAGGAGTTGCACTGGCTTGTTCACACTCACATTCAGATGTGCTGATGCTACCTGAACATGATTGATGTCTGCTGTACAAACTCCCCTCATAAATATGCCCTGGACCATGACCCCATGGCCTGCCATGTCTGGGTGTGGAAAGCTCTCCCACTGATGGAGCAGTGGTAGTACTGCCACTATGGCAGCATGATTGGACATGGCCATGTTGGCTAACAACAGATGATGTGGCTGACCTACTCCCACAAGGATGCTGTCCCCTTCCCAGCAGATGCTCCTACACAGACACTGCTCATTCCAATGTGTTATTCCTCTGATCCATTGAATCATCAACCTGGTGGAAGCAGTCACACATGTCAGCCTGTGCCACCTATGGAAACATGCCTGTGCCTCCATGACTGCCCTAAATATATATGGCACGGGAAGAGACACCTAGATCAGGTGGAGGATGGATGGCAGGCCTCCTCACACTTTGGCTATGGTCAGAGTTAACAGGCACTGAAGCCAAAGTTACCACACTTCCCTGATCAATTGTCTCACCTTCCAGTTGTCTAATATCTGTGAGCTCAATGGAATGGGAAGGCATAGGCATACAAGCTGTGTCCAGTGGAATTTCAGAGGATGGCTGCATGTCACCTTCAGTGTCAGATTCAACCTCTGCAATCCCTGATTTTGCCACTGGGCACCATCAGCATCAGAGTCTGCTGATACTCTAACATCAGGTCATAGAAGTCCACCACTTCTACTGTCAGGATCACCTGTGATAATAAGCAGCGAACACAGGAAAAGTAAATACCTAAACTACTATACTCTAAATATATACTAACAAAATAACAGTGCTGCCACTATTAGACAGTGCAGCAATACACACAACAGTCCTGACATCAACATCACACACTAAAATATTTCTTTGAATTGCTCATCAGTACTCACATAAACATGTTTGGCTTGCCATGTGCAGATGATGGTATCTTCTGCATGCCAGATAGTCCTGAAAGAAGATAAGCAAAAGGTAAGGAAAACATCATCACAATTAACAGTAACGCATGGGGGTAATACTCTTTTCCCTTTATATGTCCATTAACTCTACTTTCAGGAAGAACTTGGATGGCAACTCCAACCTAAGCTAATCAACTAGAATGTGTGTTTAACAGCAGCAATTTTCAATCCCACCCCCCAAAAAAAATATTGTGAAACAAAAGTAACATATCAATTTAAATTGTTTTACTATGCAACAGTATTTAACAGCTGAGATACAAAAGCCTACCTGGAAGCTCTTCCTAGGACATGACTGCTTCCCTATAACAGTAGCACCAATGTCAATGACATGCTGGTCTGCACTTTCCTGGGAGCTGTCTGGATCCCTGACAGTGGACAGGACCCCTTCATTTGCTGTTAGTGGTGGCTCTGTAGCAGCCCCCCTGGTACCCATCCAATCACAGCCCCCTGCATCTGCTGTCCTCTGTGCAGATGAGATCATGTCAGTGGCCCTATGGTGCACCTGGTCATATATGCTGCTGTGGCCACCCACTGCATTAACATCTGTGACAATCTGTTGTCAAATCTGCATTCTGACTGACATATCTCAATGTCCTCTCTCAAGCATGAAGGCACCAGTTTGTCTAAAAGTGTCAACAATGACCTGATTTTCAGGGTCAATGAAGGATGGTTTTCAAGGACTGAGACACCTGGGTGGTATAGTCCTAAGTGTCCTAAAAGACAACAGAAGGATAATACATATAAGTATCACATAACTACAAATAACTGTTTCCAGATAAAACAGAGAAGGTAGCATTTCAATATAACTCACTAGAGAAACACAAAACAGCCTAGAGATTTGAAATATGAACAATAGGCTGGATGCAACAAAAAGGAGAGCAACAATAGTAACATATTCTTGTTTGTGACATAACAGAAAAGCAGCTTTGTTCTCCCCCCAAAAGAACAGGCTAATGATATATTTTACTAACAAACCATCTTTGAAATGTTAAAAGTGTTATCAAATGAACTGTTCCTGAAACATGTCTAAAGATTTAACATACAACATTCAATTTTAAAGTATTGCATATCATGTATACCTGTGAAATGCCCTGACAATCGTGCCCATGTCATCAGTACACTTCTAACTAATGCATACAGATAAATGTACAAAAGCCTTTGCTAATCAAAAACAAAATCTATATATATATATATATATATATATATATATATATATATATATATATATATATATTAATTAAACTATTATACCGATTTTTCTTAATTACATTCTAGCATATGCAGTATGTAGCTGACAAAATGCAAGCATACCTTCCCAAGTTCAATAATCCTCTGTTCAGATATATCCCAAAGTAATAGCCTCTTTTCTGTGGTCACCACATAAACGAGTCTCCTCACCTTCAGTTTCCATAGCTACAAGGTTGCCTTTTTATGGTGTAGATTCAGGGCTGTCAGCAAAGTGAAGGTGCAAATTAGGTGTGAACTCATTAGAATTGCTGAATCCCAAATGCCTAGCTCCATGTTTCAGATGTAAACATAGTACAGGCACTCCCTCAGTGTTTGTTTTTAATGGAGTGCAGCTGTGAATGATTACTGGTTTGGAGAAGGAAAACACAACAGCACTGCAGGCTGCCATACATCCAGTGGGCATGTCAGGTTAGACTTACAAAGTGTTAAATGTAATTTTGTTAAGGGTGGAAATGTAAGTAAGCAGCACACAATTTGCAGGTTCTGTTCATTAACATCCAAACTCCCCTTCATTTGTTGGCAACTGCATTGATATTATTGCCATTTAATATCCTCACCCATTTTAAGGCCAATAATATAGAATGACTTACACACTGTATGTCTCAGATTACTGGTCAGATAGGAGAAGAATGATCAACAAATACTGAGATGTAAGACAGAGCTGCATATTTGCAAACAATAGTCATAACTGGTTGTGTGATCACTTAGTGCGCTACATGCAAAAATAAATGTACAAATAACAGTTGTACAGTTTCTTATTACTGCAGATGACGTTGCAGTTGGTTGTATGCAGAATTATTTCAGTTCCTTGCTGTAAAGCTGTTTGTGTGGCAAAGAGGGATAAGGCACCCTTCCTGTGTTCTGAATGCTCATTGCAGGGAGAGTGTAAATCCAGACCTATGTAGAAATGTCTTATGTGTACTAACAAACATTTTGTTGTGTTTATTTCATATATTGCTTTGCTTTATTTGAACTATTTTTCTTTTTTTTTATTTATGTTTCAGTTCCCTGCTGCAAAGCTGTTTGAGTGGCACCCTTCCTGTGGTTCATTGGAGTGAGAGTTCAAATCCAGACCTATGTAAAATATCTCCTGTGTACTAACATTTTCTAGTGTGTATGTCATAGATTGCTTTTCCTCATTTCAGCCACGTGTCCCTTTTTTTCTTTTCTTTCTTTCTTATTTGTTTTTTGGGCCAGTGTTTGTGAGATGCATTGCTTAGCACAAAACACAGGAAATGGAGAAAAATGAATGTCAGGTTTGGCTGTGCTAATCTCATTTGAGCTAAGAGCAGCAGTGGGCAAACTGGACTAGTGGGCCATCCAGGTAGCAGACAGGACACCTTCAGAATACCTGCAAACATGGCATCAGTAAAAGGGCAAAGGTCAGCAGTGGTGCAGCAGTAACATTGTTGCCTCCCAGCAAGAGGTTCTCCAGTTCGATTCTCAGCTGGGGTGCCTTTTGTGTGGAGTCTGCATGTCCTCCCTGTGTTCGTGTGGGTTTCCTCTAGGTGCAATGGTTTCCTCCCACGTTACAAAGACATGCGTCTGGAGTGTTTCTCGCTGGGCCTCCGCTGAAAATTGGCTTCATTCCAAGTCAGACTTTCCCAGTTATCAAATGTTAAATAAATAAATAAAATAAAATAACATAAAAAATAATACATTGTTGTAATTTTTGTATTTCATCGTGCAATTACGCTTTGCAGTGTTGCACAGCATTGTGTGGTGGTTAGCATGGTTCCCCAGCAGCTGCAGCCAACAGACACCTGCAGACAGCAGTCAGACAGCCAATAATTGAAACTGGATACATTCTATTAATTATGCGGAGCACCACACAAACCCACTAAGTGAGACATGGCAGTTAACACAGAGACTTTAAGTATGATTAGGAAATTAGGAAACTTCATGTAACTAATCCTCTGGCAGCAGATATAACTGTAGGGCTGGAATACAGCTGGTTCTGGGTTCTAATACAGGCTGTGCAACCTATTTTTCTGTTGTGACAGTGCAGTTTATAGCAATGAACTGAAAAATAGACAAGTGCTATTTCAGTATTCTTGTGGCAAAAGGTGTAGGTGTAGTACTGCCATACGCATGGTTTTAGGTTCTAATGCAAGATATTTCAGACATTTTTACTGTTCCATTTTCTGTTATATTCACTGTCACTTATAACGCTTTAGGTAGTGGAGCTGATATGAATTATATGTATGACGGATGAGGCACCATTATTGTGTTTTCAGATGTATGACTGAGGGTATGCTTTCTACTATATTTCTGTAAGTATAATTCAGCTATCTGGACTTGTATGGCCTTCGCAATTAACTAAGACGCATACACAACTGGATCTATATCCAATAACCGTGTCAGGTCACAAATATACATGTGTAACAGCTCAAAATGTCACCTGTATTTATGTATGATTCTTGACTATGTCTGAGCAACACTTCTTCTATGGCAAAGATGGAAAATCAGTGCTGTGAGATACATTGTTTTGTCACTTATGCCTAGGTTTGAATCCCACACTGTAAAAGTAAATGTTCTCAGAGTATAAAGACAAAACAAATGTGTCAGGTCATTACACTTATGCCCCCAGTGCACGTCTGCAAACGTAACTCACCTAATAGTCACCTTTCAATTTCCAGTATATATGTTCAGGCTACAACAGTACACATCCCTCAAGTTAATGCCAAGTGTCAGATTTACCTTCCAATTTAAGTTATTTAATTCCTCCCTGCTTGGCACTGCTGTGCTCTGCTTAACATCACACAAACATGGTTGGCATTGTTGATCGGGTTTGCATACTACCAGTAAACGTGATAATTGGAATTGGTGGGAAAGCATCAATTTCCATTGCTCTAGTTCAGCTGGTAGACATGGCTGGCATGGGAGAGGAAGGTGCACACTTTAGCGCACAGATGTGGAGTGTCCAGGAGTGCAGTATATTTACTGGACTCCTGGTAAAGCACCACAGCCAAAGGCTTCTGCAGGGGGACTATTCTGGCTCCCAGTACAAGTCTGAGGTGTGGAATAGTTTGGTCCAGGCTGTATCCAGTGCCACTGGTATCCCACACACTGGAGGGCAATGTAGGCATCATGTTAATGACCTTTGAAAGAGAAAAAGGGATACTTTCAACTGTTGGTTGCAGGAATCCGAGATTGCAGACATCCTGTAGTTGTGTAAGTATGACAATAAGAGAGTACATGTAAGACTTAGAAAGCTAAATATAGGCAAGACTGGTATGGATAATGCTCTTCTGTTCCTTTCTGTTCTTTTCCCATCTCCCACTGAATGTGAGTTCAATCAACAGGCTCATGTTGCTCTGTTGGAGAGACTGAGGGAAGCAAGTGGTATGTATGTAGCAGAAGAGAAATGTTATTGTAGCATTAAAAGTTACAGATAGCTTTTTTTTTCTCTTTTATAGAGTTGTATCAAATTGAGCATACATAACCCAACTTTAAAAGCAAGTGTGCATGCATCAGTCTGTAACCAATTGTAAGAGTCCGATATTAGACTGTAGTCAGAGGGTGTGGGTTCAAATACCACAATTCCCAACTATACAATACTGCGATTTCTTCAATAATATTTACATTAAATGAAAAACTCTATACCAGTGGCACAAATCCTCTGCTGTAAACTATAATCTGTATAATTGGAACATGTATATTTGCAATATATACATATTTTAAGGATTACTTTCAGCAATCCATAATGTAGTGTGTATATTTTAGGACATATACTTAAATGTAATACCTCAGATAAAAGAGTTGTATAATTGTGTTAAAGCATTGTATGTCACATATGATGGTACTAATTTTATGTCTTTTTTCTCTCACCCCAATCCTTATCTCTCTTTTTTATTTTCTATTATATGTTGTCAAAATGTCTCCATGTCATTCATGTGTACCACATCACTAAATGCTACACAGCACAGCAAGGTATGCCAGTCCCACTGGATCAGCCTGCACCTGCTCCAGCACCAATGCCCAGCATGTCTGGGAGCAAAACCGGTAGCACTGCCTCTGCTGCCACTGCACTACCTGTGCCCTCAAGTAGTACTGCCCTGGAAGCTAGTGCAGTTGTACCCTCCAGGAACAGTGCTGGGTATGATGATTTCATTGACAGAGAGTCACCAGGGATGGTGCATACGGATGTGCACTGCACCACTGGTGTATGCCTATGCCAGATGGAGAGGCTGCTCTCCCTCATGGTCCATAGGAGGAGGATTTGTCAAGCACTCCAGTTACCAGTGGAATTTGGTGACGGTGATGACAGTCCAGTGGTTGAGGCCTTGATTCTCACAGATTCTCCGAGCTTGATGTCCATGAACCTGTGTTGTCCCTTCCCTCACCCCAATCATGGTGTCCCCCAAACTTTCGTGTCCATCACCTTCCCTGTCTTTTATCTTGTTTGTTTGTATTTTCATGCTCACCTACCCACCTTACCTGACCCAGACATACCTATGTCCCTTACCCAGTAGTCCTTTCGTACTGAATTTGAAAAAAAAAATTGGGTACCTGTCCCACAAAAAAAAAAAAAAAAAAATGAAAAAAAAGAATCGTCCCATACATATCTGTCAATTTCACACGTGTCTTCTTCACACACTTGATTCGGTCCAATTGGCTATACAATATGATTGTGTTGTTGTCACCACTCTTTGTGGAGGTGACAGTCCAAATTCAATTAATATTCTGCACATATTTTCAATTTATACTGTTAAAGAAATGGATAGCTGTAGTTCTTTCCTACCACCCTCCTGCACATTCTTGTATTGCTTTGCCTTTGTTATTCCCCCCTGCTTGCTCCCCATTCCATGACTTTCCTATCGACCCCATTTTAAAACCTATAATCTGGTCAAAAAATAGAATCACACACAACACACATATGTAGCAGAAAAGGCAATGGATCGCTTCACTATTTGGCCTCTGTGTTTGCATTGAGTTTTGCATCTCACACCAATGTGCAGTGATGACAAGCGGCGGTACAATGCTGGGGTTATCTCTGAGCAATGCATCTTAACCCTGCTGTGCTATGCCAATACACAGCAACTCATGTACTATAAAGAATTTATTGTCATTGAATTATCACTGTTTATTTAAAAGTCTTTAAAAGTATCAGACACACCTGGATTCAAACACAATATCATCTGGGCTCAAAATGAAATGTGTCAATGCATTTTTACCTGCTACCACAGAGTCAGTAAAGCAGCAGGTGTGTTTCATAGACAGTACTAACTCTCAGACTTTTCACAATGCGGCTCATGTTTGTGCTCTGCTTAACTATGTACAGACATAGAACATATCGAAAATGTGTATCTCGCATGTGCAAACACTTTGTCAACCATCGGGCAAACCCACTGCTCATCGCGCTATGGAAAAGTAAATATTATTATGTATTACTGATTTTACTGTCCATTTTCTGTCTATGACATGAAATTCATTGTGGAAACATAACAAACTGAAGGGCCCATGTAACAATATTTCACATATTTACAATACAGCCATGTGCTGCCTCCCCCTAAGCACTGAAACCGTAGTGTCTAAGTAATTTTTCCACACATATATCACCTGCATTGCAGACATTAATATCAAATGTTGCATGATACACAATGCACATCAATCTGGTAACATGCAGAACTGGAACTATTGACCCATAAGCCTGAAAAGCCTTATCTGCAAGGCTAGGGAAGGGATCAGCATGGACCTTAGCCACAGGGATATAGGTGACCTTCAACCCACTTGATCTGACCCATTTTGGTTTTGTCAAGGGAAGATCTTGCTTATTATACCTAGCAGACTTCTTTGATACTGACCCCAAAGACCTGGATAAGGGATAACAAGACATACTGCATATGGCCAGTTATCCAAGACCTTTGACACTATCCCTCATTCAAGTATCATAGAGAAACTGTCCCATCTGGGGATTAACCCTTACATTACTAGATGGATAGCCAACTGGCTCACCAACAGAATTCACACTGTCAAAACTGGTGACTGCACCTCCACCTCTAGACCACTTACCAGTGGAATACCATAAGGAACTGTGCTGGAACCTCAGCTGTTTGGGAACTATTTCTCTAAAGTCCAGGCAAAGGTAGATAGCCTGAGGCTTACCAAGTCTGCAGATGACTGTCAACTGAATGTAGTCATATAGAGTCCCCCAACTATGTTAACATATTACAAAAGGGACTGGCACAGACAAATGACTGGTGTCAAACTCAAAGATTGAACCTTAAAGCAAAACATGCTTCATTGCTCCCTTTGGCAATGAAGTACCACTGCTAATTATGATATACATAGTACCCCTCTAAGTTCAAACATGTGTTGCAAGACTTTGGAACACATGTTGATAGCAATCTACACTTCAATCACTATGGTTTCATAGTGGTGAGACACACATTCTACATTGGAAACCTCATAAATAAGGCCATCACATCCAAAACCAGGGAGGTCATAGCTCTGCTGTACTCTGCCCTTATCAGACCATTAATTGAGTATAATGCCCCCTTCTGTCTGTACCTCACCAGACACCTGTAGCAAATGGAGAAAACACAGAAGTTTGTGACTGAGAGAATCCAGGGACTGCAAAACATGACAAACATGGAAAGACTGAAAGACTTGTCACTGTATTCAGTATCATGCAGGCTGCTGAGAGGTGACCTGTGTTTGGCCTACACAGCCATCTCAGACCCTGTCCTACTGGAAATGTTGGACATTTGCAAATCAAATGAGATAAGAATAACTTGTTCCAGGGATCTCAACATAGCCTGTGACATAAACAGAGCATGTTGGGGAGACAGATGTATCTTCCAGTGATTGCCACTCCTGTGTAATAGGCTCCCACTGTATGTGAAGCAGTGCTTCTCAATGACCCTATTCAAGCTCAACCTTGACAACTGGATGGGTGATTGTAAATTCACCCCTGGGGTAGCACCTATGTCCCTCTTGGACAAGGCCAATCAGTGCTGATTACAAAATCTCTCTGCTAAAAATGACCATCTAACTATGCTCAATAAGGATATTTGTGTTTTTGCATGGCTAGGCTTGTAAATGCCCTAAGGCCATTACACTAGCAACCTCCTATGAACCTATGCAGGCCTCCTAGCATCTTCTCTCCAACATGCCCTGCTAATGTCATTCACTATAATTTGACCTGCACTCTTAAAAAAGTCAGACTTGTACAGTGGTGCTGGCATAACGTACTGAGTTCTGTACTTTGTGTACTTACATAGGTAGGGGTTCTGTTCTCACTATAGTCAAATGTGTGTGTGTGTGTGTGTGTGTGTGTGTAGTCTGAAGATCAAAAGTGTGTATCCAACAGATACTGTTCCAAATCAATGGATTGACAGTATTTTGATAGTTGCACATGCCTACGCATCCATTTCATGCAGGCCTCCCAACAGCTTCTCTCCAACATGCCCTGCTGATGTCATCCACTATAAGATGACCTACAGTTTTATAAAAGTCAGACTTGTGCCATAGCACTTGCATAAAGTGTTGAGTTCTGTAGTCTGTGTACTTAGATAGGTAGTGGTTCTGTTCTCACTGCAGTCAACTGTGTGTGTTTTGCTCTTGGTTGACATTACAGAGAACATTTTACACCAGCATGTGGGACATTGTTATCACCATATTCTCAACAGACACTGCTGATGTCATCAGCTATGAAGTATTGTTAGAGACACTCCATGTCTGATTTGGGCTGTGGTGCTTGCCTTAAATACAGAGGTCTGTAGTCTGTGTACTTAGGTAGGGGTTCTAGTCTCACTGCAGTCATCTGGGGGGTGTTTGTGCTCTTGCTTGATATTACAGACAGCCTTTTACACCAGCATGTGGGACACTGTTATTACCATATTTTCCTAAACAGACACTGCTGATGTCATCGGCTATATATGATTTGTGAATATGCACTATTCCCACCAGGGCAGGGTCAGAGACTGCAGAAGTTACCTCATCCTATACAATATAGAATACATTGACATGGCTTTCAGTCTATCCACATACATCATGGCATGGTTTGTAGGCCCTGTATTTTCTTGGTAAGTAACCCCTGTGGTCTCTCCAGCTGCTACATGTGTCTGGTGAGGTACATGCAAAGGAAGGCATTATACTCTATTAGTATTTTGATGAGGTTTGAGTACATTGCTGTCATACAGTCCAAAGATATGAATATGATGGCATGACTTATGATGTGCACAACACATGCTTTCAATACCAGTGTGGACACTTGGTGGTTGAAGTTCAGATTGCTATCTACATGTGTTCCCAGTGCTTGCATAACTTGGTTTCAGCATAGAAGGGCTGTTGTCAATGCTGTAATTAGCATGGAATTCCACTTTTCAGAAGGACAAAAATAAAGACACATTTCTGCATTTATTTGTAGATCATGTGGCTTTGTCACCAATCATTTGTCTGTGTTAGCCCCTCCTGTAGTATGTTATCATCATTGGTGGACTCAGTAATTGCACCTAGTATGCAAGAATCAGAAAACCTGGTTAGCCAAAGGCCATATACCTTAGCCTGAACTGTCAAGAAATAAATTCCAAACAGTAAAGGCCTAAGCACAGATCTCTGGGGTAGACCAATGGCGACAGCTCTACTGGTACAAGTTGATTTACTAATTTTCACAGTATGTGTTCTATCAGTGAACCAGTTTATTAACCATATAGTGACATGAGGTTTAATCCCCAGCTGGGAGACTTTTTCAATGATCCCTGTGTGGGGGATTGTGTTCAAACCCTATGCCAATTGAGGATAGCCAGTATGTACTGTCTTACCTACATTGAGTCCTATCACACAGAATCAATGGGCTGTGACAGCATCACAGATCACCTATCACATGACTCATCACATACACCTTCATGACATGGTTTAATAAACACTTCAACACACCCTCCACACAGATTATGTTGCTGTAGAACAGTGTTTTCAACATGCATCCATGTGAATTGAAGGGGGGACAGCACCCAATACATGCATGGATAGACACATCCTGACTCTCCTCATCTGTGAGGTAGACAAACATGTCATCATGGACCTTTTCTAAATGGACACTAGTGATATCCTGGCTGTGTGCAACAGACCTGTGTGAGTTGTTAATGCTACATTATGTCTGTTACATCTGTCAGATGTCTTCAAAGAGATCATTGAGGGCATGCATGATGGCAACACTATCATCCATTTGAACTTGACAAGCCAGAGGCATTTGACACAAATCCACACTGAGGTATTCACTGAACATTGTCAGATGTGGCCATAGACACCTATATCACCAAGTGGGTAGACCACTCTATCACATACATGGCATCTAAATATGTTGGCATGTGTGAAATGACCTATATCTCAGGTCCAGTTATTAGGTCCGTACATCATGGCTGTATGCTAGGCCCTTTTCTGTCCATTGTTTAAGTAATAGATATCACAGATGCCATACATATCCTGTGTCCAAATTGCTGCCTGAAGGACTACAGACAGTGGTCAATCTTCAACTTCAACTGTGATATTAGTATAATACAGACAGTATCAACATACACTAAAGATTGCTGCCACAGCCATGACAATACCTGCAATGACAAAAGAAATGGGGGGATTTGTTATGTCAGGAAAACAAACACACAACCCAACTATATTGTGGACATCACACTCTATAATCAGACCAATAGGAATGTGACCTCTGTTTTGGGGTAGATGGTAAGTGGAACATCCACCAGCATGTGTTCACAGTGCTGACTACTCCCTTGTATGTATCATAAGTACTGAGTATGTGAATGACATCCACATCAGAGACCATAATACCTCCATAGTTCCCAGCCTTTATCACACCAATAACTGAGTACAATGCACCCTTCTTCATGTATCTCCCTACACATCCTTCACTGATGTGTAACTGAAGTGTACCGCCTTTGTCAGAGTGAGCTGTCACACAGCTTATTAGCCATACCTAGGTATTCTTTTTGTGGCATAAACATTACTGTCTGATGGTGCAGAACCCTCATCAAGTTATTAAACCAGATGCATGTGTGCAATCTGTTCTGGTGATGCACACAGTACATACATAGGTGTTTGACAACATTAATGGCACGAATAACATTAATGGCATGGATAACATTCATGACAGTGTGGATTGTGTCATATATGTATGCCATGCACACCAGTCAACAAGCCTGTATTGATCATATTGTCACATACAGGTATGGCAGTGTCCCTCCTAACACCTCCAGCAGACGTTACAGTGCCAGGACAGTGTGCATGATTACCCTCATAGAGTGCAGATGTATCATAATAGTTGTACAAGTGTGTCTGTGCCAAATCATCTCTGATCACTCTAAATCACATATGTTATGTCAGAGGCATGGGATTACTTGTGTTATTATTCTGATATTGTCCATGATTGTAGTTGCTTATTTTAATGTTGTCCATGAGCCTTTACCTGCTTTCCACTTGGTGGAGACCTCTGCTGAGATTACATTCATATTAAGGCAAATCAGTTTGTATAGGTTCACAATATGCACCCTACCTCAATTGTATGCCAGATTCCCTGATAGATTTCTCTGTATTATTCATGTAAGGATGATTATCTCACTCAGACATCCTCTCCATTGTTATGTCACCTTGTGTGACAATCACGTAATAAGCAGTTTCACTGTGCAGCCTCTACTGTACCATATTGATATGTGATTGGCATTGCTGTTACAACTCTCTCCTATTGACATGCCCTCATCTGCTGTACATTAGGTTGGTTTACCTGTCCTCTTTCCCTATGTTCAATCTTATGATTCAACTGTGTGTCCATATTCAATACACACACATGTCCCCTGAGTGTTCATTTTATATGGTAGTCCATGTACCTCTTACAGATCATTTACACAACTTCAGTACAGAATGCTAGGAATGGGATATCACAACACTCTGCACTGTAGATGCACTGTCCTGTACTGTGGTTGGACCATATACTTAACATCCATACCTGTCAACTGTCCAGATCTTCACAAAATGTCCAGACAATTTCCTTATCAAATTTGTGATTTTCCACCACATCACTGGGATGATCTCAGGACTGATGTGAATCAATATTACATACGTTTGAGTTTCAGAATTCAAATCCTTCAGAACATATATCTTAACACAAACCCTGGTTATTCTAGCACATTTCTATAGGCAAATATGTCAAATATGTCCCTATTTCTGGGTCATTGTTCCCCCATTATGTTGAACTTTAAACATATGTCTTGCACTAAGAGATTAAGAGCTATCTGTGAAGCCCTGGTGACAACTGTGGCATTCTGGGCAAAACTGTGGACCTTCAGTGCTCTGATTTAAACAGGAGTGCTATCTGTGTTTGCTTATATGGTTTACGGGCTGCTAACACTGTTGCCAGCCAGAAAACCTCACTTAATTATGTTTAAACGTGGTGTACGGCATGAATATGCAATGAGGGCTGCTGCTCACCGTACATCAGTGTGCAGACATGTAAACTCCATGTAGGCTTCACACGAAGCCTACACAGAGTTTATTGAATCTAACTGCATGACTTTTCTCATTAACATAATTAAAATAAGTGGAGTTTAAAAGCTGACTTGTTTTTGTTATTCGTAAGCTATGAATAAATAAAGTAATGTGACTTTGCTGACATTGATAACATAACCAGGATGGGTCATATTCATATTCTTACCTCTTTCCATTCTTTCCAGTTTCAAGATATTGAGAAATTCAGTAAAGCACTTCTCATCTCCATTCTTTCAATAAGTGTTCCTAACTTTTAACAAAGAGTATTCTGAATTTTACTGTTAGTAGCTAAGGAAACATTTTTTTCATCACAAAGTAAACTTTTTATCTCTTTAATCCAACCCCAAGAATGATGTGTTTAAAGAAATCGCTATTCAAGCTTCCTCTGTTTCTTGTCTGTACTTGAGTTTGCAGTTTTTTTGCTAGTGCCACTTAGGCTGGGATTTAGGAGGCAAATTGCCTAGACATAGTGAGGACCTACTAGGTTTAATTCGAATGGCTGCCAAAAAGCAATTACTAGAAAATGGAAATCAAAATCTGTACCAGCTGTTAGAAGTTTTAAACATTGTAAATGCAATAAAATAACTGGAAGTGAGAATGTTTAGAAAAGGGAACGACCAAATTTTATAGAAGTAAATGTAATTAATGGGAACAATACATGCAAAACAATGTATGGATTGGGGGAGGAGGAATGAGATTTAAGGGCAGGCAGGAGTTGAGTAATTTGTGTAATGTCGGAGTGAATGAAAATTAATAGAAAGGAAACACAATCCCCCATTCCACCTTTGGAAAAGGATAAAGATTCCTAGCACTTAATTTCCTGATAAGTCAAATATTTGAATGCAAATAACATTATCCAAAGCACAGTTGATTAGATAACCAGAACTTTCCAGCCCAAAATTGTATAGCTTTTGTCAGGGAGTGACAATCAAAGGAGTTCTAGATTTGCTAATGTGTGTGCATGTGTGTGCGTGTGTGTGCGAGTGTGTGTGCGTGTGTGTGCACTCGTGTGTGTGTGTGTGTGTGTGTGTGTGTGTGTGTGTGTGTGTGTGTGTGTGTGTGTGTGTGTATGTGCGTGAACTTGCATGTATGTGTGTAACAATTTTAATTTTTGCTGCTCTCTTCTGTTTAAAATTGCAGTTTTTCATATTGCACATCTATTTTACATTTTTACTGAAAAATAAGCAGCTACATGTTTTGTGCAGTTTTTCACATTACTCTCTTTTAAGACTTCAGACAAGTTTTCTTGAGGCACTCCCAAAAAAGAACAATAGTTTTAATTGAATGGGCATTCCTTTAGTTATACTAACCAGTTATTGCCTTAATACTAAATCTACGTTTGTATTCCTAGCACCACCCCTGTGCTGGATTGTTATGTTGCCGGACAGTAACCCCAAGTTCCATCTATGAAGTGCATTATTTTCTCTACTGACCCAGTATAACCACATTAAAGGATTGCAGTCTATACCAACTGCAAATTTTCTACCATAGCAGGGTTGAAGCTTTTGAAGAGACCAGACTATCCTCAAGCAATCATTTTCCACAGCTACATATGATTCTTCTTTTGGACAAAGTCTGTGACTGAGACACATTACTGGATTTCACTTTGATAACACCTGGCTAAGTATAGCCCTGAGACCATGTTTTAAATAATATACCTGCAGAATAAGCTCTTGATAGTAGTCAGGTTTGACTGCTGCAGCGGATCTGTACAAGGTCTCCTTGAGATTTTGAAATGCCTGCTTCCAAGCTGCTGTCCATATAACTTCATCTGGTCTGTCCTTTAGGGTAAGATCTGTAAGAAGAGTAGATGTTGTACTATAGCAAGGTGGCAAACTTCCTAAATTGCCTCACTATCACAAAGAATGCCCCCTCTTGCTTTTTGGTAAGAGAGTTAGGCCATGCCTGAATAACTTTAAACTTGGCAGGCTCTGCACAGATTTTTATCACCATTCATCAAGGTAAGACACTTCCATTCCTACCTGACATTTCTTTGTTCTGAAGTTAATTCTGCCTGTTTTAATCTGCTTCATACCCCAATAACCCACTACATACGTTGTTGCCATGGTATGGTAGGACTTTATCATGTTAACCTGGTGGATTATATGTTTCTGCCCCCTCCTGGCAACTCTGTCACATAGTTAATGTTGCTTTGCTTCCTCAGAATAGCGAAGGGACTGTCCCTTTCTGCCTGTAGCTTATTCTGATGAAAAGAGATAAGTACCTTGCCCTTTTGTCTATATGCATGTTCCCAGGCACTATGTATCTGTGCATAATAGATTTTTTTGTTGCTGTGATGGTTGGTTATGTGATCATGTCTCAACCCCTATTAGCTCACTAAGCATAGTCATAAAATATAGATAATATTGCACAAAACACCTTTTATGAATCATATTCACTCTCCCACTTGTTGCAAATGAAATACACAGGTCTTTGTATCCTGTGATCATAAAATATCACAAATGGTGAAACAATGACTACCTTGACACATTTCTGGATGCAAAGAAGACATAAGACATGTACAAGTCTTATTCTTGCTTGAACTGATCTGTAAATGTTCAATGTGTGGTCTTAAGAGGAGAGTTAAACTGTTGACCAGGCCATTTGTTTGTGGGTTGAAGGAGGCAGAATTTAGCAAGCTTTATTCCACAATACTTCCACAAGCAAGTCAGCAGGTTTGATATGAAATTAGCTCTGCGGTTAGCATTTTGTGAAGAAAGCCAACACTGCTGAAAATTTCTTACAGATCATGTTGCCACCTTTTATGCTTCAATAGTGGACACAGCTATCACTGTCAGGAGGCTACCACAAAGAGGTTCCTGTTAACCTTGGTGTTTGGGGGGGGGGGCGCACTAAGAAGTCCCTAAATGTCCATGGCTATGCTTTGCAATGCTTATGGTCTAACTGGGAAATGAGAAAAAGCAGTCCTAGTTTTATTTTCTACCTTGCCTGCCTTTTGGAACTGTTCACATATCTTACAGACATGGAGACACTATCAGTCAGGGAAGAGTGCCATCCCCTACTGGACACATGTCAGAATCTGCAACTAGCACCAGTGGGTGGGTAGGATACACATTTTTGAAGGAGACATGTTAACTGCCTTTTCTCTAAAGTTGGTGTGTCAATGGTCACAACCCAGTGAATACACAAAGCCATCATGGGCGGATAGGCCACTACCCCTGCCATGGCAGAGTTTTTTATTTATTTGTTTGTTTATTTATTTATCCTTTGTTGAACAGGTTAGTCCCACTAGGCTAGTAGCCTCTTTTCAGGGGAGACCTGAAGTGGTATTTATACTACTAGTGGAGATTTGGGCAGGGCATCGAGGGCCTCCCCTTCTTGTCATTGGTTTGAGTAGGATTCATTGTGCAGAAGTGGCCCAGAGAAACAGGGAGGCAGATGGAGAGAGAAGGAGATTATGGAGAGGTGAGAGAAATGGAGGAGAAAGAAATATTGAGAATGGAGAATGTATGCAGGATTCTGTGGAGATGTTTCAAAGAAATCTGTTTGATGGAGATGAGTCAACAAATGATGGATGCATAATTACAACCCTCTGGTCAGGAGGGTTGCAGGACAATTTACTTGAAAAATGGTGATACAGAGTGAGCAAGAAAATGAAGGAGGTGTTTTCTGGGGGACATTATGGAGAAAATACAAAAGGAGGATACAGAGACAATCCTGAAAAATAGTGGTGAGATGGAAAAGAAAACATATGCAGAGAAAGTAAAAGAAGGCAGAGGGGAGTAGCAGAAAAAAGGCAGAAGAAAATGAAAACCAGAAGTATTTATTGGGGATTCAAAGTAAAGAAGACAAAGAAATGGACAGGTATGAACTGTGGGACAACTGAATAGCTCCTTCAGGAGTAAAAGCATATGAAGTAGTAAGATCATTTATTCTTGTTAACAAAGAGACATTTTGTGGCATTATATCTGAGACTGTTTTTTCAATGGAAAATTTTCTTGGAGAATATGAAAAAAAGACTGTAACCCATGGAGTCTTTATGTGATAAAAGCATCTAAAATGAAAACAAAAAAGAAAATTTATGTAAAATTTTGTACAGAGGTAGAAAGAGAGACTGTGAAAAGGCATTTGAAAACTTTAAAGAAGTAGTGGTTACTGCAAACATTTATGACAAAAGAGGTTTATGGACTGGTGGCTGGGATTGTAATATTGTATTAAAAATAGGAAGAGAAACATTACAAATATATCAAGCATGGTAAATATGGAGGAGAATAGGGGTGTTGTAAAATAATGGGGACAACCCAAAATGTGTTTTGTTGTACAAAAGAAGGACATTTGATAAGTAACTGTGACAAAAGAAAATGTTATATTTATGGGGAATGTATTTTTATTTATTTTACATTTGGATGGTGCAGTGGCTTGCATTGTTGCCTCACAGCAAGAGGTTCTCTGGTTCGATTCTTGGCTTGGGTGCCTTCTGTGCACAGTCCGCATGTCTTCCCTATGCTCATGTGGATTTCCTCCGGGTGCTCTGATTTCCTCCCACATTACAAAAATATGCATCTGGAGCATTTCTCCCCAGACCTCTGCTGAAAATGTGCTCATTCCAAGTCAGATTTTTCTGGTAAACAAATATTAAATACATAAACATGTACCGGGAGTGTCCTACTGAGCCAAAAAAAAAAAGGGCCATGATGCAAAAAATTGTAACGGAAATGTAATAAAATTGGACATTTATAAATGGATAGCAAAAAATAAAAATAAGAATAAGGAAAAAGAAAGAGAAGAAAGTGAACAATGAGAAGCCATTTTAGAAGTAGTAGAAATAGAAGACAAATTAGATGAGAAAAAAATAAAAAGGACATAGAAGAAGGTTCTGAAATAAGTGATGAAGAAAACATAAATTGGGAGGTAGTAAAAGGAAAAGAAACATTCTACTGGTGAAAGGGTAAAAGACGGAAAAAGAAAATTTAAAGAGGTAAGTACAAAGGAAAATAAAAAGGAAATGGATGAAAAAGAATATATGCAGGTAATGACTGGAGGGGTTGATATAATAGTTAAGGTGTTTGATTTTCACCTTTGGGAGGGAAACTGGCTATGCTTAGAATGGTCTATGAAAAAAGCTAATTTAGTAATTAGCTATGCACTTATGAAGCAATGAAGCTAAGGAAAAGGGAAAATTTAAATTTTAGAGTGCTTTCTGTAAATGTGAATAGTAGTAAGAATATTATAAGAAGACTAGGGATTTTGGAGAAATGAAGAAAGATTACAAACAGAAAAACTATGAGGAGGAAAGATAATCTGGAATTTGGGAAATGAGAGATGTTTTGAAATAGCTATATATTGTAGAAATACAATAAAGGTATTATATGTAAGTTTAGCAAAAATGGGAAGATTAACTATTGTAGATTTAAAATGGAAATAGCGAGTATACAGAATTATAACATTTTATCCTTATACTAACTGTAAAGAAAGGATAAGCTTATTTCATCAGATTTTAGACTATGTAGTGATAAATCTGAGTATTACAATAACAGGAGAGTTTTACTGTGATTTAATAAGCAAGCGTAAAAAAGAAAATGATATAAGAAAAATGTTAGAAGTTATAAGATGTGATAAGTTAAAACTTTGGAACAAAAATTCATGGACTTACAGAAGGGGTATGTATAGAACTGAAATAGATTATTTTATAGTATCAGAAAGTTTAGTTATAGGAGAAGGGGAGGTAGTTAAAACAGGATTTTCTGATCATCTTACAGCATGACTAGAGTGAAAGAAAAGCAAGGAATATATATAATAGGCAAAGGAATAAAATGGATATATGATAAAGCATGAAATGAATCAATGAAATAGATTAATAATACAGTTATGGAAAGATCATATTGCTATGAGAACATTTTATAAAAACATGTCTGAATAGTTGATAATATTTAAGGAAAAAAATTTTTTTTTTATGTAACAATATGATGTGAGAAGAGTAGGGAAGGAAAAGTATAAAATAATATATAACAATGTATTGGAAGTTTTAGAACATATTGATAGAAAGTGTTTTGACAAAAAAAATAATTATATGAAACAAATCAAGAAAAAATGCAAGAATTATTACTTAAGTAAAAATATTTTTACAAGGAAAAAGAGGAGACGTATTGAGTTACTTAAGTAGATTAGTAAGGAAGATGGTAATGTAATGAGAGAAATAAAAACTGTAAAAGGAGAAATAGAAAGAATTGAGGATAAGATTATTATTAGTGCAGTACAATACATACATAAAGTGTTAAAGAAAAAAGAAGGTAGTGAAAAAAAAACATGGAAAGTAAAAAAGTTAACAGAAAAAAGAGAATACAGAGTTGGAAAAAGATATTTTTAAATGAGCTAGATAAAGTATCAAGACAAGTAAATATCGATTCAGCTACAGGACCAAATGGAATAGGGTATGAAATGTATAGTAATTTTAAGGGATTTGCAAAAATATATTTATTTTTAAAGATTTTCAATGAATGGTTAAATGAAAGTTTTATGTATAAAGAGTTATGTAGTGGAATACTTAAATTCATAAGGAAGAAGGAAGATAGAAGACAATAAAAAAAACTGCAGACCAGTATAGTATTGAATAGTAATGATTATAACATCTTTATGAAAATAATACAAGAATGATTGGAAATTAAAATGGAAAATATTATGGAAGGCTTTATTAAATTTGTATAAATTGTTAAAGTGGATAAATGAAAAGATGTGAGATTAGTAGTAAAATTGGGGTCTATATTAGAACAGCGAATGTTCTAAGTAGCGAATGCTGACACGAGTGAAAAAGCAGGACCTCAAAGTTTTTTTTTATTGCAGTATGGTGAAGATCAGAATATTTGCCCTTTCCTCACTGTAGTGCGATCTTGGAGTTGGAATATATATTTAGCAGGGGGAGGGGTGCAGCCCCCCACAATAACATTTTTGAGTTCCTGCATTTTCGCTCATGTGAGCATTCACTATTTAAAACATTCAATGTTCTAATATAGACCCGTAAAATTGTATAAATATTGTGATGATCCTCCACTGCCAACCAGTAATCAAGGAGCCTCATTCCTCACCACTGGCAACAGTGGGGGGGGGGGTGTTCACTGTGAGGATAACAAATACACACACACACAGTATTTCCAGATGTAGCTCTCTGCATCAAGTGCAATTTCCCTTAAGAACACACAGAGACCACCATCAATCTGCGGCTGGTTTCTCCTTCTTTCTCCAGATCCCCAATAAGACTCCCCACTGGCACAGCTATAGAGTTGAGATCTCAGCTGAGTGACCAAGCCAAGACCTCCAGCACTCTCTCTGTCCAACCAGTGCTTCATGTCCCTGCCAATGTAGCTGACACACACACTCTTTGAGGTTTGATTTACACACACACACACACACACACACACACCTGGGAAAGGCTGGCACAGGTTTACTAGCTATGCCCCCTTCTGTCCAGACTATAAGGTAATTACAACTGCTACCAGTCACTCCTTATCAGCTACTTTAGGGCCCCTAACAAAGGATGTCCAATTTTACTTTGTAATATTAATACTAATACAAATGGTAGTTTGACCAAAAGCAAGGCCATTAGGAATGGCCCACACAGTGTCACCAAATAAATATGCAAGTACTCTCAAAGCTTAAATATCTCTACATAGATCAGCCACAATGAAAGATTTAAATATATTTAATAATAAATAATGAAAGAACAAGACAATACTAAATATATATTCACAGTGACATCAGAGTTCAAAACCACAAGAAATATTTAAAATAACATTGCTGTATAGGCTCACACAAAGAAAAACAAAATCTAAACCAAGCTTTGCTATATTCTTTACTGTATCTAAGAGAGTTACTATACCCTAATAACTTACTTAGAGCAAGGCAGATGAAGTGAATGGTTCTTATTGTTGTTGTCAGGTCCAAGACAGAATGCAGAATGCCCTGTCTCACTAAGAGACTTCTCAAAATAATATCGAAAACATTACTGCTGGGATAGCTTGCAGAATGACATAATTTCTGGTCATCTGACTTCTAGTTCCCAGGCAATCCCCCAGTGATGGCAGCTGATAGCATTTAGCATCTATCTGTAAAAATACTCATACAAGGGCTTTTGCTCAGATCTTTGGCAGGTGCTGGAAGTCATAAAACAAGTGCATTCCTTCATGCTTCCAAAGTAGCAATTAGTTCACCCCAAAAACAATACAGAAAGCTTCCTAGTACAGACTTTGTGTCACTAGCTGCATTAATAGCCTCTTTATGTACTAGCCTATAAAGTGATTTAATTTCAAATATTTTTAAAATGTTTGCTGGACTGAGGTTAACCCTCCAGTTTCCTCTGTTAATATATACATTTAAACAATTACAATAGTGTGTCTACATTTCTGTTCTCTTCCAGTAGGGTACAATGTGGAAGGTCTATATTACAAGATCGAATATTTAGGTGATCGAACACCGGCCATGAAAATAAAAAAATAACTTTATACCCAAGCTATGCCCCTCTCACCCCCCCCCCCCAACTAAACACAGCAACTCCGAGATTGCTCTACAGTAGACAAAATGGCAAAATCCAGTGAACGGCCAAGGGAAATCTTTCCCTGCATTAAATCGGCCGTTCACCATTTTTTGCTTTCGATATTACAAGTTCGATGTTTAGGTGTTCGAGCATCTAAACATTTGATTTTGTAATATAGACTCCACCGTGGATACATTTTAAGCACAAGCACTTTAAAAATACCTTTCAACATAAACATCTATACAGAGCAGCTTGATATACACATAAATACATTTCTAATACATTTGCAACACAAGCATCTCATATAAATTAGTTTGATATTCACAAATGACATACAAGTATTTAGAAAATTCCAGCTTGCTGTGCTGGCAGTACCCACTTTCATCACAAATATAAGTATGATAAATTTTGGGGTATGGTAAAAAAGAGCAAAAGAGAAGAAGAGTGTATAAACGAAGAAATAAAATTTTACCAAGAAAAAAATATTTTTGTGGAAAATAAAATTGATGATACAGAAAAAAAGACAGAAAAGTACAATATAAAAATGTGATGATAAAACATTACTGTGTAGAACCATGGGAAAATCTAACAGATGGAAAACAATTAAAGCTATAAAAATAAGAAGCAAATGGTTTAATCAGAAAGTAGAATGCCAACATTTTTGTGGTGACTGGTAATAGATAAATTGCCAGTAAAAAGAAATATGCCATATAAAAAGAAAAGTGATAGAATATGTTTACATTGTCAAAAAGAAGAAGAAGAAGAAACTACAGAACGTGTTTTTGAAATGTAAAAGAGTTAGTTACGGGGAAAACTATATCAAAATTTTTTCAAAGATGTAAAAGAAGTGAACAAAATAAACATGGATATGATTACATATGGATATTATAAGAATAGAAGTAAAGAATATTTTAAAAGAATAGATACAACATTATTTTATGTTATATTGGGGATATGGAATGAAAGAATAAATGAAATTATGTTTAATGGTAAATGGATTTTAGCAACAATATTAAGTAAAATCAGATGGTGGTTATGGAAAAAGGAGTGCGGGTCGAATAGGGACGAAAATTTAGTATGATTGCTGGGAAAATTATGAACGTGTGCAAATAGATTTGTATAACTGTATATTTGTACATTTGTAAACATGTAAATAAGAGTTCTTTCTGCATACAAATAAAGGACCCCTACTTCTTTGGATAGGTGCTGTAGGATTTTTACATCCACCTGAGCTCCCAGCTACTCTAGCAGATGGAGCTTTGATTTAACTTCTTATCCAAAGGACAGCACATGCTTATGCTACACTACATTGTCAGCAGTTGATCTACCTGGTGTGGGAATAGAACTTATAGACTTCTGCACTAAAGGTGGGTGTGCTACCTGTTATGCCACTGACACTACCTGATTGGCCTTAGAGCATAGTTAGTGTAAAACCTGCTTTTTTTCTGATCACATATAAGCCTTGTGTTTGCACAAGTCTTGGTTCATTTATCCAAACCTGCTCATCCCTTGGTGACAATGCCAATGATTTTACTAACATCTGAAGCCATCCTTGGCAAGGCAAACAAAATTAAGTATCATTTTGCACACACATTGTTTTTTTTTTTCATTATACAGTGAAAGCTTACTGTGCTATTATTTATTTTTTTATTTATTTTGCACTTCTTTAAAGTTTAAAGTTGCATTTACAATTTGCTGTAAGGGCTGCAATTCTGCACTGAAATGTATCATATCTAGTGTTTCTTAATTAGTATTAGACATCTGTTTGTGGTTCCTTAACACATGGGCTCCAAACCAGTCATTTTACATTAAGAGGGTCAAAGTCTGCACTCTTATGGCAGGAGAGGGCTAATTTTATCAATAAGAGCTGAGAATTGCTGGTGGAAAGCTCATTGTGTGATTACCTGATTGGCCTTAGGGCAAACAGTATTTAACCAAGTAGAAAACTGGTTCCAACAATGTCGCCTCCTCCTTAATGCCAAAAAAAACTAAACTATTACTATTTACTACAACTATTAAATCTGCCCCAATAGATTTCTCTATTATATCCATTGATGGTACAATCATAGCTCCTGACCCAACTACAAAACTATTAGGTGTATTGATTGACCACAACCTCAACTTTGACTCACATATTAATGCCACTATTAAAACTGTAAACAGAAAACTTGGATCCTTATATAGGATAAAACCTTTTCTCACCCCAGAAGCCAGAACTACTACTGCCCAGACCCATCTGATCTCCACCCTCCTCTATGCCTCATCAGTTTATACTAATCTTTCCAAAAGCAACCTAAACAAATTGTCCACTTCTTATAACAATATTGCCAGGTTTGCTACTGGGTCCTCATTTAGAACTCATCACTGTCTAAATCTCAAACTTCTTGGATGGCTAGAACTACATAACCAGCTAGAATTTCAACAACTCTCCATTACCCATAAAATTCTGTACCAGCCTAGTAATGCTCCTATTCTCAGTAGCCTCATCTCCCCCTACACAAACCTTACTAACCTTCGCTCAGCAAATAAACTACTGGTTACCATCCAGAAATCCCACAACAGGGCAGGTGATTCACTTTTCTCTAATACAGTGGGGAAGATCTGGAACAAGCTTCCCACTAAACTTACATCTCTCTCATCATTACCACTCTTTAAAAAGCAACTAAAGATTCAACTAAAAACACAATGGCTCTGTCCTTGTACTAACCCTGACTAACCCCCCCCCCAATATAACATTATTCTATAACTCTCTTCCAATAACCCTCTTTGCAGTATTAGCAAATTCATCCTGCACCCCCTTCTTAGTATCTTATTCCCAAGCTGCTTGCACTGAGTATGCTCCTAACAACCTTGCCTTCTTCAGTGAGCTCTTATCTTTCCACCTTGTATATAAACCAATCTATTTCATTCACTATGACTGTAACTACTTCCCCATGTACATACATTCAATAATTCTCTTACTTCTCAGTGTTATACACTTTTTCATAACCAATTTACATCTTTACAAAGGCACATTCATACTCAATATACTAATCAAGAATATCTATCTCTTTCCCTTGGTAATAATACTGTATTTTACCTTATTAAACTCAGTAGGCACAATCTGTATATTTTTAGTTCTGTATAACTCAATTTGATGAAGAAATTCTTCAAGTTTATGTACTGTATATATTGCATGGACTTTTGTTTGTCGTGATTTATTTAGTTTAAAGTGGAGCTTTTCTCCCCAAGCCTCTACTGAAAATGGACATGTATCCAGTTAGACTAGCCCGGTCAACAAATGTAAAATAAATAAAAAATAAAAAAAAAAACATTAGTGTAAAACATGCTTTTTTCTGATCTTATATAAGCCTTGTGTTTGCAAGAAGCTGCTCTTTGCAGAGTGGTGGTTACTGATGCCTTGTATATATGCAATTACCAGAAGTTGAAATTTCCCTATATAAACACCTATGTAGGTCTACCTTACATTATTATAGCACCCAGGACTATCGCTGCTCAGACAGCATTTGGTTTGGGTGGTGGGCAGCATCACTGGTTAGGTTACTTAGATCACACCAAGTAAGCATCGTTCCCTCACCTGGTTATAAACACACTCCACTCCTATACCTTGCAAGTAAACATTAGAACTTGCAGCCATGGATATGCACTGTCTTGCTATCTGTGCATCCATCTTGGTGGACATGGGCAGTTTGAGGTGATGTAGCAATTGCCTTATATATACTGATAACCACTTAATTCTCAAAGAGACAAGTTCAGTATGTGAGAGATGTAGTGACACTGGAGGTTAAACTTTCACATACAGACACAGAAAGCAACAAACATGCTGTCAGTAACTCACACACATCACTCACTGCACTTACAGAGGACCACACACATAGACCCACATATGTAGAGGTGCTTACATGTAACTTACTCAAATCTCAAAGTCCTCTCAGGAACAGTCCTCAGAAACTCCACATACACACAAACAAGACAGTTCCTACCACAACATATAAAGCCACATCTCACTGTGTCTCAACTATCAAGCCCATTAGGTGAAATATTCCACAATGCAATATTCTGGTCATAAGAGACTCCGTTGTGACACACTGATGCCCCTCATACTAGGTTGGATAAGGAGAAGGTTATAGTTACCTGCCTGTTAGGGGCAAGGATCCACCTGATCACACAAGCAGTCAGGTCACTTACCCCTAAGTACCAGTATGACTCAGTCATAGCTCATATGGGTGTGAATGACGTGAAACATACCTCCTTGGAATATATGAAGACAGACATGCTTGAGCTCTCAGGATATGTGTTAGAGGTGGGTATAGCATTGAGCAACATTTTACCATCTCTAAGGATGATGCTGCAACACCATCTGAAAACGATCAGCTTTAACAATTGGCTTAACTACTAGTGCCATTCCAAAGGGATTCAATACTTGTCAGCCTGGGAGGACATGGTTTACAGGCTGTGCTGCTTTGCCAGAGATGGTCTTCATCTGTCATCCCTAGGTTTTGGATATTGGTCAAAACATTATCCACTCCATATAGTCCCCTTTTTAGGCAGTGCCTAACAGAAAGATCTCCCAACATAACAAAAACTACTCAGGACAAACTAAAGGTGTTGCTGCTCAGTGCTAGGACCCTCAACAAGAAACTCCACTACCTAGAAGCTCTCCTCTCTCTGGATAATGTTGACATCTGTGCAGTTACTGAAACTTTGTTCAAAGCCATGGAAAGCACTCCGGCAGTGCATGGCTTTAACACCTTTCATACATTCCGACCATCCACTGAACATGAAAGAGCAAAAGGCAGAGGTGAATCTATCTACATAAAGGATAAGCACACCTCTAGGCTGGTCAAACAACATGACATGCTTGAGCTACCCCATGTCCAACTAACCAGGGGAGAAATCCATTAACATATTCTTGCTAGCTACAGGTCCCCCTCCATGAACCAGGAAACCCATACATTGTACCTAAAGTTACTAAAATCACTCATAATCCAGCCCAATACCATGCTCATGGATGATTTTAACTGCTTCTCTACTGTTTGGAAAGCATACATGACCACTAACATGCATGCCCAAACATTTCTTGACTTTGTAAATTCAAATGTCCTGGAGGAGCTAGTCTGTACTCTCACTTGTGGAACAATTATCCTAGATGTGGTACTCACAAATATGGGAGAGCACTGCACTGCCCAAGTGTGATGTCCACACTGTTAGGATCAGATCACAAAGCAGTCTCCCTTTAAATAAAGGTAAAACTAGTCCCCCCACCTAACCTCAAAAACTTCAAGAACTTCTCTAAGGTAAACTACAGCCTGTTAAAGGATGGCATAACTAGTTTCCAACCTTCCATAAATCCAGAAAACACATAGATATATGCAGAGGCACACACAAAAGCCCTGTACAACCATATAAACAGCTGCATAGAAATGGCAGTATCAGACCAAAATAAACTCAGGTCAAACCACAAAAATAAGCCACCCTAGTGGACCCTTAGTATCAATAGGTTGTACAACAAAATAAAGAAAATCCTAAAGTAAGAAGGCATTTGCCAACAGAACAAAAAGTCCCTCATTATACTAAACAAGTGAATCAGGGAACTAGTTAAGTCTCTGAAAGCAGACTTTGTGGTAGAAATAGCCTCCAAAGCTAAAGATAACCATAAGGCATTTTTCAGTTATGTCCACAGTCTTAAGGGCAAAGCACAGCAATGTGCGGAGTTAGTTGCTGATGACACCACCTATACTCAACCAGAAGATATTGAAAATCTGCTGGCTAACAAATTTAATTCATATTTCACCTCCCCATTACCCCCAGTTCTCCTCCCAAAAACACCCATCACCACTCCACTGCCAATTATTACCAAAGAACAGGTTGCCACTGTGCTCTCTAGAGCTAAAATCATGACATTAAAGATGCCTGATGATATACCAAGTTGCTTCTTAAAGAGCTTAAATCAGGACTTATCAGGCCTATTAGGCTTTCTATTTAACTACAGTCTCTGGACTGGCTTTGTCTTGGTAGAGTGAAGGATAGCAACAGTCATCCCTATGCATAAATGGAGACCATCTACTGATTCGGAGAATTACAGACCTATACGTTTGACTAGTCTTATATATAAGGCCACGGAAAGAATAACCATCGACCCGATAGTTAATGGCATAGGAAATCTAAAACCTCCAAACACTAGACCCGACCTGAATCAGCTTTGTCAAGGGTATGTCATGTCTATTGAATCTAGTGGATTTCTTTGAGAAAGTCAATAAGACCATGGAAAAGGGTAAAACAGTACATATCACCTACCTCAACCTGGCCAATGAATTTGACACAATTCCTCACTCAGGTATTATAAATAAACTCACAAAACTGGGCATAAATCCCAATATCACCAGATGGGTAGCCAAATGGCTCATAGACAGGACACATTGTTAAAGTGGAAAATCCAGAGCCAGCAAGAGGCCATATACTAGTGGTGTGCCACAGGGTTCAGTACTGGGACCACTCCTGTTCTGAATATACTTCTCTGAAGTTAAGGCTAATGTGGAAGGCCTCTGGATGATAAAGTCTGTGTACGACTGCAAGCTGGGGGGCAATCACTGAATCCCCCAATGATGCAGATATCCTTCAGGAGGGTCATGATCAGACAAATGATTGGTGCCAGAGCCATGGCTTAAAACTAAATGCGAAAAAATGCATTAAAATACCCTTTGGGAAATTAAATACCCCTGCAATTTACAGCATCAATAGCACACCCAAGTGTAGACTCAGAGGTGAGAGATCTAGGTACACAGATAGATACTACCTTGAACTTTGACCACCATTTGTTCACAATGGTGAGGAAGTCCTTCTATGTGGCACAACTTGTAAGTAAAGGTATAGCATCCAGATCCAAGAAAATTATAGTCTCGCTGTACTCAGTCCTCATTAGACCAATAATCAAGCACAATGCACTATTTGGCATGTACTTAACAGGCAATTACAGCAGCTGGAGCAACCCCAGGAGTTTCTTACAAAGAAAATATGGGTATAAACAACATATCCTATGTGGATAGACTAAAAGCCATATCCCTTTATCCTGTCTCCTACTGAATATTAAGGGGAGACCTATGCCAGACCTACAAGGCACTCAGAAGTCCAGCCCCGATTGAGCTTCTATACATCCATAAGTCAAACAGCATGGGGGTAACCCAATCTAGGGATCTAAACTTAGTCAGTGACTCAAACAATACATGTTGGAGAGACAGATATGTGTCTCAGAGATTGCCGCTTCTTTGGAACAAGCTTCCTATTCATGTTAAGCAGAGCACTTCCTTGGACTTTTTCAAATGCAATTTGGATTAATGGATGGGGAATTGCAAATTCACACCTGGGGTAGTACCTATGTCCCTTATAGATGGGGGTAATCTGTAAGATATTCAAGGCATAGGCACAAACCCATGCCATCCTCTTGCCCCTAAGGGCCATATATTGGGGAAAATTGGGTTATATTGGTTAGGCTTGTAAGGGGTCTTAAGCCTTTAGACTGGTAATCTCCTAAAAATCTATGTGTGACATGTGTGATTGTACTAATAAGCTAAATCATCTATTGGAACATGTTCTGTCCTCTCAAGATTGTTTTTCATGCATTAGGTGCTGTCCACAAAGTCACTCCACCAGTACATCTATGGATGGTTGCCATCATGGCTGCAGAAGAAATAAACCATGCTCACGCAGTCCTAGCACTTCTACTGCTACATCTGTTATGGGGATGTCTACACCCAGGAAAAGGCATTCCTGGGGTCATAGTAGTCATGGTAGTGGCACATCTTGCAATGAACTTAGATGCCAAACATAGTCACACCACCACTGTATACAGTACATCAAACACACACACACAAACACACACACACACAAACACACACACACACACACACACACACACACACACACACACACACACACACACACACACACACACACACACACACAAACACACACGCATGCACACACTTTCTTGCTGAGATAGTGTCCTTTTGCAATAACCTTTGTATTAAGCCTCCAATCCCAGCCCAGACACACATCTGCATTCTTTGTCTTACTCGTCCTCTGCACTCAAATATTTTCCTCTGAAAAGCACCCATACGTGCTCCCTTAATCACCTGTGCAGATGATGATAACTGAGCTCTACCTTTTGTTCAGTGTTACCTGGGTTGCCTAAGTCTGATGTACAGTGTGGCCAGCCTATGCATGGGTGAGCACAGTCTGGTGATTGTTTTGCATTCATTAGTTTTAGTGTGGGATATTTGCTATGCACCAAATCTGGGTGCTTTACAGCCGCTCAAGTCTCAGCTGCTCGAATTCCAGTACCTCACAGCCAGGGACTCAAATGACTGTTAGCCTGTTCAACAAGTTGTTCATGCTCAAACTTGAATTTGAATTCAGTCAAGTAGGTGTCACATACAATTGGTTGTGTGCTAGGGAACAGAGTCAGGAAGTGCTCATGGGCTAGGTAAATTGTGAAGGGAAATGGTAAGAAGGAGGATTTTAGGTTTAGGGAGTGATTTGGAGTTTAAGTTTTGGTAGGGTAGGGGGCTGGAATTTTAGGTTTATGGAGCAATTGCTAGATTGGGCGTATGGAACAGATGAAGATTTTAGGTTTAGGAAGTGATTGGTACATTAGGTTTAGGGAGGGGCGGGGATTTTAGGTTTAAGGTGTGAGCTGTACATTAAGTTTAAGAAAGGGAGGAAGATTTTGGATTTAGGGAATGACTGGGAACTGGTTTAGGGAGTGGATGAGAGTTTTTAGGGTTAGAATCAGGGTTCTGGTATGGTTATAAAAGATTGGACTTTGTGATTTTGTAATAGATGCTTAGATAAGGGGCTTGAGTTAGTAGGAGTTAGACCACTTGTCAAAGTGAATGAGTAGCAACAAAGGTGTATGTCAGAGAACGTGTATGTCTCAAGCAAATATGTCTCAAGCAGATGTAGTAGACCCACTGAAGCTATGTACAAACTGTTGGCTATTTGTCAGTCCCACAGCAAGCAGTGCCCACCTCCTTCTAGCATGTTCATTCCCTGCAGCTGAGTCCTAAGCTGAATCCTTATATGGCTCTGCCTTAGCTACCTGATATGCTGTGATGTGCCTCTCTTGCAAGTGACACCCCTGCTGTATATATCTTCTCAGAACCATATTGTGCAACATTGTACATACTGTAAATATTTTTGCACATATGCGAGAATCCTACCACCAGTTGAATGCAGACAGCAAACCATGCCATCAGTAGCCCAAACACCTACTCAATAATATTCCTTCTGGGATATAGGCATAAATGTACCCTGGGATGCTTAATTTTGTAGGTATCTGATGGATGCCATCAGCCAGAGTTCCAGGGCATATCCAACATCATCAATAAGATAGCCCTGGGGGAATCATCCATTTCAAAACATTGGTACAGTTCACAAGTATGTCATGGAAACTGCCTGGGAGGCCCACAGACACGTTGTAGATGATACTCTATGCATTATAAACCACCTGGTTATTGAGGATGTGAAACCCTTTTTGGTTCATGTACCTCCTTCATGTATTCCCATGTAGGGCATTTTTTTTCAATGTAGGCAACCCTTAGTACCTCAGAAAAATGGTCTACATTATAGAAGTCCTACATGGTGTTCCATTTTTTAACTGTGCTACAAGGAAGCACATATGCTCCCCAACATGCTGCACCGTGGCATCAAGAAACTGATGGGGTATTCTGGAGGCAGATGCTCGAGATACACCTTTTGTGTTCCCAGTAGGTTAGTGAAAGGTCCATGTAGTCAGTACAAGTAAAGTCACACATACCTTGGTACCCACTGGGATAGGTACTCCACTACTCCCACAAGGCTGCATATGAGGATGACATATGCTCTGCATGGTATCCCTATCCACAAGGTTGGTGTCATGAAGTACATAAAATGGCCCCTGTGCTGGTCCCATAAACTAGCGTCCCACCCTGTTAGCTCTTCAGGTGAAGAAAAGAACTTCTAAAGAGCAGTAACCAATGCACTCCACCTCCTCAAGCAAAAAAAAAAAAAATCCCATTCCTTTTACTAGCACGCCAGTCAGATAGCTAAATACAGGACACCCCCACCTGCCACAGCAGGTCCTGCTTCTATGTCCTACCCAACCATCCTTCTTTACATTAAAATAAAAAAAAAACAATAATAATTAAAAAAAGAGATTCTCTTTTAAGTTGAAGTAAACTGCCTACTGCAAATGTAGCAAGCAATTGCAACAGTTTATGTCCTGTAAGCAGGGCTACATCACTCAGGTTTTAGTTTAAAGAAAATTTTTTTACACTTAAACTGTAGTAAACTGCTTGATACAATGTAGTAAGCAGTTGCTACAGTTAGACCACGACAGCCCTCAGGTTTGACTGCAAATGCAATACCGATTTTTAAAGTCTAAAAAAAAGTTTGGTATTGCACTAAGAGCAGAAGGGATGACGGATGGCCGATCAAATTTGTGCCTGGTGCAGGTGGCCATTTTGCCCCACACAAGCTACACTACTGGCTTGTGGAGGGAAATTAGAGCATGTTAGAAATGCACATTTACTAATAGTATGGCAATCCCTAACATTTTTACACAATTCCCTCATCATGAATACAGGGAATGAGTTATGTGGTGTGTGCAGCTCTGTGGCCCAGCATTTATATGTTTAGGAATCCCTTTACCATCTTGATTTACCTCATTTTCATACAACAAGCTGCATTTTACTTTCTCATTTATTTGCTGGGTTTCTGCACTGGTCTCATTACCATTTCATTATATGTCCATTGACATATACTGCACCAAGCACTGCTGCTCCATATCTGCCACTAGTGGTATGTGTGTGTGTGTGTGTGTGTGTGTGTGTGTGTGTGTGTGTGTGTGTGTGTGTGTGTGTGTGTGTGTGTGTGTGTGCATGGGTATGTGTTTGTTTACAAAAACATACACAGAGCACATAGCCACTCAGCATGCCAATATGCTTTCCACAATGTAGCAAAGTTTCTGACTCCCAGACATAATGTTTTGACAAAGATGTCAACTCAGACCAAGTAGTACAGAGCTGTACCAACTGCAATGCATATGATAATAACAATCCAAATAAACAGATGATAGTACATACATTTCCAGATCATGGAGCAGATATGTTTCAAAGCAGAGAAGACAAGTATTTCATGTGTGCATGGATTATTATTATTCCAAGTTCACTGAAATAATCAGGTTGACAGACATAAATGTATGAGCACATGCACATGTTTGAGTAATTCATTTAAATCTAAATTCACAAGACAAAGTACATCAGATATTCTTGTATCTGACAATGGCCTGCAATGTACAAGTCAGAAATTCAGAAGAATTTATGCATGAACAAGAATTCAAAGACATAGTATCCAGTATATACTGTTCCCAGTCAGGTGGGTGCATGAAGAGAACTTTTCAAACAACGAAGAAAGTTACAGGGACTGTCATCTAAGAATTTTGGAATATATAAAGATTTATTACAGGGACTCAGTCACGCACCAGCTCATCTCCTGGTGGGCAGAAGTTTGAGACATTACTGGTGCCTGAAAATCAATATAATATAAAGGAAATAATGGAAGGGAATCAATAAAGACAGAAATACTACTTTGATAGAACTTCAAAATGCTACCAGATACCAGGTTGGTGATCCAGTAAGAACCCATAAGTCATGCAAAGTATGTGCAAAATGAAAAAAAAAACATTTTCAAAGAGCACACAAAACTAAACACACAAATGACAAGCAAAATATAAAGAATTAAGATTCAAAAGATAGAGAGTTGATCAAACAGAAGAGATCATATGTGAAGAATACAATACAAAAGCAGCACTATGAACAATAAACTCATAAACTCAAGATCCTAATGAACAGTATATATGTATGTGCACATAAAGCCACTAGGGGAGGTAATGAAAAAGAGGCATCGGTTTTTGTGATCAGAAAACACAAGATTTCAGAATTTTTTAAAATATGTAAGGGTTCATGATCACTGTTACCATATGCATAACCTGATTACTCAGGGCAACAAGTGAAATCCCTGGTTGTAAGGACTTTTTCTGATTCTATCATATTCAAATGCACATATTTTTCAAAATTAAATGTTCTTGCTTCCATAGTCAGGGCTAGATCCAGCACAAGGCAACCTGGGTGGCTGTCTAGGGTCTGGCACTAGCTGAGGGTCCTGACCTGGACATAAAAAAAAATATTCCACTACCTTTCCAGCTGTGAGAGAGTTTTGAATGCAGGAAATCAGGCAAGGACATGAGCCTGATCTTTGCCCTTTGCTTTCCAGCACTAGCCTGCTGCTTGGGAGTTTTGAGCACAGGAAATAAGGCAGATAATTGAATCCAACATTTGCAGCCTTTGCACTTTGTTCTCCAGCATCAGCCTGCTGCGCAGTAGTTTTGAACACAGGAAATTGGGCTGGAAATTGAATCTGAAAATTACAGAGAACACTTCAGGCTTTCTATTGGACCTGTGTGACCTCTTGTGTGACCATTTTCAGCATCTTGTTTGCAGAGCACATGAAGCAAATGAGGAATCAGACCTCTGCAGGGCACACTTCTCAAGAAATTTTGTTTTTCTGCTACCTTTTTGCTCACCCATGTCATCAGCACTACATTTTCCGCTAAAATCAAATAAAAGACAAATATCAGGAAGCTTTAAATGAAACATGGCATCAAACTGGATTGCAAGAACTTTGCACTTCTAGGGAGATAGGGATGTCATTTCTGCTGTATTTAATTTACTGTTGGTGGTATATGAGAAGTAACTGTAAGCCAAGGCTTCCTACATGATACCACTTGGGTGAAGTGATAACTTGAGAAATAACATTAACATTCTCTTCCAGTGCTGTAGCTGACTTCAAGTGCTCATTAATTGCAGTGCTGAAGGTTTGGGGTTATAAAATTAATGAAACCTCACACAGGTGTGAATTCTAATATAACAGTAGTGATAATTTGTTCTTGAGCTGAATGTCACATTAAACTTGTCTCTGTAACACATTTTACTTTCTGCTTACTTATAGGCTCATAGATTAGTACGAGGCTAAGAGCCCTTGTGGGTCATTTTAAGCCTAGCCAGTTACCCCATGTCAGAATCAAACCCTGCACCTTGTGCTGGTAAAGCAGACACCTTAACCATTATGCCAATCTCCTACCCCCCCTTTTATTAATGTACAGAGTAATTAAGAGCTGTACATGTTTCTTAACCTCATTTAACTCTTTTCTGTGTGTTCTCCCAGATCTTTCAAACTCTAAACATGAGAAATCTGGATAAAGCTAAAAATAACGGGGAGACAAAGGCCCAAAACTAGGGACAAATTTTATATATTGCTCCTTTAAGTCTTATAAAGTTGCTAGAGTAATAGGTTTTGCCTTGACATGTATTTTCTGAAGGTTATGAAGTCTGAAACTCAAATGTATGTCATTATTTAGTTACTTCAATCCTCAATGATTTGCCAGAAAAGCACAAATTTTATGAGAAGACCAAAAATATAAGAGAACAATCTGGACAGTTGAGAGCTATGGTTCCCCTGATGATCTGCAATGAGTCTTACTGACATTCTACCTGCAATACTGCTCATTCTGCTGGCAGACCTAAATGTACAGACTGCCATTCTACAAAATGATTACAAACTGCTGCCTATCCAAGGATAATTTGCATTTATAGCCTGCCATTCTGCCTCCAGGAGGACTGCAGACTGAAAATTCAGGTAAGGGTTTACAATTAGTCAGTAATAGCTCTCATTCAGAGAATATATTTTTTTATTCACCATGTCCCGAGAACAATGTCTGTTTAAGTGACTTGCTCAAGCTCGCCAGGTAGGCAAAGGAAAGCTGAGGGAATCAAACCCTGTAGCAAAGGAGCTACAGCTCACAGCTTTAAGTCTCTGTGCCAATTAATATTTTAACTGTGAATACATTTGTAATTAAGTCTGTTTTTTTTGCAGGCACACAGGTGTGATATGCACCATAGTGGGCTACAACAGTGTGTCTGGTACTAGGTGCAAATGAGTAAGGTTACGAGCTACTTCTATAGGGTAGGGCTTATTTCTCCTAGCCTTCTTTATCTACTGTGTGACTCTGACCCAATAACTTCACCAGACAGTGCTCTTAGGCTCCACCTCATACCTCTCAACCTGGAAACATCAAAAATCTGGACAAAGGCCCATGAAAAGTAGGTACAATAGGCCAAAAATTGGGGCGGGGGGGTGATTAACATAAAATTTACATACATGATTATGAAACCTCACACACTTCTATGGAAATGGGGGATACCAACATGGATTGAATTCACTAAATAATAAATAATGGCAGACATTTGAATTTCAGACTTCATATCCTGCAGAAAATGCATAACAATGCAAAACCTGATATTCTAACAACTATCTAAGTTTACAGGAGAAATATTTAAAATATGTCCCTATTTTTGGGACTTTCTCCCACCATTATTTTTGGCTTTGTCTAGATTTCTTGCTCTGAGAGACTGAGAGTATGGCTGTACTCCATATAAATACACACAGTTCTGACTAATCACTAATATGTTTTAAATTCATAGGTTCATAGGTTCATACTAGGCTATCTGCCCTAGGGCATTTATAAGCCTAGCCAGAGTGTGTTTGGCTTTCACCTCCCATTTTAAATTAATTTTGCTATGCCCTTTTTCGAGGTTAGTATACTGTGCCTCTCTCTAACAGTGACACAGAAGTGATACCCGGGGTAAACCTACGATCTCCCATCCACTCATCAAGATTCCTCTTGAAGAGAGTCAATAAGGGACTCTGCCTAACCTGGACTGGGATTTTATTCCAGAGTGAAGGGAGCCTCTGGGTTATGAATTTGTCCCTCCAGCATGTCCTATTTATTTCAGTGCTGAGGTTCAAGTCTCTCGAGCGCGTAGCTCGATGGGATTTGGATTTTCTGAGGTGCAGCATGTCCATTAATTCCGGGTTGGACATGGCTTTATACGTCAGGCACAGATCGCCTCTGAGCAGGTGGTATGCCACTGAGTAGAGCTGGAGTTTCTTTAAGCGGGCAGCATATGGCATCTGTTTGAGCCCTTTGATCCTCTTGGTGAGGTACTTTTGGGGTCTTTCCAGTTGCTGCAGGTGTCTGGTAAGGTACATCCCAAAAGGGGCATTGTACTCAATTATGGGCCTGATGAGGGATGAGTAAAGAGGCACGATGACCTCCCCTGATCTAGATGTGAATACCTTCATGATTAGGTGGGCTATATAAAATGTTTTTCTAACCACTTTGGCCACGTGGTTGTCAAATGAGAGATTGCTATCAACTTGGGTCCCCAGGTCCCTAATTACTTCTTCTGTACTTAATGGATTACCACCTATGTGGTAATTTGTGGGCACTTTGTTTTTGCCAAAGGGGATGACTATACACTTGTTGGCGTTTAACTTGAGGCCATGGCTCTGGCACCAGTTGTCGGTTTCTATGAGACCCTTTTGGAGGATGCTTGTGTTGGGTGGAGAGTCGATTATGACGCCTAGTTTGCAGTCATCTGCGAACCTGGTCAGCCACAGTCCTTCCGTGTTTGCCTGTACCTCCGAGAAATATATACCAAACAAGAGAGGTCCCAGGACTGAGCCTTGTGGGATGCCACTTGTAACTGGTTTGGAGTCTGACATGGCTCCAGCAATTCTAACCATGTGGGTTCTGTCCTTGAGCCAGTTTGCAACCCATCTAGTGACATAGGGGTTTATATTTAAGCTGGTGAGCTTATCTATAATGCCCGAGTGGGGTATTGTATCGAAGGCTTTTGCGAGGTCCAGGTAGGCTGTGTGGACCACCTTCCCCTCGTCAATGGCCTTGGTGACTGTTTCAAAGAAATCGAACAGGTTTAAGAGGCAGGATCTGCCCTTAACAAAGCCGAACTGGGTAGGATCTAGTGTCTGAAGTCCCCAATATCTTTATTTATGAGGTCCATGATGATCCTTTCCATAGCTTTGCAGACCAAGCTAGTCAGGCTTATGGAGCGATAGTTTCCAGGATCCGTTGAGGCACCACCTTTGTGGAGAGGGACCACTGTTTCTGTACGCCACTCTTTGGGTACATATCCTGTAGTAAGGATGAGATTGAACAGTAGTTTTATGTTTGGGTTTAGCTCTTCTTGGAGTTCATGTAGGACACAGCCCGGGACACCGTCTGGCCCCATTGATGCTGTGTTTTTTGCTTTGGAGAGGGCGGCTCTTACCTGAGCATCTGAGATGTCAGGGGGGCAGCACTCTGCTGGGATAGATATTTGCCCTTTTGGTGGGGGGGGGAGTTTGTGCTGAACCTGTCAGCTAGGATGTTGTCAATGTCTGTGGGTTCGATGTATTTTTTGTCATTTTGGACTAATTCTGAGCATATCTGGGAATTCCCACCCAGGTTCCTAACATAACTAAAGAAAGCCTTGTGATTATCCTTAGTGTCCTGTGCAATTTTTCTCTCAAAGCTGGCTTTAGACAATTTTATGAGTGCCCATAGTTTTTTGCTAATACTGATTAGAGATGCCTTCCCTTTTTGGGATTTTGCTCTATCATGTAGTAGCTTCCTCCTTCTATTGTATAGTTTGTTTATGGCTGGGGTCCACCAGACAGGACGTCTGCCTTTGGAGGATTGGGTCTTGGTTTTATTTGGGATTGCATAATCCATGCATTCCTGCAGGTGTTCATAGAATGCGTTTATAAAGGATTCTGCGGTCTGGGCTGTATTTTCCACAGGTTTGGGGGCTTTGAAGGATTCCACCTCAGTTTTGAGGAGTGTGAAATTTGCTTTAGGGAAGTTTTTCACTGTGGTTTTCTGGGCAGGGGGTGGGGTCGGGATGTGAATATCCAGTGAGATTAGTTTATGGTCTGATCTTACCAGTGAGGGATACACTTCTGGTTTGGAGCATAGAGTCCCCATGTTGGTGATGATCAGGTCCAGTATGTTTTCCCCTCTTGTGGGAGTGGTAACAAGTTGTTCCATAGCATTTGAGTTTATAAATTCTAGGAACCTTTGGGCTAGGGTGTTGGAGCTAGAGTAATACTCCCAGTCTATGTTTGGGTAGTTGAAGTCACCCAATATAATGGTGTTTGGAGAGACCTTCATATTTTCCAGTGTTCTCAGGAAGGCCAAGTGGGATTCCTGGGTTTGGGAGGGTGGTCTGTAGCAGGCTATAAACTGGAAGGCAGTTTTACCCACTGTTAGTTGCACATGGATTGTCTCTGATGCTTTGTGCTGTGCCACCAACCTGGAGGTGTGGGTATCTTTGACGAATATTGATACTCCCCCTCCTTTTGTGGTTCGGTCCAAGTTTTGGGGCCAAAAAGCATGGTATGAGGTATAACCTGGTAGTGTTGGGGTGTTCTCGGGAGCCTTGAACCAGGTTTCTGTTACTGCACAGATATCGATGTTCTCCATGCTAAGCTAAATTTTATTATTAATAGAGTGGACTGAAGTATAAATTACCTGACTCAAGCAAGTTCTGCTCAGTTTTTTTCAACATGACAGCCTATCAGTAGATTGGCAACATTATGTGCGTTTATCTTCTCTGAGCTTTCACAAAACTTTTCACATCTTGGAAACTATACACCCTAAACATATTATCAGCGGTATTTTAGTTCAGCCACCCTGTGGAATTTCTTGCAAGCATATCTGAAAGCCTGCATACTAGGACATGTATGGAACTATGAGCAGCTTTTTTCTACCTACAATTAACAACTAACAAGGCATAGTTCCCCAAGATGTATGGCGTGCACTACAAGTATTTGTTACAAAGTACAATTTTTTTCAAAATAATATAAACTCTAGCCTGATATCATCAATAGCTTGTACGTCACCTAGTTTTCGAAACATTAATGTGTGCTTGAAAACATTGGTTTATCTTCATAATTATTGGCAACATCTTGATTATAATGCATTAGACACATAATTGGGCAGTGAACTTTCTGTCTCACACCACTGCATTTTAAAGTATGCCCTGAAGGAGACATCTCATTCAGTTATGAAAACACAAAGGAAAATAAGGATAAGGAGTGACTAATATCCACACTGCTGCATATACTTGCCCAGATTAATAATCTTAATGTGCTATCTTGTTTATTGCATACCCTTTCACATGCCAGCTGCCTATTACAGGCTGGTAAAGTCACCAAGATAAAGAAGCAATGACCCCAACAAATGCCGTGACACTATACAAAGCAATGTCTGTTAAATGAAACTATACATAAAATACTTTAGAAGTATGAATTAGAAATCAATATGGTAAAATTTCAATCTTTAATAGACAGGTGTGCATATAAAACCCCTCAAACCTACTTGCACTTTATTAATGAGTCCATTTTAAGTGTCTGTACTACACAGTTACACAGAATGGACCCATCCTGACAAAAAGCAAGGTGTCATTTACTGTAACTGAAACTGTGTTTGGTACCAACCAGTGAACTAATTAGAAAACAGCATGAAGATGTTTTTGAACTCATTTTACCCAACAGCAGACAAATAAACAGTTTCTCTAACTTTCAGGAATTAATCATTATTTTGGAGGTATGGCACCCACATCAGTAGCGGGGGGGGGGGGGTCTTAGACCAGGTACTAACAATAGGGGCAAAAGGTACACACCATAAGGGCCTATCCAACTATATACTTCCTTTTCCCAAAAATTGGACAGCGAATTTGTTATGTACGGTACTGCCCCAGTCTCCAAGTCCGAAAGGCAGTCAGGCACAGTCACAATGCTGATGGCATCAAGCACACCCCTGTACATTGATGATATTACCGGGTAAGCTAACAATATGTGATGACATCAGCCATAACAAAAAATTTTAAATAAAAATTTTTAAAACATCAGGAATTGAAGGGGCCACTCGGAAATTCGTGGCACCCCATTAATTTGCCCTCAAAAGCATTAAATACTGAGGATTTTGGTATGATTGAGAGGTATACTTCTCCTGAAAAGAGATACTTGCATCTAGTGGGCTGTCCCAAGCTTTTAGCAAATGTGTTGCACATTTGTCTTTTTAATTCCTGTGCCATTTACCTAGTCGCTAATTAATCCTTTTCTATATGCTGTTATATGTTGTTTGAGTATGAGTCCCAGCATGTTTTGTAGTTTAATGGATTTCCAGATGCATTTTCAGTTAATGTGAGTTACAAAGGAAGAGTTGTTTACTGTTGCTCATGCTAAGTCTTTCAGTGTGACTGTTTTTTTTGTTGTTGTTGTTTTGTTTAGCAAATGTCTGTCAATGCTTTTGCTGCAAATTTTGAAATCACAGTTTTAAATTAAATCCAAATCTCTGTGATCATTGTAGAAGCAACAGAAAAAGAACTGACTGGTTTAAATTGTGTTTTATGGTAACTGAAGCAAGACAGCAAAGTAGTAGGACAAAGGTCCCATTTGACCATGATCCAACTCTGTCAATAGCATATTTGTGAAACAACACAGCAGAAACTGCAGAAACCATCTTTCTCTTCACTGAACAGCATAATTATATCCTATGTATACTATTACTGTATCATACTGTTTTGTCTATATACTTTGTCTGCTGAAGGACAATGTTGTCATGTTCAAGGCTTAGAATTAAAAAGCAGGAACGTTTCCTTTGACTGGCCAAAGTGATTGCCTGAAGTTATGAAATCTTAAATACAAATACCCCTGTTTACACCATATATTTAGACTGGAGTTTGTTCTAGTTTGAGTGGTGTATTGACAGAATAAAAGCTTACTGGCAAATCAGGATACCTAATGTAAACTGTACATTGTTAAAGATAGAGTAACCATCTCTCCATTTTCAGACAGGACAGTCCCTATTTGGTCAGATGTGCCTTGTGAACAAAAGCATGAAAATGGCAAATGTCCTGACGTTTTATGGCAGAAAGCATTTCTTACGTTTCCTATAATCGTTGTATAAAACAATAATTCTGTGACTGAAATATCCTAGTATTTGTATGAAGCAACATATGAATTTAAATTTTATAATATTTAACTCTTATTTTGGCAAAAGTGAAGTCCAACTCTTTGCACTGGTTGTGGGTATGGCTTGTCCTGCAAAATCTCATGTTTCCATAAAAAATGTCATACTCTTAAGCATCTGAAAAGGTGGCAACCTTGGCTGAAGAAGATATTCATAACATTTCTATAAGTGTTTGGGACCTCACCTTACTTTTAAGTGAAACAGCTCTATGCTTGTCACCAGGAAGATGTCTAGCAAACAGTGGAAATAGAGAATGTTTTGTTTGCACCTGTGCAGCAGACCATTGGCTGTCACTGGTGTCTCTTTGCAACCTCTTGAGGCTAACAGAAGGAACATGTTTGGTTGCTAAACATCAGAGAAAGTACTCTGGCTCTTTGCTTTGTTTGGTATTCACTGTTGTTTGGGTAAATAGTCTGAAAGTCTGTCCTGTTTACAAATACTTTCTGACTTGTGGGTTGAATCTTTTATTGTGTTTTATATAAATATGACCTTTGCAGTCAGGAATTAGTCCAACATATACACACAATTATTTAATGATATTTTGCAGCCTGGGCAACAAAAATAAGTAAATAGCTTTCACTATATTACATTTTGTTAGTTTGTGTGTGTATGTCTGTATGCATGTGTGTGCAACATACATACATATATATATATATATATATATATATATATATATATATATATATATATATATATATATATATATTTACATACACACATACATATATATATATATGCATATATAGGTGTATTACCCAACATCGGATGGGTACTTGATTGACATCTATTTGGCTGATGCCATTTAGTTGGAAACAGATGGTCAACAAGTTTGTGAGATCAAAAATCCCAGTGTAGGAGAAAATACTCTTTCCCTGGGAATTTTGCAATCTCTAAGTTAGTACATATAATTAGCAGGGATACGGGGGATGCAGAGGAGCTTGCCATCCTCCAAAAACACTTGATTTTGGATTCACCTGCTCTGAAGTTAATCTTCAAGCATGCACTGTATGTGTTGACATTCCATTTTCAACATTTTTAAGCTGATATTTTGGACACCGATGATTGGTCTAGTCAACAAAAATAAATACACCTCTCTCTCTCTCTTTCTATATATATATATAGATATATATATATATATATATATATATATATATATATATATATATATATATATTTATATATATATATATATATATATATATATATATATATATTTATATATATATATATATATATATATATATATATGCTTAAATGTTGTGTATCTTTTGTTGACAAGATTAGTCTCACTTGATTAGTAGCATCTTTTCAGGGGAAAATGAAAGTGGCATTTATACTACCACTGGAAATTTGGTCAGGGCATCAGAGAACTTCCCCTACTCTTCTCAATAGGTGCTGTGAGATCTTTTACATGCACCTGATATTACCATCAACTCAAGCAGATGAGGCCTCAGTTTAATGTTTTATCTAAAGGAGAGCACACTCAGGAGTGCAGTACCCCACTCTTATGCTGCACTATTTGCATGGTGTGGGAACAGAACCCAGAACCATCTACACCAAAGGTAAGTGTGTTACTTGTTGTGCTACTGACACCACTTACACACACACACACACACACACACACACACACACACACACACACACACACACACACACACACACACACACACACACACACACACACACACACACACACACACACACACACACACACACACACACACACACACACACACACACACACACACACACACACACACACACGCACACGCACACGCACACACACACACACACACACACACACACACACACACACACACACACACACACACACACACACACACACACAATTATGAATTAGAATAACTCACAGACTGTCAATCACAACTGAGTGAAACCTGATTTAGTCGACTATGAGGTGGAAGCAAAGTGAGAATTGTCTCCATTGCATAACCTGAGGTAAATCACACACAGACATACACATGCACACCGACACACACACACACACACACACACACACACACACACACACACACACACACACACACACGTGCAAACAGACACAAGAGTCTTGAAAATCTTTGATTCACGTGCCTACCTGACTTAGTGGCATTTGCTGATAATTGTCAAACTGGTATCTTTTCACCTAATATCATATGGTCAAATCTGACTAAAGCAGAAACAGTGTAGGTGTCAATAAGCACATAACACAAACGACACCATGTGAATTTCTGTACTCAGAAATAATCTGTATTATGTCCTCAGGAACCAAGGTAGCCCGCAGGATTTTTTGCAGGGGGGGTGCAAACCCAGAGCCCCGCCCCTCCACCCACACAGCCTCCCCTGCCCACGCAGCCATTCCAGTGTCCCATTACTTGGATATTTCTCCCCATTTGTCATAGACACTGTTCAAATCTCTCAGTCTGCATACTGTTTTATGCTTTACTTCTATAATGATTACAGATATTTGGATTTCATTTACAACTTTTATTTCAAATTTTATAGCACAAACACTGATAGACATTTACTAAACCTAAACAAAGCAATAGTTTTACAATGAAAACTGACTTAGCATTAAAACTTCTCTACCTTTGAAACCCCCATTCACTGAAACAGCATTGAAACCCACATTCAAAGAAAATGCATCTGGCCAGTGTCGCGGTAAGTTTTCCTTTGGGCCGTTTTCAAACCATAGGCTCCTTCCATACATTTTTAGAACCATGCAAAAGTTCTTTGATTCACCTTCCTGACTATATTAATTATACTATATAATAATTGAATTATATCCCTTGTATAATACAACACCACTTGTTAGAGTGTGTTTTAAATTTATAGTTCTGAACATTTTTCCTTTAAGCAATGAAACAAATCATATGAACCAATAATGACAACCTGCCCAATTCAGAACATTTCAACCATAAAGGGCCACTCAAACTTGTCATACAATCCACCAATATCAATCAATATGCAGAATCTCTGCAGAAGTAAAAGTCATCTGAATAATTCCACTTTAAATAGATCTGAAACCAATGAAGAGGTTGTTGCTAAAAAAACAACTTTATATTTCAGTGTTTCATTTACAAATTCAGTGCCTGTTGCCCTTGAAGAATAAATTGTCTATGTTGCATTAAAAGAAATGGTAAGCTGGTATATTGCAATAGGGAGTGGGGGGGGGGGGCAAGAAAAACAGGTTCATAGTTATTAGGTATCTCATCCAAAGGAGAACATACTAAGGACTGCACTTGTTAGAGTGTATTTTAACATTTATATTTTTGAACATTTTTCCAGTAAGCAGTGAAACAAAACATATGAACCAGTAATGACAAACTGCCCACTTCAGAACATCTCAACCATAAAAGGCCACTCAAACGTCTGTCATACAATCCACCAATATTGGTCAATATGCACAATCTCTGCAGAAGTAGGTAATCTGAATAATTCCACATTAAAATGATCTGAAACTAATGAAGAGATGTTACTAAGAAACAACTTGTATGTCAGTGTTTCATCTACAAATTCAGTGTCTGTTGCCCTTGAAGAATAAATTGCCTACATTACATTAAAAGAAATGGTAAGCTGGTATATTGCAATAGGGAGTGGGGGGCAAGCTAAAAAAGAGGTTTAAAGTTACTAGGCGTCTCATCCAAAGGAGGGCATACTAAGGACTGCAGTGCCTAACTCCACCCTTTAAAATACAAATTTACATGCTGTGGGAGTTGAAGCTACAGCCCTCTGTATCAAGACGCAAGTATGCAACCTGCTGTGCTACTAATACTGCTTTAAAACTCTATACCACAATAGTGATACCATTTGCTAAACAAAACAGTTGCACATTTTAAGCAGACTTAGCATGAGCAGCTGTAAACTTTTCTTCTCTTGAAGCTCACATTTCCTTGAAAATGCACTTGAAAATAAATTCCACCTACAGCTTCTAATTGTGCAGTTGTTGTTAATGCTGATGTATGCTGTGTATATTTTCACTTTTTAGAAATCTTTTTCATGGAGCATTTCTACTAAAACTGGTCACTTTCTTATGACATTTGCCTGTCTGATTTGAAAATGTATTATTCTTGTTTCTATATCCATAATTACAGGTGGTTTGCACCCTTAAAAAAAGAAACCATGTCTCAGTGGGCATGAGCATTTTCTGAATCAATAAAATAAAAATTTTAATTATGGCACAGTCAGGCATTAATAAACCAAGCCCCAATGTACTAGTGCCTTGCGACTCAAAATGTAGACATTGTAGTAAGTGGAGTGTAGTGTTTTTGGTTGTAACAGCCTTCACAAATCCATGCATACCATTGAGATGACCTCTGTTAAGAAAGATTCTGGGCAGTGACCTTAATTATTTCACAGTAAAAAGTGAAGGCTTTCTCTTAAGTGTCAATCCATATCTGAGAATGTATTATTTTGCACAAGTAAAGTTTTTAAAGGATGTGAGCCAAACAGTCTTTCTGCAGCTTAAATTTATAGCAGGAAAATATAACAGAAAATATTTGTTCCAAGTGCCATAGCATCCAGAACTGTTCCATTTTAATGAAAGCAATAAGTAAAAGTAAGTCGAACTAAAGTGAGAAAAATGTATATTTTTTACCTGTGCAGCAGCAATATACATAGTTTGTATCGATTTTAAAAGCAGACCACTCACTCCTTTTAATCGGCCAAAATCTAAAGAATGTGCTTCACTATAAATGTCACAAAATATATTTATGTGACTGGTCTGTAGTTATTGGCAGGGCTGAATCTATAAAGGAGGTACAAAGTAACTGTCACAACCTACCATTTCACCTTGAATAAACATCATTCTACACATGGGAGGGGGGACACCTGTTTCATCAAAATTAATCAAGCGCCAACACATCGAAGAAAATGCAAACACAAAACCACAGAGCACCCAGCATAAACGCACGCGGACATTAGTGTCACCAACCAAAATGGAACACATACCTTTCGACTATCCCTGATTTTGGCTTTTTTTTCTTTCTTTAAGAAAATGTGGTATTGCACTGATGAACTTTTCCTCAGTATATTTTAGGTAAAGAGGGGAAAACTACTTAATTATCTCAAATGTGCCACTTTAACTTTTTGGCACCAAGCTTGAAGCTTAGCTGACATAACTGACATTGATTCTTTGGGTATAAAAAAAAAATACCAAGAGGAGCTTCTTTCTTGCGACAGAACGTACCTTAAGTGCTGCACACATGACAAATCCGATTCCGATAATCTTTCTGAGGCAAAAGCTCTTTCTGGTCACAAAAACACACAACTCTCGTCGTTCACTCTGCCACTGGCAATCTGGATAACTCTTGGCTACGCTGCGCAACTGTCAATGGTCAGAGAGGCGGGAGATGCAGTTTGAGGAGGAATTGAGGCTTGCTCGTCATATGCATCATATGACTGCAACCTGCAATAGCATATCAGCATCTCCTCTGAATGATGCAGGTTTAACGAGGGAAAAAAAGGAAGTTGAAATTGAAAAATGTGCGGTTTTGCCAGTACATTTTTCGATTTCAACACACATCATCGGATAAATTAAGAAAATCCAGGGGGGGTGCAAGTGCACCCCCTTGCACCTGCCTGCGGGCACCCTTGTCAGGAACATAGGATTTGGTATGTAAATTCAAATGATTGTCTATAATAGTGTAAATGGACAGCTATAAGTATCAGATAGCTGATCACCCACATGATTTGAATGAAATTTGTGTGTTACGTGTGTTATAGGAGTTAGGGTTTGAAAGACTAAATATTTCCACTAGGGTCTATACTTCTGAGATTCTGCTTCTGGATGCCTATGTATTAAATTTGCTTAGGAAACAGATACAAAACCCTAGCAATAAAATACATTTCACTTACCAGAAGGCCTAGTTGTCTCCTGTATTGATGCCGATACGCACAAAGAAGTGGATGATTTATCATAAAAGTAAACAGGACACCTGATGTGTTAAATGCTTGAGGCTATCCAGTGTAATTATCTTTTCTAATTAACACTCATGACCCATTATGAATCTTGTATGTTGCTTCAATTATGTGGAAAGGACTATATAACATGTTGAAATGGTTATTTGGGTAAAACTGTAGTAATGATCAAGTTTATATGCGTGAATTCATGCCCGTGTACTGTTGTGAAGAATAATGTCACCAATGATATAAGGCACTGATGGCTTTTGGTTACATTTAGGGAATCATCAGTGACATAAGGCACTGACAGCCACATTTCAGTTACAGCTGCAAGGTCAATCCAGCTAAACCTAAGCCCTCATCTCTGTCCCCTCTACTACTTAATCCTCACTTCTAACTAACCTGCTTATATACTCGATACTTCTTATTTCAGCTACCTCACTATGGTACTTTATTGCATTAACATCTCAAAATCCATCTCCTCTTACTAACCACTCCTGATTACCTGTTGTACCCTTCCCAATTAGTTGATAATCCCTGATCACAGCTAGCCTACTATTCTAATATTATTCTATTCCAGAAACCTCCTAAATTATGTTAAGATACACAACTAATCCACCACTTACCTATGACAAAATAGTGCATAAGAACAAACTTGAGCATATAATATCAGATTGTACATGCTTCTTGTATTATATTAGATTATTTTATTCTACTTTTCTACTCAAATTTGTATATTACTGTTTTACACATATTTGAATTCCTACTGTGTTTCCCATGTTGTCATTGTATTGTGTTATCTACTGTACTTGCTATTATCAATGCAAGTAATCGCTGTAATTTTGTGTGGAGCTTTTCTCCCCAGGCCTCCATTGCAAAGTTAATCTGACGTTCCTGGTAAACAAATGCAATAAATAAACAAAGCTAGGGTGACAGTTAAACAAGGCACTGACAGTCATGTTATAGTTACAACTAGGCATTCTTTTGTTTTGCCTATAGCTGTAATAGTCTTAGTTGTCATTGTGTGATGTACTCAGATGACATGCACTGAATAAATCAGTGGGAGGGTTGCAAACCCTGTTACCACTGTAGATTTTTCAGAGAAGTAATGCCACATAAAAGAAACAGAGAGAGTCACATTGCCCACTGCCATAATTAGAAGAAGGCTGATCATCTGCAAGTACCAGTACCTTTGGGCAGACTCAGTTCTAGCGGCAGTCATGGAGACAAGAGAAAGCATCATTTTTTTAAAGGCTGAGGTTTATCTCCCCCATCTAAGTCACATATTTCCAGTCTACTAGAATAAATATTCTATGGCACTTCTATTGTCCCATAATCCTTGTTTAAAATTTACTATAGGATAACATAGACTACTATGTCCTGATATGTCTTCATGCTGAAAAGGCATCTAAAGCAGTTTGTATATACCTTTTTCAAGATGTTCAATACTTTGTGGTTTGTACCACACTTTTTCAGATAGACTGGGTGTTTTCTTCTCTCCTTTAATCGAGATCGGGACCCTTCCACATTGCTTTCTACATACCGTGAACCAGTATAGTAAAGACTGGAGAAGTAATGTGATTTGAAAGGCAAACTAATATTAAGCACATTATATGAATATTGATGTACTGTGGCTGACTGAATGACAGAAATGGAAGACAGACCTAATTCAGCACTCAAACTGCAGTCACAAAACAGTGACTATTTAGTTAAACAGTAAACACTGAAGCTTGCTATAGCAATTTCAAAACCTTTTTGCAGGGGCTTTGGTACCACTACAACCCTGATATAGAATGTTTTTCTGTACCACTGCTACTTATATCCTATCTCCGAGATAATTATACATTGGAATTAAGGGAATTCTCTAAGACATAACTGCAGCCTTGGTCTTGCTATACATACCATTTGAATCACATATTTGTGATTCGACTTCTCAGTGTCAGTTGAAACTGTCTCACATTTCTGCATAGGACTCACTAAGGCTTGCAGTCTGTCATCTGAGCTACACAGTTGGTTTTGTATGTTTTTTTCAGAAGCAAAATTAATGACAGTTATAGAAAGACATGAACCAGAAGGCAGCATCATCATTCTGGCTTTCATTGCCAAATCTTAATCGGTTTCTGCTAATAATCTTTGCTGTTACTTTACTTTAAAACTGCAATTTTAAGCTAAAAGAATAGGTCAAAAAGTCACATACATTATAATGGACACTGGACATCTTCTTTAATTTATCAAAAATATAATATGTGTTAAAATTACTGTAGACTGAACTGTGTAACTCCCATGACTCCTTACACAATTGTACAAGGAAAATAATAGCATAAACATAAACCATAAACATACCTCCAAAGGCAAAAAGTGGAAAGATACGCAAAAGGGCTGATGCCATCAAGTTCTACAGAGATGAAAGCACTTCCCATCTCATTTCTTAAAGTAATTCTTTAAAAGTTTACATTCCTGAGCCTTCATCTGGTATTTGTTTAGGTTCATTTTTCAGTTCTGACAATTATTCAGTATAGATAAATTAGTCCACCCCCTTGCTCAACTTAATTACAGGTTCCCCATCATAGCCACAGTGTCTAAAATACAACTCATCCACTCTATAGTTCATTGAAAACAAAATCTGCTGATTCATGGCAGACTCCCCCCCACCACCACCAGGAACATCACTGCACCACCTGCTCCAAAGCCAGATGGCTCCCAGTCTCCTACAAAGTTAAGCTACTCTTAGGGTCTCTTCTTTTCAGACTGCTTCAGACAGGCACCTTCTTGCCTCTTGTTGCCAAACTCCATAATAAAATCATGCTCCACAGCCTCCACAACCTCTCCTAATTAACTCCCTCACTTAGAACTCCCTAAACCAAACTGTACTGCACTGTACCAACCACTTCTTTTCCACTTTTGCAACCAAAATCTGGCAATCTCTTCCCTTTCACCTAAAAGAAATCTCTTTTTTCCCACTTTCAGGGTGCAGCTCAAAAGACACCGCCATCAAAAATCTGACTGGAAGTGCTTTTTCACTGAAATCATCACCTAACTCCCCCCCTCACCTACATCACTTCTGCTTCAAGTCTCTATTCTGTCTTGCTCTTTACCTCCCATACTTATTACTAAAATTAATCCATATTTGTTTTTCTACTCTGGTAATGATATTAGCTCCTTGTTTCAATTGTCTGCAGGGCTCTCTGCTCTCTGGGATTACTCCATGTATGTGAATTTTTTCAACCGGACCATGCCTGCAAATAGACAATTGTGATCAGTGTACTACCCTGTAAACTAAACTAAAAAAAAATAAAATATATACATGGGTTCTCTCATATATGTGTTTTGCCAGTAGCAAATGATCGACAATCACCTGATTGACTTACTGGTGCGATCTCAGAATTGGTATATATAAGTAACAGAGGGTGTAGAGGTGCAGGAGGCTTGTCTCCTGTAAAAACAACTGTTTTTTTTTTTTGTTCTGGAACATGCACAGTTTCTTGCCAATCTTCTAAGAATTATATGTTTGTGTTGCTTACATGTGAGTTGATCTAATGTTTGATGTATCAACATACACATATCTATAAATACACACACACACACACACACACACACACACACACACACACACACACACACACACATATGTACACACGCATACACATACACACATACATACATGTATATAAACACAAAATTAGGTCACAACAAATCATGGATACCTGAAACTTAAAAAGAATACACAGTTTTAAACAATAAGCACATTCCATCTTACTTTATCAAGACTTCATCAGATCGTTTTAAAACTCATTCAACACATTCATGTATGCTCTCTTCATTATCAAGTTACAAATTACACAAATAACAAACACGTATCATTCAAAAATAAAAATATATATATTTTACACAACAATTTAATCATATAACCCACCAATAACATTATCCAGATGCATATTTAAAAGTCTGTTTATCATTTCCTACCTCTCATTAAGTACTGGAAGGAGATAAGCTCCTAACTTACTTTACCATCTCATTTTTTTGAACTTAACTTATTGTCTCCTATCTAAAATAGCTTTCTCTAAAACAAAAAGCTGTATTTTTCCAACCCTTACATTTATGAGAGTGTCTATATAATGCGTTGTATTTCTTTTCTGCCCTCACTGCATATAAGTGATCCTTCACTCTCAGTGCCAATTTCCTTTGCTTTACCCACATTAAAGGATGCACATGGCCCACATACTGGTGTACATACTATTCCCTCACTACTACATTTTGTAAAAATGTTACTTCCTATTGTCCTATCATATCCTTCTACTGCTTGAGGTGTTACACATAAACCTACAGTACCTTTACTTCCCACATAAATACTTCCCTATTTTTTTAATTTTTCTGTACTTATTATGTGGCTCTCCAAGACATCTGGCACATTAAACTGTATTTTATAAGAGAACATTGGACTTTCTCACACGTTTCCCATGCCCTTTTCAGCATTTACTGTCATTCATTTAGAGCCTATTATATTTTTTTTTATTTCTTTGTTGTCCACTGAATATTCTAACACCATTCAATTTACTTTGTTATTAGTAATCTGTTTTTCATCCTTTCTAAAAAACTGTCTCTATCTTTTTGTATTTAGCTACTTAACCTATAATTTTCCCTCTCTATTGTTCTTTATTTTATCTATCACCCGATTAATTAAATGTCACTGATATTGTCTGTTTAAAAACAGTTCTTTGAATTATTTTAACAACAAAAAAAAAACTAAACAAATATTCTCTTTATTTTATTTATTTTTATTTTGACATTTGTTAACCGGGCATGACTGACTGGGCATGAGCCCTTTTTTAGTGGAGGCCCTGGGAGAAAAGCTCCAAGCAGAGTACATTATTAATACATGGAATCTTATATAAAAAAGCTATAAATACAATCAACAGTCTAGTAACGGAGGAGGATATATATGCAAGTAAGTTTCAAAAATGCAGTAATTATTAAATATGCCTTAGTCAGAGGAGGTAGATTATATATATTAATGATGTAGTCAATAGTTGATAGAAGAGCTGATAAGCAAGTTCAGGAGTATTTAACTTAGAAAAAGGATACAACTTTGTAGAGAAATCACGAGCAGGACAGACAACAGAGTAGAGTGCACTTAGTTGAGAGAAAATAGTTAATTTGGGCTTAGGCAGGAGCAGGTCTAAGAGTTTAGTAGATTTTTTTTTAGGGTTTCTTTGAAATTGTGAGTACTGGATATGGTTCTGATGGTGAGCGATAGTTTGTTCCACACTAGGGCTGTTAAATAGATATATAGTTGTTGGCCAATTGTTCTTTTGGGCTTGCACATTTCTAAGAGGGACTGGTCTGAGCTCCGTAAAGTATGAATAGGATTATATAAAGAGATGATGGAGAAGATGGTAGGTCAGGAGGTGTGTTTGTTGAGTATAGAGTGTATGATGAGTAGATGAGGTAGATGGAGCTGGTGGGAAAATTCTAGCAAGTTAATAGATTTGAGGGAGATGCAATGGTGGGAGCTATAGGGCTGGTTTGCAGCGAACCTAGCTACTTTATTGTAAGTGAACTCAAGTTTAGGTTTTAGAGTAGATTGTAGGTTGGTTATGATCTGAGAGCCATAGAAAGGTTAGAAAAGAAGGTAGAAGTAAGCAAGGGAGAGTCTGGAGTAATTGGTGAGGATTTTCTTTTATTTCTATACAGAAATCCTAGTTTTTGCTGAGTCTTTTTTATGCAGTAGTGTACATGTAGGTCAAATCTGAGCTGATCATCAATAATAACTCCTAGGAGCTTACTGTGTGTTTCTGCATGAATGATAGTGTTGTTTAGAGATGAGATAGCAAATTCAGGTTTAAGATGAGTGAGAGATTTGGGGAGGAATAAGAGAAGTTTGTTTTTGGGGGGGGGGGGATTGAGTATGAGTTCATTGTCAGTAAGCCAGTTTTCAATGGAGCTGAAAGAGTTTTGAGTTAAAAAGTGAAGGTCAGAGAGATTGTCAGAAATAGAGATGATTGTGGAATTGTTGGCATATTTTATAAGGTAGGAGTGAGAACAAGAGGTGTGGAGGCAGTTAATGAAGATGTTAAATAGAATTGCACCAACTATGGAGCCTTGGGGAACTCCCATCTTGATGGGGAGAAAGGGAGAGTAGGAAGAGATCCATTTGACAGACTGTTGTCTAATAGTGAGGTAGCTTGAGAACTATATAACAGGATTAGAGAGACTAAGGTCTGATTGTTTGGCAAGGAGCTTGTGGTGGGAGACAGGGTCAAATGCTTTGGAGAGATCTATAAAAGGCAGAAGGCTAATTTGTTATTTTCTCTGGCTTGAACAATTATTTGTGTGAAAAAATTAGAGCTGATATAGTGCTGTGGTTAGAATGGAAACCATGTTGTGTTGGAGTTAGAATATTTTCTTAAAGAAGATAGTTCATGAGCTGCTTGTGTACAGATTTTACAAGTAGTTTAGAGAGAGGAAAAAGAAAGGCTATGGGCCACTTGTTAGATAGTTCAGTGGTGTGTCCTCCTTTATGGATTGCTATAATATAAAATTGTTTTCAGATAGTGGGGATGGTAGATTCGCTGATGGATTGTTAATAAGGAAGGAGATTGGCTAGACAGAGTCTGCAGCAGGCTTAAGGAAGAAGGCAGGTAGGTTATCCGCAGATGGAGAGCCAGGCTTTAATTTGCTAAGTAGGGTCTTTATATAGCTAGTAAGAGGTTAATCTTGAGGTTCTAATTAAGTAACTTTTAATAATTTTCTTCTTTAACCAAAATGGATAAGCACTCATAAAATGAAAAAGAAAAAGCTATTTGCTATGGTCTCTTTTCCATAATGCTTTGTATGACTTATGCCAGACATAAGAAAGTAACTTTGAATTCCCATGCCATTGACATATAATTGGATTTGTGAGGGTCACTGTTATTTTCTTTACCTTTTGTAAAAGGACTGCTTCTTTTCTGTCTCTAATCACTCTCATTTATGTTTGGCTCAGACCTTGTTTTACACTACACTTAGAATTTACCAGTTACAGCCAGAAAAGTAACTAAATTGCAAGCCTTTGTTCAGTGTTTTCTTTTGGAGTTCAAGAGGAATTGAAAGACCCTCCCCCACACTACTGCAGAGGTGTTAAAACTGTCACTGCACTGAGAGACCCTTGCAGAGTCAATTCCTCTTAAACTACAAAAGAAAACCCCCACAAAGGCCCGTAATTTAGTTACTTTTCTGGCTGTAGCTGGATAACTTCTAAGGATTGTGTAAAACAAGGTCTGAGCCAAACATAAATGAGGGTGGTTAGAGACAGAAAACACAGAATGTAAAGAAAATAACAGTGACTCACACAAATCCCATTATATGCTAATGACATGGGAATTCAAAGTTACTTCCTTATGTCTGGCATGAGTCATACAAAACATTATGGGAAAGAGAAAGGGTTGAGGGAGAACAAGATCACATTGATACATCAAGCCCCATTAGTAGCCATGTTGTGGAAAACAGGCTAAAATTAAAAATAAAACACTTAGAGTGATTCTGAGGTGTTAAAATAGGTCATGAAACAAAGAGAGTGAAAAAAAAACATATTTTATTTACTTCCAGGGTGTATATTTCTTTTAAGGTATGGCACATGCAATAAAGATTGTGATCTCTAGTGTCTAAGACTAGATGAAAAGGGGTTCTAGGCCACGTTTTGTGTGTGTGTATCCCCCTGTAAAAAAACTGAAAATCCCTCATTGGCTATCAAACAGCAATGGTTATGCGCCTTTTGGCCCTGTAAGTTGCTGTTGGCTTCCAAATTGCCCCTTCTACAAGGCCTGATGATGTCATCTACCTTAAGACTACCTGCAGCCATTGTGATACTACCCATAAGCCGTGGTGCATGGGATAAGTGTTGTGATCTATAGTGTGAAATACTAGATAGGTAAGGGTTCTAATCTCACTATAGGGAACTTTGTGTGTGTGTGCGTGTGTGTGCGTCTGTGTGTGTGTGTGTGTGTGTGTGTGTGTGTGTGTGTGTGTGTGTGTGTGTATGTGTGTGTGCATGTGTCTGTGGGTGCACGTGTGTGTGTGTGTGTGTGTGTGTGTGTGTGTGTGTGTGTGTGTGTGTGTGTGTGTGTGTCTGTGCGTGTGTGCTATCTGTGTGCTGTGCTATCTCCTGTGAGCAGTAATTGGAAGTGTTGCTATCCTCAGTGTAGCCATGTTTGTGTGTGTGGCTGTTAGAGCATTTTGCATCAGCATATGGAACCATAGGACATTTGAAATTCCCTAGAATAATGCCCATACAGCCCTCGCTGTGTGTGTGTGTGTGTGTGTGTGTGTGTGTGTGTGTGTGTGTGTGTGTGTGTGTGTGTGTGTGTGTGTGTGTGTCATGATGATGTCATCTACCTTAAGGCTACCAGGTGCCAGTGTAGTATCACACTTAAGCCATGGCTACCAGGTGCCAGTGTAGTATCACACTTAAGCCATTGTGCATGCGATAAGTATCATAATCTATAGTGCCTAAGACCAGAATGGTAGGGGTTCCAATCTCAATCTAGGCCACTTGGTGTGTGCATGTATGTCCGTATGGTATAAATATGATCACCTCAGTAACTTAGAAAGAGGAAGGGTTGTGCAGTATCTTATTTGTAGCAGGTGATGTGGCCCTCCAAATGCCTGACCACAACTAGGTCTGCTGATGTCATCAAGCATAATATGTCCTAAACCGACAGTACTAGCAGATATGAGGTGTGTTCCGTGCATCACATACTGTGATCAGTAGTGTGTACCATTACATAGGTAAGTGTTCTAATCTACATACAGCCAACTTGCACTATCTGTGTGCTGTGCTATCTCCTGTGAGCAGTAATTGGAAGTGTTGCTATCCTCAGTGTAGCCATGTTTGTGTGTGTGGCTGTTAGAGCATTTTACATCAGCATATGGAACCATAGGACATTTGAAATTCCCTAGAATAATGCCCATACAGCCCTCGCTGTGTGTGTGTGCGTGTGTGTGTGTGTGTGTGTGTGTGTGTGTGTGTGTGTGTGTGTGTGTGTGTGTGTGTATCCCTCTGCAAAGCAACTGAGAATCCCTCACTGGCTATCAAACTGTAATGGTTATGCACTTCCCTATAAGTTGCTGCTGGTTTCCAAAACTGTCCTCTTCTACAAGGCCTGATGATGTCATCTACCTTAAGACTACCAGCTGCCATTGTAGTATCACACTTAAGATGTGGTGCATGCGAAAAATATTATAATCTATAGTGTCTAAGACTAGATAGTTAGGGATTCTAATCTCACTCTAGGCCACTGTTTGTGGGTGTGCTTGTATCCCCCTGCAAAACAACTGAGAATCCCTCATTAGCAATCAGATTGCAATTGTTATGCACTTTTTGACCCTGTAAGTTGGTAATGGCTTCCAAACTGCCCTCTTCTACAAGGCCTGATGATGTCATCTACCTTAAGACTGTCAGCTGCAATGTTAGTATCACACTTAAGCCGTAGTGCATATGATAATCAGTATGATCTATAGTATATACAACTAGATAAGTAGGGGTTCTAATCTCATTCTAGGCCAATTTGTGTGTGTGTGTGTGTGTGTGTGTGTGTGTGTGTGTGTGTGTGTGTGTGTGTGTTTGTGTGTGTGTGTTCCCCTCCAAAGCAACTGAGAATCCCTCATTGGCCCTGTAAGTTGCTGCTGGCTTCCAAACTGTCATCTTCTACAAGGCCTTATAATGTCATCTACCTTAAGGCTACCAGGTGCCAGTGTAGTATTACACTTAAGCCATGGTGCATGCAATAAGTATCATGATCTATAGTGCCTAAGACTAGAATGGTAGGGGTTCCAATCTCAATCTAGGCCACTTGGTGTGTGCAGGTATGTCTGTATGGTATAAATATGATCACCTCAGTAACTTAGAAAGAGGAAGGGTTGTGCAGTATCTTATTTGTAGCAGGTGATGTGGCCCTCCAAATGCCTGACCACAACTAGGTCTGCTGATGTCATCAAGCATAATATGTCCTAAACCGACAGTACTAGCAGATATGAGGTGTGTTTCGTGCATCACATACTGTGATCAGTAGTGTGTACCATTACATAGGTAAGTGTTCTAATCTACATACAGCCAACTTGCACTATCTGTGTGCTGTGCTATCTCCTGTGAGCAGTAATTGGAAGTGTTGCTATCCTCAGTGTAGCCATGTTTGTGTGTGTGGCTGTTAGAGCATTTTACATCAGCATATGGAACCACAGGACATTTGAAATTCCCTAGAATAATGCCCATACAGCCCTCGCAATCCTAGACAACTTCATACCCTTATTTACATGATCAGCACATGTTGCCCCAGTCCAAGAGGGGCACAGGCAGAAGACCTGTTGGTGAAATGATGATTGCCCAGCCAAACATACAGATGGCATGTACTTAGGTGCACCGAGGAGCTCTGTTTGCCATTATTCAAGGTTCTGTTTCAAAGGTGTGTTAAAGTCTGCTAGACAAATCTCTCCCACCAGCATTTATTACTAATATCACATACTAGATTAATGTCCTTAGAGTGATTAATCCATCTACTATGCCACCTACAGATATGCAGCATGTAAAATCAAGCAGGGTCATGCATTACCCCGTATGCAAGCAGAGATCACCTCTGCGTAGTCTATATGCCACAGGCTACAGTGACACTCATTTCAGACAATCTCAATTGAATACGTACTAAAGACGTGAAGTTACCTTGTGATGGACCATACTGTTGTGTGCAATTGCCAGTACCACTTGGAAAATAACATTACCAAATGGCCATTGCACTCAGACATTGGCATGCTGAGGGAAGAGTACATGGAGGTTATGAGTATGCCAATTATGTGTGACTGTGCACTCAGCTATGACATATGATTCCTGTCATACTACTGGGGAGACATGGTGATCTCAGGCATATTAACTGTAAACCTATGTGGCCAGGTCTGTTTGCCCAGTTTTTACATTCCTGAGTATGTACATAACATGTTGTGACTGATGTGCTACTTACCAGGTACGTAGGTGTTAGTGATGGAAATTATACTACATATATATTTGCATATAGTTTTTGGCCATTAGTATGTCAACAGACATTTGTTCATCAATACCCTTTTGTAGGATATTGACATAACTCACAGACTCTATGAGTGCTCACAGTTTGCAGACATCAGCCAACATTGTTAGCCACAGGCATTCAGTATTCACTTGTATCATAGTGAAATGGATTCCAAGCAGTAGAGGACACAGGACTGAGCCTTGTTGAACACTGCTGCTTACAGGTCAGCTATTGGAGGTGGATGTCCCTATGTTGAATATGTGTGCCATCAATGGGCCACTTAGTGACCTTTACAATGATAGTACTGTGGATGCTTAAGTGGGTGCTTTGTAAATGATGCCTGAGTGGTGGATATAGTCAGATGGTGTAGCTCAGTTCAGGGGGTTGTATGCCCTGATGTCCTCTCATTCAGGTCCTTGGTGACTGCCTCAGAAATGTCTTACACTTTTAGCAGTCATGATCCCCCTGTCAGATGTCCAAACTGTGTATAGTCACCTGTGTGTAGATCACATATATGTGTGCTGATCAGCTCCATGATGATTGTCCTTACAGGCATACAGATATGGATACTCAGGCAAAGAGATCTATAGTTCTAGTGGACAGCGGATGTACCACTTCTGTGCAAGGGAAAAACAGCTGCCATTGTCCAGTCAGCTGGGGTGCAGCCAATGGTTTCAGTATGATTTCAAGGTGTTCCTAATAGTTTTAGTAATCCTTGTTGGATCCAATGTAGGATGCAGCCTGGGATGTTAGCATGCCCAGTAGATGCTGTGCATCCTCCATAGAGAGGCCATTTATGACCTGCTCTGTAGATATGGAAGTTATGGGACAGGTTGTAGGAATGTCATGTGTCACATGTGATGGGGACAGGGGAGTGAAGTTGATGCAGAACCTGTGGGACTATAGGTTAGGTATGAGTACAGACCCATTATATGTGGCATCATTACGTATGAGTTCACTGACAATCTGGGCCTGTCCTTTGAGGTTACACATGTAATTACACTGTGTGTTGTGGTTCTGCTTTGTGTGGGTGGCTAATTTTGTCACTTACTGTGTCTACACAACATCACAAGAACATTATGTGCTTGATTTAGCTGAGGAGGTTGTGCCTCCATTTTAGGGGGGGCACCCTCACCCCTACTGTCACATAGCAATGTCCACCTCTTATTGTACAGCCTGATAATGGCAGCTGTCCACCAGGTAGGTTTGCTGTGCCATGAGGAGCCTGTGTTCCTCCTGTCAGGTACAGCTGAGTTCATACATTTGTAATTCTACTGGCATAATGCAAGAATGTAGAGCTCTGCATACTTGCCTGTCTCATCTGAGGGGGGAGGTGCAGTCAAGCTATATAAACCATCACACAGGAGGTAATAGATGGCTTTATTGAAATATGTGTCTGTATTGTCTGCAAGGGGGGGGGGGGTTACTGCTGGAAGTTTTAATGAGAATGATCTGTGGTCAGATCCCAACAGGGAGGACCTCACTTTGGGGGGGCTGCAGTGGTCACCCAAATTGGTAAACATAAGATGTAGTACATTGGTTACCCTTGTGGGGATCATAGCACTACTCCAGGGCATTGTAGTTAAGGACATGGACTAACCTTTGGGCAAGTGAGCTGCAGCATGACTAAGCAACACAGTTGGTGGTCACCTAATGCCACCCCAAACCATGGTGTAATGATATATCTTTCTAGACACATGTACATATAAATATGCACAATGGGTGTCTGTATTCATGGAGTTACTCCTGTACCCAGCTACTGCTTGTTATTGCGCCCTTCCAGTACTGAATGATGCATGCAGTGTCTCTGGGACATCACAGTGTTTTACAAAATCTGGATGTGTATCTATCCTTAATGAGTATGTATACACCACCCGCATTACCTTGCACACTGTCATTTTGAGGTCTGAAGAAGTGGATGGATGTGTGGTCTGGTATGGTTGTGATGCTGTCCACAGCCTTGACCCAGATGTCCTTGACTGCACACATGTCTGCATATTCCAGGGTGGGGACATCTTTCATAGAATGGAGTTCAGTGTTGCCTTACCCAGCATGTAGCAGCATAACCATGATGTTGTATAAAGATGATGTTCTTCCTGCAAACTTTACCCTCAACAGTGCATCTAGGATGCATTGTGGGAGGTGTCAGCAGCCTTGGCCGGTACTCCAGATCTCAGGGGTGAGAGATGAACACCATCACTGGTGAAGCATTGATATCTGTTGAGCAAGACATCCCAGCCAGACATGTACTAGATCCCCTTACAATGATACCATACACTAAGGCAATTATTTACTTCCATCAATTTCTGTGTGTATGGAGCCATCATCCTAGGTGACGGTCAGCTGCAGCTGAAAGCTATGTACATACACATGGGAGACACAGACTGGCTAAGCTCACGCATGTGCCTGCACACAGTCTGGTGACATATGTTCCTAGTCATACACACCTGCAGGAACTATGATGTCAACATTATGTCAACTGATATTCCTTGATTTGTGGCAATGTGTGGTAAGGCCTATGGTGTCAACCCACAGACCGCTATCTGTGATCTTTCCCTTATGTAGCCACTTGACACAGACATCAATGTGTCTCATGATGTAATCACCTATGACTAACAGGTGTGATTTTCTATTTTGCTTCAGGTGTTTAACTGGTAAGAGAATGGTGCATGCAGTATTATGTGTACTGTGCTCTCCAGAGGCAGGATTTTCTGAGGTGTCTGTTGTTTGGCAATGTGCCTGGTAAGGAATTGCACACATGCAGGTGTGTGTGATGTGGGTGTAGGTGGTGCAGGATGTGAGCTGTGCATGCTGACATACTGCTCATTGTCATATGTAATGACTGCTGTTGGAGACACCATGGCAGCAAGGTTGGAAATGCAGTCACATATGTCACATGTTGTGTTTGTGTGTCATAGGAGAAGAGGGGGTATGGACACTGTCAACATCTCATCAGCAGGTCCTGCAAAGTTAGGGCTATGCTGCCACATACTTAGGGTTGACAGCCTGATATACAGTGTTTGTAGACACAACTTGCAGTGAAGATGTTGATGCCCATGCATGCATAGAGGACTTGTACAACTTTGCTGACATTACATTGGCCTCGCAAGTGTATGATGCCTGTCAAGCAACAAGATAGCACACTGGTTGTTGTGTGACATGATGTGGGAACACAGACATGTGTTTCAGGTACATAACTGCACAATATTGCATGCCTAGGACATGTGGCAGGTGGACACACATTGGCCAAATGTGGCCAGTCCACTGCAGTAGGTCTCACAGCCATGTCATGCAGATATCCACCATTAATCTGTTGAAGGGCAAGATGCATGACTAGTTGTGAAATTGTCACCTATGATGGCTCACCGCCAGTGTTCTGATTGTTTCAGCAAGACATGATATCTATGTCACTGGACATTGCATATTATATTGTGGTGCTACAACAGTGCTCCTAACCACCATCTTGTCAGTTCCCTAGTGATATTCCACCAATCCTGGAACAGAAGGCATAATACATGCAAAAGCCAACTAAGTGCCCAGGTTGCTAATCAAGGCTTCTACCTGGAGAAGGGTATATGCAGCCTACAGAGCCTTTTTTGATGTGAGACAGCTATGTGGGTGAACAAATAGGCTGTATCCATCTTCTCATCATGGTCTTCTTTGTAACATTTTGTGTGTAATGACAGAAAACATATTGGAGCATGGTATCCTATGTGAGACTGGTGTCAGTGAGGCCACCATTAGTAGTTGTCAGGCACTGGCAATTCCATGGACTCCCATGCTTAACACAGTTTTCACAAGGTAATTGTGTTCTTCCAGTACACACCGCCTGAGTAGTGCCCAACTGCAGGATACCTGCGTAAAACCCCCACCTTGCCTTTACAGGGTATACATATTACACTTCCCTAACTTGTTTGTCTGTGCTCTGTACAGACACCTTGGATGACTCACTTCTTGGAACATGCTGGATGTAACTGCAATACTTAGTTGCACAAAGGACAACTAGCATGTAGTGCCAAGCAGTGTCTCCAGATCTCTGGGCCACGTGACATGAAATGCCATGAAAGGAGTTAGCATGGATACAAGCAGTAACACTGTCATACACTTACTGATACTGGACCAAACACAGTTTGTTTTGCTCAAGGCCATATCATGCCTACTAACTCTAAACTGGTGGACCCCATTGAGTGTTACACTATACAGTGGATGACAGGGATATGATTCACTCTACCTAACATGGCCTGACAAGGTGTTTGTCAATATTAGGCCAGCAGGCCTTGCTGGAAACTGTGTAGGTTGTCTACAGAGTGTTATACCAGATGGTTGATAGGCAAGTGTCTGACAGTCATAATCTGAGAAGATAGCATTGGGAGACCTATGCTACAATGACACCAGCCACCAGTGGATTTCCCCAGACATCATTAATGGTTTACCCCTTCTAGCCATTGCCTTCTCTGCAGTCAGAGCCACTGTCAGTGCCTCTGAATGACTACATTAGCAGGTGATTGCATATTAGGAGCTGTCACTGAATCCCACACAGAACCAACAGTTATCCAGGATGGCCTGCGACACACATTCAGTTGTTGTCTGAGCCACTGACAAATACTAAATGCCAATGACTGCATAATACGAACCCTTTGGGAAGTCATCTACCCCTGGAAAATATAGTAGTGTCTGCACACTGCACACAGTTCAGCCATTAGTCATGGACTTAGTACAACCTATACAGAAAGGTATGGGATGTAAATCCCAGACTATCATTGCTATACTGAATTTGGCACTCATCACACCTATCATTAAGTGCAATGGCACCCTTGCTGTGTCACTACATAAGCACATCTTACAACTGTAGCAGCCACACAAGTTCAATGGTAAACCAATACACACTGTAGATAACATGTCCTATGGAGTCCATGCCATGACTGCACATGTGCAGTCTATCTTCTAAATGCTTTAGAGGGGATGTGTATGGCTGCCATACAGGAAGGTTTCAGATCCCACTGTTTACCTTCCTCGTATCCATGACAGGACTAACACACATCATTCCTGTTCTACACACCTACATCTTTACTGTGGTATAAATAGTCCATGTGAAGAGACAGGTATGTAACACAGACAGTACACCTTATATGTAACAGCCCCCCTCCATGCATGTGAAGCACACATCTTCAGCGACACACATCATGTTCAGATTACACCATGGGATGCAGAACAAGACAATCATAGCTGTTGTCAGACAAATGTCTGTACTGGACACAGGAAATTTGTAGATGGGTCATCTCCAGCACCACAGCTTGTAGATGTACACTCATCAAGGATATCAGACCTTTGCACAGATTAGGGATGCATGAGTATGCTGAATGATGCCATTGTCCTTGTTAGCCTGTTATACACATATGAACCTATGGAGCCATGCACCTGTAGTGCTGTACCTTGCTGAAGACATATTTCTTCTGTGCTGACATTCCATCCTATGCTGTGACATCTATGGCTTTATTGCAGCTGTGTATTCATAGGTGTTCCCAACCGACTCCTGAAACATAAACAGAAACAGGTCTGTGTCACACCTTTCATTATGTGAGTATACAGCCATTACAACATCATACAACATAAGGTATACAAAATTATGTGGCTTACTCATTACAAATGTCAGCATACAGTATTTGTCAGTGACCAGTACAAGTGGCATGGAAAAGCAACACTGCATTACACAATTACATATTAATTTATACAGTCACCTTGTGCATCAGACACATACCTTAATTTCCCTGCATCGATGACGAGAATGACAGGGATGTGGCACAGGTATCATCACTTGCACAGGGTGTTGTGCGGGGGTGCAGGAGGCCTAGGCAGACCCAAAAGGTTGGCAGTATGTGTGTATGTCAGGAAAGGAAGCAGGCAAGATGGACCATGGAAATTTGCCATTTGTGTCTGTAGGTGACCTGCATTTGACAGTGGTGTGTGAGCGTGTGCATGTACATAGCCAAGTTCCGTGATAGCCCTACATGTGTGTATGTTGGACAGCTTTGAACCTGCATGCTACAGCTGAGAGTTCACCATCTCCAGCCCCGAACATGGAAACTGGCTCTTCCAGGAGTTGCACTGGCACCTCCATGCCCCAGGTCAGAAGTGGTGCTAGCACCTGATGGTGACTGCTGTCTGCTGGAACTGTGTCCTCCACGGGAATGCCCTGGACTATAAGTCCATGGCTTGCCATGTCTTGATGTGGGCAGCACACTCCCCTCTGTAGCGCTGGATGTATGCCACTATGGGAGTGTGCTTGTGCACAACCACGTGGACTCTCAGCAGATGGGGTTGCTGACCTATGTCCATGAATCTGACTCTCAACTCCAACCACAAGTTCCAGCACAGACACTGTATTCGAAGACAGATAGTGTGTGATCTGTCTCAACCCACCTTTTGACTCCATCAGTGAATCATTCCAAGCTGCCAGTAATGCTGTGGAGGCAGTCACAGATATCAGACTGTGCTGCATCCATAACCATAAGCATATTTGTCTAGTTCCTTTCAGAATATGCCAGTGCCTCCATGAAGGCCCAAAACATGCACCGAGTGACCCATGATGTGACATCTGCAACAGGTGGCGGACAGACAACAGGCCTCCTACAAGAACCCCTATCAATCCACCTGTGTGGAACCTCACCAGCTATCTGGCTATGGCCAGCGTCTACACTCACTGGAGCCATAGTTACCACACTTTCCTGTTCAATGTCCCCACTCTCTGACAGTCCAATATCTGTGGCTTCCAGGGACTGGGTATGTGTGGGCATACTGACTGTGTGTGGTGACAATGATGGCAGAAGAGGGATGTCAACCTCTGGGACAGATTCAGGCCCTGAAATCCCCACCTCTGCCTCACTCTGGCCACCATCATCACCAGACATCAGGTTGTGTAGGGGACAGAGACCAATCCCCCTGATCACCTGGTATAACAAAGGAAAAAGCAGTACATTAATACCTTCTTTTTTATGCTTTGCAGTACTATGTTGCAATATATGTAAAGCTCTATATACTGTTCTCACTATTATAGACCTGTTGAAAACCCAACCTAAAATAACAGGACAAGAAGACATTACTTTTCTCACAAACAGCTGTAGTTACTTGTAAATAAAAGCTCTTTACACAGCAATCTCATCAGCAACAATGAGGTACACTGTTGACATTTGTGAAGACTCACAGCACAGTTGACACATATGACAAATCTGTAATGCCTGACAATACTGTCACATATATCAGTGTGGTCACACCTGCAAGGCATAGGTATGACTCTAACGTGTATAGTCAGAAAATATATGTGCAGTTGGCAATCATGGCAACAGTACAGCAATCCAGGCAGCAAACCTGTGATGACACTTCAGGGATTACATTGCTGTAAACCTACATCTATAACAAAACAGTGTCATGCTTACCAGGAGCAGGACCACGGCCCTGTCCAATATCTGATAGACCTGTGAAAATTTGAGGGAGAGGTAATGTCAATACCATTGCATGTTGCACCACAAGAAGGTAATACATCCATATATTTCACATTTGTAGTAGCTACTGTGTTAATTGTTATATTGGTCAACATCTGAGCATGAGAGGCAAACTGCAGTTAAACCCTTCCCCCCAAAGAACAAAAAACTGACACCCACATAAAAGTATGTACACCCTGACACACTAAATGCTACAGTATTGCAATGGTGATCAAACTAAGCTTGCCTGCATGCTTCTGAGCTGTGGAAACTGTGGTACCCACATCCACAATGTATGGTGTGAGTGATGCTTGGGAGCTGTCGTGTGTGCCTAGGTTCACCAGGAATTCTTCAGTGGCTGAGAGTGGTTGTTCCACTGCAGGCCTTCTAGCAGTGATGCCACAATTCCTGGCTCTGGTTACATCTGCTGCTCTTCTGCGTGCAGCATTGATCATGTCCTTTGCACAGTGTTGAACCTACTCATATGTCCTGCTGTGATGACCTGTGACATTCACGTCATGGACAAGGTCGGCCCACAATGCTGCCTGCTGTTCCCTGTTTTGCATCCCCTTGGACAGTAGGAGTTCATGGTGTTGCTGGAGGCCTTCCAGTATAATATTATTCTCTGCATCCGTGAAAGGTGCACTGCGTCTTGGATACGTGTTTTCTGAAATTCAACAAAATGGGAACACATATCAGGCTCACATATGTCAGAGTACACTATGTACAGATACAGCAAGGACAGAATGGCTGGCAGTAGCCATTGCTTGATCACACATGTGATATTCCACAGTGTGCAAATACTTAGCATATGGATACAACTAAGATAATAGAGATAGTCAGCTATTCCCATGTGTGCCATGACAGATAATGCTGTATGATCATACACCCAACACTGGAGTCTATTCTGGTGTATCCCCTAGGGTCAACCCCCTTGATAATATGTCAAAACAACAGTGCCAAACAAATAGCAGTGTGCTATTACAACCACTATAAAGGGACAGTCCCACAAGACCAGTGTGCCACATTGACAAAAAACATTCCACCCTTGATGTGTTGTACATCCTCTGTAGGTGTAACAAATCTGGACATCAATGACATGTCATTATCACAGTTCTAAGAAAGGCTTAATGCTGTAATCCCTATTCCCCATAATTATATTCACACATCTGCATTCGGTTGTAAACAAAAAGGTTACATGCCTGATGGAGTACAAAACTCCTCTGTTGATATGTGGTGTTACTTAAGTTTTTGCAAATATGTGTTCTCTGTGAAGAAAGTCTCATACAGAATGATTCCTCATAGCCAGTTGTTTGCCTTTTAACATGTTTTTCATTATCATGTGATTGCCTCTTAACCAACCTGTGGTTCTGAAATGCTAATTGCAGTCAACACAGCTGATTTACACTATCATCAGTCAATGACATGCAACCACTGTGCAAGATATAAGGCCTTCATGTAGATTAGATGCTCTTTCTGATATGTTGAGCTGGACATTACTGGGGTGAGGAGACTATGTCAATGCAGAGGGTAGGTTTGTAGCAGCTACTTTTACATAGAGATGTGTGTGCTTCAGGCTGCAGCTGCTGCTGCAGGTAATAGGCATAGGCAGTGTGTGTGAACACTTTGGAGGACAACAAGCTGTAAGAGTAACTGTGGGAGCTATGTCAGCCTTGTTGTAGAGACAGAGCCAAAGTGAGGGTAACCATTCTACTCCAATTACGGCATGTGTTTAAGGTAAGTATATTAGGCAACGATATCACTAACAGAGTACTAGGCAACATGTGTGTTGTGTCTTTGAGCAACACAGGGGACAAAAGTAACATTATGTCCACCATTTGGGCAACTTCCAGGCCATGTGTTACAGTCTGGTAGTCATTTGGAACGTGTATGCTGGCAGTCCTTGTCACAAGTGGGGGCTTCATATGTGTATGTTCATTGTGCTAATCTGCACTGTGAGTTTGAAAGGATTGTGTACTGCACTCTGATATTAGTGGGCCTCATTTGCATTAACTGAGTTAAAATCCTCTGTTAATGCATATTACTGCATGACATGACACTTTATGCACTTACAGTTTTGCTATAGGGATATGTAAAGTGTGTTCCTATCTGCAGGCCTGTGACTTCCATCAGTGAAAAGCAGACATTTTATTTGAATTGCATTGTGTAGATAAAGAGTGCATGTCTCAGTCATTAATTGCTGGTTTCACAATAATGTAATTTAAATACTACACATCACTGGATTTGAACACAGGTCTGTGTGAGGCAAAATATACTGTTTGCAAGACATTTAAGAGACTGAGTTACTGAGTCACTGTTACAGCAGGTGTATTTGCAAAATATATGTGCACACATACAGGCTGTGACATACTGTTTTTTTTTACATCCATCATTATGTGCTTGGCTTTATATGGATGTATTTCTGCACCAGCGTCCCAGATGAATATGTATTTTGACATTAATGCCTTAGCAGGTGTATTTCTAAATGTTGCTGATAAAAGGGCACATTTACCTGCTGTCATGAAAGGAGATATTGCCAGCACAGTTATCTGGAATTTTGCAAATAATTATATGTCATTTGTGAATATCAACACGATTCATATAAGATGCTTGTGTTACAAATGTATTAGAACTGTATGTCATGTATATATCAAACTAGGTTTGTACAGACGTGCATTGAATAGATACTTTATAAAGTGCTGTTTAAAATGTAACCATAGTGTGCCCTACTGGAAGAGAAAAGAAATGTACATGCTCTATTGTAACTGTTTAAATGTATATATTTTAACAGTGGAAACTGGAATACAGGAGGTTAACTTCAGTCCAGCAAAACTTCAGAAAAATAGCTGAAATTAAATTACTTTATGACAGCTACAGGCACAATGTCTGTGCTGAGAAGCTTTCTGTATTGCCTTTGGAGTGAGCTAATTACAACTGTTTTATGACTTCCAGGATCTGCCAAAGATCTAAGATTTATCCCCAGGATTCATGAAGCTCGGCGCAAGGATGGTTTTAGCCTTGCACCGAGCATCTTCCTTAGAGATGGTGCAGCAGTACAATATGAATATTTATGAGGGCACGCTGCTGCACTCTCTACATGCACAGGAAATGTGTGCGAGTGCAGAGGGCATGTTTAAGCATGTCATGGAGGCTTAAACATGCCCCCACAGTTGCACAACCTACAATGCTTACTATTAGAGCCTGCCTCTAATAGTAAGCAATTATTTTCAGTGTCCGTGGATACTGAAATGTATGCAAATCATACAAGAGTGTCCACAAACACTGAAATAAAATCAAAGGAGTAAACACACAAGCACGTAGTTTAATGTTGAGCCCCTGTCCCTAGAACTATTACATTTAAATTACATGTTCCTATTTTACATTTTTATTTCTTTATTTAAAGTGTAAGCGAAGTGCAGCGTGTTTGCACGTTGCTGCCCTTTGCTTAGTGTAGCTTACACGTCAAAATCATCCAAATAGAAAAAAACATACCGCATCAACTTTAATGTCAATAGTGTAGTGGCTAGAGCATCCACCTAATAAACAGGCATTCATGGTTTGAGTCCCACTGCAGCACATATAATTTTCTATGTAGAATATTTTGTACATCTTTTTGCTGTATAACCTACACAATAACATATAAATGTGAACTGGAGTACTGCATTAAATGCACATATGAAGTGTGAACAAGTGCAGGGGGCTTGTCTGAGAGCAGACCTCTCAGAATAAACACTCCCCTGCAAAGTACAACAGCAGAAAGTCTGAATAAATGAGCGAGACCGCTCATAGGTGTTCGCATATCCCCACTAACAGTCCCCATATGTACAACAGCAACAGTACACAGAAATAAAATGAAGAAACCATTTATTTTGTCTTAAAACCCCAAGTACAGCTAACCATAGGTGTGTGGGTTTGCCCATCACTTAGCTACTGTTAAAGCAGCTGAAAAGGCTGAAGAGGATAACAAGGAATATAAATGCAAATGCAGCAGCACAGCAGTAGTGTAGTGGTTAGAGCATCCGCCTAATGAACAGACATTCCTGGTTCGAGTCCCACTGCAACACATATCTTTTTCCATTGGAAATCTATATATGAACATATTTTGACATCTGTTTGCTGTATAACCTGCATAATAACATTTAAATGTGAACTGGAGTGAAGTGTCAGTGTCATAATGAATAAGGCACTAGTAAGCAGGTATAACCATAAATAAGCAGTAGTAAGCATATGTAAATACTAGTTAGCATGTTTGCACATTGGGAAGCAGTGCTAACAGCCAGTTACAGTTTCTCACACTCAGATAGCTTCTAGATTACTTCACCTGTGTAGGCAGTGCTTACCCCCATGCAAACAGGCTGAAACCCTCCTACTGCTGCTTAAAAGTGCTTACTCCTGCTTACCCCCGCGCGAACAGGCATAGACACGCTTATTGCAGGAAGGTGGTGAAAAAGGGGCACAAAGAGGGAAAGCCAGTAGGCAAGATAGCTAGGGATGTGCAGGAAGGGTATAGGGGAGGTCCATACCTGCCCATTTATTCTATAAATGTGCTGGTGCCCGGTGCCACCTGCATTGATAGCGTGATATAGGTATTCCCTGGTGTCAGTGGCATCTGTCCATAAAGGACATGTGTGTAAGGCATTGTATGTCCTTTGTGGATCAAATTTGATGGCACCACATATGTTGCAGGCGTCCAGTGGGGAACATAGTGAAGGTGCATTGTCCACAATTATGTGCCTATTGTTGGACAGGCTGCCATGCCCTCTGCAGCCCATTGCAATCACACCATGATTACTATCTGTCAACAATATGCAGGGTACTAGGAATGTAGTGGCAGTCTTCTAGGCAAGTGTGTTTCTGTATGAGACATGGGTTTAGACTGTATTCCGGGTAATATTAGTGTTGCTTACTTTGTTCACCAGGCCTTTTATCAGATGTAGGGTTATGGCTTGCCAACCCAGTCTCTTGGCTAATTGAAATCTGTAATCCTCATCAGGTGGACATTGTGACATATAATATGGCCACCATATAGTAAAAGTACAAAACCCACTCCTCAACAATTCCACTTGTTAGGCACTCACAGCCACCTCCACACAGGATATGACTGAGAAACACACACACACACACACACACACACACACACACACACACACACACACACACACACACACACACACACCTGCCATGTCTTGGAATAGAGCTCCTACCTAACTAGTTCCTCACACTACAGCATTACACAGTTATAGCATGTACTATAGAGATTACTGGGCTACAAGGTTCCCAGACGTGTATTTTCAGGTGGGTGACATCAGCAACCTAATCCTGAATGCCTTAGCAAAGTTAAGTATGTGAACTGTATGAAGTGTGACTACTCTAAAAAACATTGTTCTCTACACAGGCAGAGATGGACAGATGAACACACACACACATTTGCCAGGTCTGGGACTAGAACACTTAACTACTTTAGCACACTACAGCCATATGCAGTTACAAGACACACTACAGAGATTACTGGATTACAGCATCCCCAGAGGTGTATTTCTAGGTGGGTGACATCAGCAGGATTGCCCAAGTAGGGCCAATGAATTGTAGTGAGTGTGACTAGCCAAACATGCATTGCTCTTTACACAGGCATAGGATAAGACACAAAAGCACCTACAACTCCCATGTATGAGACTAGAACCCCTACCAGAGTTCTATATTACACTACAGCATTACACTGTTATTGCATGCACCACAGAGATTGCTGGAGTACTCGTTTACCCAATGGTGTACTCTCCACTGATTGACATCAGCAGGATTGCCAATGTAGGGCATTTGAATTGTATTGAGCGTGATTAACCTCAATTGCCACAATTAGTCTGTATGCATTAACTGCTGTCCTGGCCGGACCAAATAACCCACCTTTGCAGGTCATGAACCCAGGACCCTGTACATTATAGTCACAGTAACTAACCACTAAGCCATCACAACATAGGTTCATAGGTTCATAGGTTCATACTAGGCTATCTGCCCGAGGGCATTTACAAGCCTAGCCCATAGTTTTGTGGCTTACGCCACCCCTTTAGTATGGGGAACTATACCCATTATTTTGCTGTGCCTCTGTTGAGCAGTGACACTGAGGTAATCCCTGGGGTATATCTGCGATCTCCCATCCATTGGTCAAGATTTCTCTTGAACAAGGCCAGCGAGGTGCTCTGCCTCACATATACCGGGATTTTATTCCACAGCATAGGGAGTCTTTGGGTGATGAATCTATCCCTCCAGCACGCCTATTAATAGCCATGTCGAGGTTTAAGTCTCCGCCCTTGTGGCTCTGACGGATCTAGATTTTTGAGGTGAAGCATATTCATCAAATCTGGGTTTGACATGGCCTTGTATGTTAGGCAAAGGTCACCTCTGAGCGGTAAGCGTTTACTGAATAGAGCTGGAGTTCTTTCAGTCGGGCAGCATAGGACAGATGTTGGAGACCCTTTATCCTTTTGGTGAGGAACTTTTGTGGCCTCTCCAGCTGCTGCAAGTGTCGGGTCAGATACATTCCGAATGGGGCATTGTACTCAATCATTGGTCTGATGAGTGATGAGTATAGGGAGACTATGACCTCCCTTGATCTAGATGAGAATCCTTCATGATAAGGTGGGCAATGTAGAAGGTCTTCCTAACTACTTTAGCTACATGGGTGTCGAATGACAGACTACTATCAACCTGGGTCCCCAGGTCCCTGATAACTTCTTCTGTACTCAGTGGATTGCCACCTATTTGGTAGCTAGGGGTAACCTTGTTTTTCCCGAAGGGTATGACTATGCATTTTTTGGCATTTAATTTTAGGCCATGGCTCTGGCACCAGTTATCCGTTTCTGTGAGACCCTTCTGAAGGATATCTGTGTCAGATGTGTTTTCTACTATGGCCAGTTTGCAGTCATCTGCAAACTTTGTCAGCCATAACCCTCCTGTGTTTGCTTGTACTTCGGAAAAGTAGATGCCAAACAAGAGTGGGCCCAGGACTGAGCCCTGTGGTACACCACTTGTGACAGGCTTTGAGTCTGACATGGCGCCAGCAACTCTGACCCTGTGGGTTCTGTCACTCAGCCAGTTTGTAACCCATCTTGTGATGTATGGGTTAACATTTAAGCTGATGAGTTTTTCAATGATACCCGAGTGGGGTATTGTATCAAAGGCCTTCGCCAGATCGAGGTAGGCTGTATGGACTGCCTTTCCCTCATCAATGGCTTTGGTGACTGTTTCGAAAAAGTCAACCAAGTTTAGAAGGCATGTACATGAGACTGAGGTTTCACCACAGTAATCCCACCATAGGCTAATCAAAGTGAACATGTGAAAGGAATGTATATACAGTTGTCCATAAAAGACCTATCCAAAGCCAACTTTGTGCTACTCAAGGCAGAAGTGACAATGTTTGTGATACCCATGGGGACAAGAGCTGACAGTTCTACTGATGAACACTGCACTAAGGTACTGTATGAGCACATCCACTTGTGCATGATTCCTAACATCCCACATGAAACCACAATGCTCACCTCTGAAATAAGCAAGCCGGTCTGGTGTTCTCCTGCCATTAGCAGAGTATACAACAGAAGGGAGACACTGTTGCAGCAAAAAGGATACTCCAAGGATGCAAACAACTCTCTAACCAACCACAGTAAGATGTTGAGATCCCTCAAGGAAACCTCCAAAGCTGGTTATGTAACTAAAATCACCACAGATTCCATAGACAACCACACAGCATTCTATAGTTATGTTCAGAATCTAACTGGCAATGCTAAGAAGTGCTCTGAGCTATGACAGAAAGGCATTACACAGATTTCTCCCACGGATTGTGCCAATATCCTGGCAGCTTGGTTTAGTGCCACAGTCACCCCCTCTCACCCCCAAAAGGGCCCATGGCAATATGAACAGAGTTCCATTGGCCAGAAATCATGGCCACACAGGCAGAAACTGCACTATCCACAGCTAAGAATACATCATCCATGGGACCAGACTGTCATGTGTAATCATAACCTCGCATCAGGCCTGGTGCCCACTGAGTGGTGGACAGCTGCAGTTATCCCAACTCCACTTGGGGGGGGGTCCACCCTGGATCCCTGGAACTACTGTCACATCAGTCTGATGAGCCTGATCTGCATGGATATGGAATGCATTATCAGGGAGGTTTGGAACACGGACACTGGAAACCCTGGAGCACTGGACCCCACACAGATTGGGCTCATGGAGGACCATTCTTGCCTCCTGAAACTGATTGTCTGCTTTGACTCAGTCTGCATAGCTGCTGAAGAGGGTAAGGCAGTGCGCAACACCTATGTGGACCTCGCCAAGCCCTTCAATACCATACACCAGTCTGGAAACATAGATTAACATACTAATCCGGCCATACATCCCTATGCCACTCGATGGTTTGCCACATGGCTTGCTGACAGAACCTAAACTGTAGGTGTAACTGTCTCCAAATCCATCCCCAGACAAGTGACAGGTGGAGTACCTCAGCGTTCAGTCCTGGGACCACTGTGTTTGAAATTTACATCTCTGGAATACAGGCCAACAGTATGGGACTCTGGCTAACAAAGGTAACAGATGACTGCAAAATATGAGTTATTATGCGCCTGACTGTACTGCATGATATGTTACTGATACCAGCCTGACATCATACCGGTGGGATGGGGTACTGTCAACATCTTGTGGCCTTGTTGTGTAAGGTCCTGGTTATGGGATCTGCAACAGTTGGTAGTGTATTGCAGGGCAGACATGTTTGGCAGTTGGGGGGAAGTACTTACTTGTGCATGACGTATGTTGTTTGTGCCTGTCAACCCCATTCATGGTACATGTGGACATATATGTCTCTGCTATGCTCCCACCTTATCTACAGATGTATGTTCGTATATACCTATATAGATATAAATATCTGCTTACACATATATGGATATATATATATATATATATATATATATATATATATATATATATATATATACATTTGTATCTGTGTAGACATTAATATATTTTCATACACCCATACATCTACATGTTGGAATACATTCTCTGTACTGTTGAATGACTGGGCCAGATGATATGTTTGTGAATACAACAGGGTTATGTATATCTGAGGTGGCTTAGAGGTAAATCACTTTGGCTATGGTGTGCATGGTCCTGGGTTCAAGTGTAGCAGAGGTTGTTTATTTTGTTGCTAGGCAGAACAAGGGACAATGGATACAGAGTGATTAAGGTACTGTAAAGCAGTTGTAAGCATGTCATCAGGCATGGTATGTCCGTTGTGAGTCACATGTGAAGGCACCATAGGTGGTGCAGGTGTCCATTGGGGAACATGGTGGAGGTGCACTGTGTGCATGTACGTGCATATTGGACAGATGGCCAGGGTGACATACCCTCTGTAGCCCACTGCTATCACTGCATAGTTACTATCAGTGGCCAATATGCAGTGTACTACCCACATATTGGCTGTTGCCTAGGCATGTGTGTACATATGACACATGGGTTGAGTGTGTGCCCTGGGTAATAGTGGGGTTGCTAACTGTGATTTGCTTGCCTTGATGTCACATGTATGGGTATGGCTTTGCACTCCAGCCTCACAGCTAATGTTCATCTGTTATCCCTGTATGGTTGACATTGTGATATAGAGCACGGCCAACATACAAAATATGCAGAACCCCCTCTACATTGCCCACAGGTGTCACACAATTCCAACCACCACTACAGAGGATACAAGTCACATTGACCTGTCATCTCTGGTATTCAGACCCTTACCTAACTAGTTTATTACACTATAGCAGTACACAGTTATAGTATGCGCCACGGACATTACGGAAGTACTTTTTCCCCAAAGGTGTATTTCACAATGAATGACATCAGCAGGATTACCAAAGAAGGGCATTTCAAGTGCACTGCGAGTTTTACATTTCTTTTAAAAGTTTTTACCCACTGCTTACTGTCACAAAAACACATTTATACCTGCTTACAGCTGCCTTATTATGGCCTAAACAAAGTTATTAACAACCCTTGCAGGTTTTGAACCCTGGACTATGCACACCATAGTCACTGAACTTACCACTAAGCCATCTGAGTTATAAATAGCTTCATGTTTTTTTTTTAGAATACACCTTTTACTACAGGTATTCCACAGTACTGAAAACACATGTGACAGTCACTTTGTGTACATATGTACAGTACCTTTTAATGTACTGTACTTTGTGAAACAACATAGACAAGTCTACATTTGTACAACTGTTATAAATAAATACTATATATATATATATATATATATATATATATATATATATACATATATATATATATATATATATGCACAGACACACACACACACACACACACACACACACACACACACACACACACACACACACATATATATATATATATATATATATATATATATATATATACACATACACACACAGACACATCTATAGCCATATATATAAACATATCTGAACACCCTTAGTGACACAGACGGATTCCAAAGGAATGCAGTGTACACAAAAACACAGGCAACTCTTGTATTATAACATTGAAATTGTAATTAGTTCACCAGAGAAGGGATGGTTGTTGTGTATGTGGAGTTTGGGGTGGGGAATGATGGGTTAGGAAATACACCCCAGGGATTGTGGAGTTTGGGGGGATGATGGGCAAGGAAATACACCCTTGGGATCACTTCTGTGTCACTGCTCGACAGTAGTCATTCTTGACTGTCTATTCTTTTCTATTCCTACCTATGTAATATTTTGTAGACTCCACTCACCACAGATGACTGCCATGGTGTGCAGCATGTTAAAAGACATAACACATGTGTATGCCTGGCTACAGGGTAGTCACACACACACACACACACACTCACACACACACACACACACACACACACACACACACACACACACACACACACACACACACACACAAACACACAAACACTTGCCAGTATTGTGCTTACAAATCTTACCTATGTAAAGGTTACTAGTAGAGTGGTAAGCAGTTGGAGGATGTGCCACAGAACCCATATAATTACAGTTAATCTGATTCTGCGTCTGAGCTGGGTGACATCACAGGAATGATTACTTGGAATGGGGAGGGGGGAAAAGTGTGGTTTATCAGATGACAATGATAAAGGCCGGTGCAAAAGGTGGTTTCTTTTTGGAAAGCAGTAAAATACACACTCATGACAGGAGGCAGACACAAATACACTCTCACTCTGGGATTTCCAGACACGCACACACACTTGCCAGTGGTGGGATTAAAACTCCTGCCTGTCTACAAATTACTATTACAGTACTATGCAGTTACAAGATGCACCGCAGAGATTACATATTTCCAGACAGTCAGAATAACCCTTCTAAGATTGAAGACATCAACAGGGATACTGACAGTTAAGATGTACATAGCTGTAAACCTGTGTGTTTAAAGTAATAGTCCATTACAACCTGTACGCACAAACAAGACACATCATCTGCAGGTAAGACATAGGTAGGCCTGAGAGGTGTATTTGTAGCACAACAAGCCCTGTACTGGAGTATGTCCATCTGTGGAATGGACTACTACTATCACTATACAGGGTTACAGTGGGCATGCTCATACACTTAGAATCACAGGACTTGCGATGGATTGACTCCAATTACACAAGTTGACAGTGGGCACGCTCATAAACTTAGTAGCACAGGGTTGTTTGGGATGCACTCTGATTCTAACTACAGAAGACCACAGTGGGCATGCTCATACACTTATACATACAGAACACATTGTAATGGAATCCTATTGTAAACACACAGGTTTACAGCTATGTACATCTTAACTGCCAGTATATATGCACATCATACAGGTTTACTAACAGATACCTGTATGTGGCCCATAAATGATATATCTGCGTCTGTGTTGTGTGATACACATGCATACATGTACATGAAGTACTGCCATATATATGTGAAGCATGCACAATCATGCATGTGTGGAAGTGACAGACAATTGGTTAACTGGGACACACAGGTGGATGCAAAGTACAGCATGTGTCACACACATAGCTGCCCTAAAAGGCATACATTGATATCAGGTTGTGGACAGTGGCATTATACTTGGAACAGTGGCATGTGAAAGCATAATATGTGAGCCCCATTGTCTAATGGTACTGAGGTGCAGGTGTCAAGATGACCTCACCCGCCTGTGTTAGTAGTTGTCATTATTAGCAGGACTGCTCCACTAATTCTATCTCACATTGGTCATCTACACAATGTCTGCTGCTGTCCGTCACCTTAGATGTAGGATTTGATACCAAGCACAATACTGCCACTCACAGTGATGTCATGGTAAGAGTGGCAACTGCTTGACCAAAAATATGAGCCAATGTCCTGCTGTAATTATGAGGTTGTCTAGTGGCTGTCACTCCGGGATGACATGACTGAAAGAAGACAAACCTTTGTCACATATCACATGCAGCCATCATTCAAGGGAGTGTGGATAATATCTAGGTTGCATTTACCCATATAGTGCCATTCCAAGGCAAATGCCCTAAACACAGAAGTAACACCTTGACACATACAAGACAATTGCATTGGATGCTTATGCTAACCAGTGCTAGATGTGTGGCTTTCATAATCCACTTGCTCAATGTAGAACCTACAATGGGGAATGCTGACATCTGTACAGTGAGGAACACCTGGCTGAAGGCACTGTAGTGCACAATAGCACTACCACCATATAACTCAGATCCAAACATGTCAGCCATAACACTGGTATGGACCACTCCAGGTGGTGGTGTTCCCATATTCATAAAGGCTACTCACAAGTAAAGAACACTACTCCAACATAATTCATCACAGATGAGTCAGGTACAGGTGACAGTGGCAAAAGCTGCATTCTAGCTTGTATCCTGATATACATCCCTCACCCTGTCCTCAGACTACCAACACACATCCAAAAATGTGGTATGAAATATTATGGTACAACGCCAAATAACCTTCAACTGGTGGACTGTACCTAGCCCTACATCAACTGTGCAAAGTACCCATGTACTGACACAGTTGCATAATGTGTTATGCAATTCAATAATACCACTGTTTTTAACCAGGTCAGTTGTACACATACCAGGGTCCCTTGGATGTTGTCACCAGTAACACAGCTGACTGTTGCTATACACCAGTAAACAACACCCTCATGGTCAGATATGACCTAGACGTACCTGCCCTGGATATGTACATCCCACACTTATACACCATACATGAAAATACCATAGCTGTTGTTGTCCTTTGTACATACAGGTGGCTACATTCATTACACACATGCACATGGAAGATTATAACTGTGATGTGGAAGCTACAAAGTGCATGCAGGTATTGTCATACAGACCTGTGAGTAGTCTAAATTTACATATGGGACACTAACTGAAAACACTGACATCCCCCTTGTAGTCTGTATGCTCACATTTGGTACATGCAATTACACCTGAAAGAGGAAGGCAGAACATCAAGATCAACATGCAGTTACTGTTGTTACACATGATACATACTGTCAACAGTACAAAATGCATTCTAAAACTCTAGTACATGGTATGTCTGCTGACTGCCAACACTACTCAACCATTGTAATCTACAATTGTCTTCCTAGTATGTCCACCCTGTGCATCAGACCATATGACCATGTCCATGCACCGATGGTATGGATGACAGGGATGTGGCACAGGCATCATCATATGCACAGGGTGATAATGTTTGCCAGAGGCCTAGGCTGCACCATTGGATGACATCATGTGTGTGGGTTAAGGCCTTTTATCTCACTGTGTGTGTGTGGATGTTATGCATGTATGTGTTGAGGTGCCCTACATTTGTTTCTGGTGTGTGTGTGTATGTATGCACACAGGTCTGGCATGTGACTGGCCTACACAGGGGTATTATTGACAGCTGAAGACTTTACAGGGCAGGTTGGGCAGTTCACGGTGTCCGGCCCACAAACACGTGACCTGCACCTGCCAGGGGTTGCATGGCCACTACCAGGCAGAGGAACAGATTGGGTACTTTCTGATGACACATGCCTACCAGAACCATGTCCCTGTTGGAACTGTCCAGGACCATGTGCACGTGGCCTGCTGTGTCCTGGTGTGGACAGCACAGCACCAGCTGCACTATTGCTGCTGCTTCTGCCACTATGGGAGTGGGCATGTGAAGTAGCATGTTCACGTAGACCTTCAACAGTTGGTGTAGCTGGCCTACGTCCACATGCCCGATGCCTTACTCCAACCAGATGTTCTAGCACAGACATTCCATGCTTGAGGATCAACACGCCATGGTCAAGGACTCCCACCATGTCACACAATCGTCTATCCAAAACATCTGCACGCTGATGGTGAGCATTTGCAATTGCCTGGATGTTGTCAGTTAAAGAACAGACAGCAGCCCTCTGAAGCCTAAGACCGTCTCTGTTGTGCCATTCAGAACATCCCTGTACCTCCATTACAGCCTGAAACATGTGTCTGGTGACACCAGCTGATGTGCTATGTCTTGCAGGGGCATGTTGGCCAGAAGCCCCCATACAAGCATCCCCGGGCACATGCCTGTGTGGGATATTACCAGTCAGTTGGCTGGGATCATGGTGTGCAGACACACCTTCCATAGTCTCCACACTTTCCTGTTCCATGCTACTACCCACCAACTGTCCTTTCACTATGGCCACTGGTGATGGGGTATGTGTAGGCATGTTAACTGTGTGCGGGGATGAGGGGGATACAGGTGGAATGCCAACCAATGGCACAGATTCAGCCCCTGACAACACTGCCTGTGCCTCAATCATACTTTCATCATCACTGCTAGAGTCTGTGGGGACACTGACATCAGGTGGACCACAGGAGGCCAACACACCTACATCAACACCTGTGAGGGGCAGACAAGAACTGTACATTACCAGTTATACATCACAGTACAGACACACAGAGACAGACACACATAGACAGACACACAGGCAGACACAAAGACAGACACAGACAGACACATGATATGGCACCCAACGGCATGCAACATGCATGTGATATGGCAGAAGGCATTCAACTTAGAAAATTATAGTGGTAGTTATCATACATCCCTGAGTTGCACACAACAACATGCATGTGTTATGGCAGAAGGCATGCAGCTTACAGAATTATAGTAGTAGTTAGCATACATCCCTGTGTTGCACAATTTGTGTTAGTAGGTTACGCCCCAAACCTGCAACACAATGCATGCACTATGCACCGTTGCACCACACTGCCATGTTTTGTGCACCATACCCCACATCTTAACAGACCATCGCTGACCTGGGTACATCTGCCAGTGATGCTTTGTTTTGGCCACTGCCCCTATGTGTGAGGAAGACATGAGCAGAAGGGTATGTTGAGTGAATACTATGTTTGCCAGAGCCCTAGCTTGCATATCTTCCCATAAACAGTGCATGTTTGTTCAACATTATTCTGCTTACCCCTGAGCTGAGTCTATAGACAATGTGCATGTGGCTATACACACGTTTGACATGGCTGTCCCTACTTTGCAATGGTTCCACAGACCAGCACAGGTTAACAGTACACTAGCCTAATGTGTGGCATATGACCTTGCCAATCACATGTAGTATGACATGTCTTCTGCTGAAGTGATGAATGACATGCATACATGTTTAACACAATGGTGTCCTTTCAAATATACAGTGAGGTACTAGTGTCCCAATGCAGGGACGTGTTATATTAGCATGGACCTTCAGCTGACGCAATGTTGTCAGTCCACCCTACAGATATACAGTGACATACTGCACATTGAGCTGATGTGCATAGCCATTGCAGGGCATCATGTGGCTTCACTATTGCTATACAGTGTGAGTTACAGACACAATTCATAGCCATGACTGTGTTCAGATGCAATGCATATCTAATGTGGAATGTGTCCCACGTCACTGAGGTGTATACACACTAAACCCTAATGTGGAATGTGTGACACAGGTCACTGAAGGGTATACAGATGACACCCCTGCACATCTGCAATCATATTATGGATGCCTAGCAACTGTGCCCAGGCATGGGTAAGTTTTCAGTACTCCATGTTCCACATGCCATCTGTGTACCTCACACAGGTCCCTATCAAACGATAGAAAGCTCATTTGATAGAAACTCATTTCATTGACACCATAAGATAGAAAGCTCAAAACACTAAAAACTCATTTGACTGAAACTCAAAACACTGAAAATGTTATATGCCCTTTTCCCCATGGTAGTGCGATCCTAGAGTTAGTATATATAGTTGGGGGGGCACAGCCCCCCACAATGGGTGGGGGGTGGGGGGCATAGCCCCCCACATAGGTTATGTAAATATTGTTTTCTCCAAACAGTTATTCATTGTAGTTATTAGTCTCCATGTGTAGGGTTTAAAATGTATGACGTATGTGGAGGGCTACACCCCCCACCCCCCCAACTATATATATATATATATATATATATATATATATATATATATACTAACTCCAGGATCACACTACCTTGGGGAAAAGGGCATGTAGCATTTTCAGTGTTTTGAGTTTCAGTCAAATGAGTTTTCAGTATTTTGAGTTTTCTATGTTTTGGTTTCAGCCAAATGATTTTAAATCAAATGAGTTTTCTATCATTTGATAGGGACCCACCTCACACACATGAGGAGCAACCATGACAGTGATGTCTGACAGCAGCAAGGTGAATGTACTGTATCTGTGGCCTGATGTGGTTGTATGTGTATGTCATGCAACACATGTATGTATTTGGATACTGTATATGTTAAAGCTTTCATGTCATGACACACTCAAAATGTTCAAGACATGTTTTGTGGTGCTTTGATGTCATGCCTACACAAGGTGTGTACAGCCCTGTATGATGTTTAGTGTATCATATCTGCAATATAACCATTACACAAAGGCCAGAGTTGTATTGTGTCGAGCCAATGCACAACAGGGTGTACACACATGTACATCCCTTCTACTTTCTGTGTTGCTTCATGTCTCTGGCCATCCTCCATGGCCATGTATAAACATGTTTTGTCCAATGGTTGTGATGGGCATCTGTTTCATATGTCAGTGTTGTCCCATATGACATACACCCGTAGATGTCATATGCTCCACTGAGGACAGGTTTATGCAGACAAAGGGTGGTATGTTTGGGATGTGAGATATCATGTTTTGCAGGATAGTTAACCAGTGTTGCAGTCAGCCCACAAAATGTCATGGACATGTCAGATAGCAGATGGCATTGTGTGACATTCATAGCAAGGGTATACTCCACAAGGGTGAATCCTGTCGGTTTGTCATAATCCAGCTCCAAAACATATAGAGTGTGTGCACACATATGCTCTTTGTATAGTACTGCTTGTATTCCCCACATGTGTAATGCTGATCTGTAGTACATGTCCCTACAGTGAGCCATACCTCCACCATTGGATTTACAGGTCCACACATCTGGCAATAAGAGTTTGTAAGGTTTAGTGTAGGTGTTTCATATAGTCTTCAAATATTCCACATGGGTAACCACTGTGATGCACTGTAGGTCTGACCTGTATATATTAACAGGATCACCATACATTATGTGTACATGTGTTAAATGGCCACATGGCCAGATAGCATGCATTTAATATGATCTGTGCATTATCAAGCTTGATAAGTAATAACAAACTCACCAGCAACAGGCTGCTGCCACTGTGAAATGCCAGAGGTACCTAAATAGGAGTGTCAGAGCAGTAAGTTCATTATCCACATCTGTGTGATAGCTGCAGGGTGCAATGTGCATGTTAGCACATAAACCAGTACAATAGACTATACTATGCAGTATGCACATCTGTGCATACATAGAGTAGCAAACTATAGTATGCAGCATGTGTGCATACATGCCTTGCATATGATGTTAAGTTAAATATTGCACAGTAACACGTATCTATATTAAATATAGTTGTGTTATATGTGCAGTAGTGACTTACCAGCCATCTCCTGGCTCAGTGGTTGTGAGACACCCACCTCCACAATACCAGCTGAAGCTTGTGGATGGAGTTCTGCAGGTGTCCCCAGGTTGGCCAGGAGCTCCTCAGTAAGTGTGAGTGGGGCCCGGGTGAGTGTCCTCCCACCTGTTGCAGCTTGTTCCCTGGCAATTGTGTTTGCACGCTGTTTCTCCCATCTAATTAAGTCAGTGCAGTGTCAGCGCACCTGCTGATAGGTGCGATTGTGGTCGCCAACATCATTTACCCTCCTGCAAAGTTTCTCCCACTGGACATCCTGGTGCTGTGCATCCTGTGGCACATGCTTGAAAAGTGTCTCATGGTTGTCAAGAAGGTATGGAATGAGGACCTCAACCTCCATGTGGCTGTACGGTGGCAGCCTGGCATGCGGCATACTTGGAAAACATTATGACGGTGACAGGTCACAGTAACTCACAGAGAAATACAGAAGTACAGCTGCACATACATGTGTATCACATTTATTATAATTACAAATATGGCTTTGCAAATCTGCATGACACTAACACCACTGACATGTTTAACTCACACACATTTGACACTTACTGGTGATTTCATGTTATCACCATATATGTGTGTGTCAAGTGCTGACATTGCTTATACTCCATGTGGATGTTCAAAACCATTCTCCTATTTCTTCCTCCTTCCAATATATCACAAACAACTCTGACCCAAAGAAAACCACCGACTGTGGTGAACAAAAAGTCAGACAACTATGCAAGATACTCTGTTCTTTATTTTTCTAGTGCTTCAGTGTCTCCACCTTCAAGGAATAACAAACACTCAAAAAAATATACACACATTTTTATATCCTACATAATTAATTACATTCAATTAATAATTAAACAATAAATTACCCCCTTAAAGTAAACACTTCCAATTCAACTCATTGTTTAAGCCCTTTGGCATCAGTGTTTTATATTTTAAAATATAAATATGTTCCTTGTACAATAAATTATATTTCAATACATCTTCATCATTATGTAAACATTCCACTCTTTCTAAAACTGTACCTTGTAATAAAGTGGCATCACTATTGTGTAACATTTTAAAATGTAAAGCAATAATTTTGTCTTCCCTTATATTCCTAATATCCCTTAAATGTTTCATGAATCTGATACGAAATTCACGTTTAGTTTCCCCTATGTAATATAACTGACACGGGCACCTCAGGGCAGATATAACTCCCTTACTTCTACATGAATAGGTGCCTCTAAATTCAAATTTAATATCATTTATATTATTGAACACATTCACAATATGTGTGCACATACTGCACTTATTACAGCATAATGTTCCTCTAACTGATGGTGTGTTAAGTATTTTCACAACTGGCATACAAAATTTACCATGTACTATCACGTCTCTCTAATTTTGTCCTCTTTTATAGGAGAAAAAAGGTTTCCTAGGCAAAATATCTGCCAAAAACCTATCCTCCAACAAATATTTCCAGTAGTACTCTATTAGTGTCCTCACCTCTTCACTTTTAATATTATAAACAGACACATAATAGATGGAATTTACTACATTTTTATCATTTATTTTACTTTCATGCATACTATGGATGTCATTGTATTTATACTTACTAATACTTCCTCTCACGTTTTTACCTATTTTTATTTCTTCACTTACTCTTGTCTGGGCTTCTTGCATAATAACTGGGTCATAACCCCTTCTCAAAAACATGTCTCTAGTCTGTCCTATCTCATTTAGCAACAAATTCTTATCACTACATAATCTTGAGATACGTAATATTTCCCCAAAGGGTAAAGCCTTTAAAACATAGGGGGGGGGTGACAACTAGTCGCGTGTAAATATTGATTACCATCAACAAATTTTCTATGTATGTTTGATGAGATGTCTCCACTTTCCTTACCCTCCAAAACGAGGTCCAGATATATCACTTTATTCCCTTTCTGAAGCCCATCAAATGAAAGGCCAAAGGATTTTTATGTATTTCTGACATAAACTCATCAACTTCATCCCTACCACCCTCACAAACAAATATCAAATCATCAATAAAACGAAAATAAGAAATAACATATTTTTTCATAAAGTTCAAATTAAATAAAAATTTAATCTAAAAAAAAAAGACATAAAAAGATTGGCATGCATAGGGGCAAATGCTGCCCCCATTGCAGTGCCTTGTTTCTGTCTATACAATACATTATCAAAATAAAAATAATTATTCTTAAGACAAAAATTTACCAAATCAACTACAAACTTAGAGAAGGGGCTGTCACCCAGAAAATATGCAATAGCCTCCAGACCATCACTATGCTTAATAGTGGTATACAAAGTTTTAACATCAATCACCAGCCAGTATTTATCCTTGTTCCAAATTAAAGGGGAAATTTTCCTTAAAAAATCAAAACTGTCTTGTATATATGCCGGAGATCTCTGAACATATGGTAACAATATTTTATGTAGAACCAAACCAACATTATGTAAAAAATATTTGCAAGCCGAAATAATAGGTCTACCAGGTGGATTTTCCATACTTTTATGTACCTTGGGTAGACAAAAGAAAACAGCTATCTCACTGTTTCGGTTAAACAACCTATCCCTGACATCCTTGTCAGTGAAGTAGCCCAATCTAAGACTTTTATCTAACATTTTCTCATACTCAATCACTGCTTGATCATATTTATTCCTATCACATTTTTCATAAACTTCAACATTCTCTAAGTGCTCCATACACATTCTATAGTATTGTAATGTGTTCATAATTACTATTTTATTCCCTTTATCCAAAGGTTTTATTATTATATCCCTCCTACTTCTCAGCACTTTCAAAGCTTGCCACACTTTTAAAGTTAAATTATAAGATATCTCATTTTTATTTAACAAAACACTATCACAGATATTTTCACTTCCAAAACATATCATGGAGCCAAACTGTGAAATACGTGTATTTTCAAAGGGTGGCATAAATTTGTTAAACACAGGTATAGTTGATACATCAATTTTACAATATGCATTAGGAAACATACTTTCATCATTGTCACCATCAGACATTTCCCCAGCTTCTTTATAACAGGAAAAGAAACTATCATCAGATTCACAAAGCAAAGAATTATTACTTGCATTATTATTTTTTAAGTGCATCTCAAAATGATACTTCAAATACACTTTCGTTACAAACCTAAACATCTCTTGCTTAACTATATGACCCCTAGGTAACACAGTAGGCACAAACTTAAGCCCGAAATTTAATACTGATACTTGCTCCTGTGTTAAATTACATCCTGATAAATTCAACAACAAACTCGGTTCAGTACATACCTCAACGTCTGAACCTTTTGTTGTAGTAATGTCCATTACTGTGTCCCTGCTTAAAGTCTGTTTTGTAACCTCCTTCTGGGTTACCGCCATTAGTCCCATAATTTCTGTTCCATTTCTGCCCCTGTCGATACTGCTGCTGGTACTGTTGCTGATCTCCCTGGTTCCGAAATGTGTGCCAATGTTCTTCTGGTCGTTGTGGCTGGGGTAACTCAAGAAATTCTTCACTGGTATCCTTCTCATAACGGCTGTCCCCTTCCGAAGAAGCAAACAAAGTTGAGGCAGCATTTATGAACCTAAAGTGTTGACATCGCCGATTTCCTGCTTTCCGATAGGAAGAGAATGAAAAAGCATACCCTGCTTCATATTCGTTAATATCTCTTGTTAATTTAGATTTCTTCTGTTCAACAAGCTCAGCTTCTAAAAAATAAGCTTTTTATTAGTTCTCTCCAGGAGAGCATTAATATTCTGCATGTTCATAGAGCTGCTAATAGTTTGCAAGAGAACTGTCGGTTCCTGTCTTAATTTTTTATGTTTTACTTGCTCTCTCACCATCAAAATATGCACCCATTCAATTACACATTTATGTGAAGCTTTCAACCAGCACTCTTTAAACTGTTTATCTACAGGACAGTTCAAGTTAAAAGGGGTACTAGGGTTTTTAACAAACCGGAGACCTTTAGGTGTAATGTCAAGGTCAATGTAGCGCTGCAGTCCCAAAATATTACAAAACGTTCTTGTTTCCTTTTCCAAGAGCTTCTCGTATTTGTCACACATTTCCCTCATATCAGAAGGTATTACGTTCAGCATCTGCCCCACTGAATTAAACGGGTCTGATAATCTTTTCGCTCTTTCCTTAATAAATGTCTCGAATAAGGGACCAGTACCTGTGTTAACTTGCCGGTTCTCCATAGTTGGTCCCAGTACTTGCATTGAACCATTTAGATAATGTTCCATAGTCCTCTGGGAACCCACCTGGGATCTCAAACCTCCAGCTGCTCCCAACAAAGACGCAGTTTCTTCTCAAAATACACGAGGGACATCCACATTCGGGTCAGAAGCCATACCCCAAATTGGAAATATAAAACCACTCTCCTATTTCTTCCTCCTTCCAATATATCACAAACAACTCTGACCCATAGAAAACCACCGACTGTGGTGAACAGAAAGTCAGACAGCTATGCAACATACTCTGTTCTTTATTTTTCTAGCACTTCGGTGTCTCCACCTTCAAGTAATAACAAACACTCAAAAAAATATGCACACCTTTTTATATCCTACATAACTAATTACATTCAATTAACAATTAAACAATAAATGACCTCCTTAAAGTAAACACTTCCAATTCAACTCATTATTTAATCCCTTTGGCATCAGTACTTTATATTTTAAAATATAAATACTTTCCTTGTACAATAGCTTATGTTTCAGTACATCTTCATCATTATGTAAACATTCCACTCTTTCTAAAATTGTACCTTGTAATAAAGTGGCATCACTATTGTGTAACATTTTAAAATGTAAAGCATTCATTTTGACTTCCCTTATATTCCTAATATCCCTTAAATGCTCCAGGAATCTGATACGAAATTCACGTTTAGTTTCCCCTATGTAATATAACTGACACGGGCACCTCAGGGCATATATAACTCCCTTACTTCTACATGAATAGGTGCCTCTAGATTCAAATTTAATACCATTTATATTATTGAACACATTCACAATATGTGTGCATATACTGCACTTTTTACAACATAATGTTCCTCTAACCGATGGTGTGTTAAGTATTTTCACAACTGGCATACAAAATTTACCATGTACTATCATGTCTCTCAAATTTTGTCCTCTTTTATAGGAGAAAAAAGGTTTTCTAGGCAAAATATCTGCCAAAAACGAATTCTCCAGCAAATATTTCCAGTAGTACTCTATTAGTGTCCTCACCTCTTCACTTTTAATATTATAAACAGACACATAATAGATGGAATTTACTACATTTTTATCATTTATTTTACTTTCATGCATACTATGGATGTCATTGTATTTATACTTACTAATACTTCCTCTCACGTTTTTACCTATATGGATGTTGTCTTGATGTGGGCATGTCTGTTTGCCTGTACTGGTGTCTTTATCTATTAGCACATGCCTGGATGTGTTGACATTAATGCAAGAGACCTTAATGCTGTGTATATGTCACATATATAGTCATACACAGCCTTAAGAGACATGACCTGAGACCCTGCAGACTTGCTCACAGCAAGTTGTACATATCTGTGTTTTGCCATATATATCTACATGGCACTGTACAGCAGTATAGCATCCTGCCATGTATTTCCTGTGTTGCACATGTAAAACACATGGGACAATGGCTAGCTTGATGGTATTTGCAGGGTTGGATATCAACTATAGCATGTATGGTCATAGTGAACTAGTAGGCTATATGCCCTTGACCATTTATGAGCATAGGCTGAAAGGTTACCTAGCTGTAGCCAACAGACGGGTAACTTTCAGTGGCCAATTCAAGCAGTGCCACAGGACTGATCCATAGGTTTACTGATATATTTGCCATGCGGTCATCACACCATGTCTCAAAGAGGGGTGATGTGCAGCTTCACTGGACAGGGATGCATAGTATGGCAGGAGTATGTAAAGTGTATGGGACAGAGATCTGTCAGGCATGTTGTGATTCTTGTACTAGAAAGGTGGATGTCCATGAAGTATGTGTTTATTTGAAATCAGGATGTGTAAGTGTAGCATATCCAATATATCTGGGTTGGACATGGCTTTATTCAGGGTAGGCATCATGCTACATAGTGGAGCTAGGGATTGGGAAGGCCAGTGTAGGCCATCTGAACATGTCCAATAACCCTTAAAGAAAATATGTGATCTATTATGGGTCAATTGAGTGTTAAGTATGGGTAAACAATGATCTCTATATTCATGAATGGCACCCTGTCATGATTAGGGGTGCCACTTACGACTACCTGACTGTTGTGGTGAAGTGACTATCAAAGAAAAGACTACTGTCCAGCTGGATCCCATACACACATAGTTTCCATTATGTTGACCGTTGCCTAGGTGGTAGTTCATGGGTACAGGGTTTTTAACATAGGGGATGACAATGCAATACTGTGCAGTGATATTGTAACATAGGAGATGACAATGCAATACTTTGCAGTGAGATTGTGGCCATACGTCAGACACCACACATCTGACCCACAAAGGCCCTTCTGTATGTTGCCCACAGCACTCATTGAGTCAACTATACCTCCTAGTTCATAGTCATTTGCAAACTTCAATAGGCAGATGCCTTCTGTGTTAGTCTGTGTGGTATAGATTTAGATAACAAAGAGGGGGAGTACCAGGACTGAACCCTGTATTACTGTAGATGGCACTGGTTTGCTGTGCATGTATTAGTCAGATACCTTCTGTAGTGTTGGTTCTGCCAGCAGTCCAGTTGCCAACCAATCTTGTGACATAGGAATATACATCTAGTTTACTGAGTGTAGCTGAAACCCAGTATGGGTGATGGTGTCCTAAGACCTGGCAAGATCAAGATATGCTGTGTGAATCAACCTTACTGTCATCTACATCTGTACTGACTACATCAAATAAGTTGATCATGGTTCATGGCCTTACAGACCAGACTCAGCAGGGTAGGAGTGCACTATTTCCCATTATCAGTGGTGTCTCCCCCTTTGTGGGGTGTGATACCTGTTGTTGTGCACCATTCAGTGTTTACACAGCCTGACATGCAGCTATGATTGAACATGATGTGTAGGTGGAGAGCAAATTGTTCTGACGTTTGTGTAAAACATACCCTGGGATGTTGACAGGTCCCATGCAAGCTGTATGTATGGCTTTAGAGAGTGCAGCTTGTACATGCATAGTTGTTATTACAGGGACTCTGTAGTGTACATGAATATATAAATATATGTACCTGTTGGGGGGGAGGTGAGAGTGAGTTTAAGTTACCACAGACGCTATCTGGATGAACAAGTGCTATTTCTGTAGGTGCAGTACTTCTCAAGCAGGGCAGGTGTTGTTGTTGTCGTTACGATTCATGACACAGCTATAGAATGCTCTGTGGTTGGCCTCATAATATGTGGCTAATTAGTTTCACAGTGGCTTTGTGTGGTCTTAAATTGTGTATCTAAATCTTACTGAGGCTGACCAGAGATCACCTCCACACATGTGTGCTCACTCTTGCAACAGTTTCTACCTTCTGTGGTACAGTTTATGGCAGGGTACCACCAGTTTGCCTTCCTGTTTGTGTTTGGTTGAATCTTGGTTCTGTTTCAATAGCACAATCACTGCACTAATGTGGGCGCTTAAAGTGCATTTGTGTAGGATTCACCATTTGCACATGCATTGTCCATCTGCATGGGTGCTATGATGTTCACCACTTCTGTCTTAAGAAGCATAACATTGGCTTTGGAGACTGACTATGTGTAGCATACTGTTAGCCCTGTTTGTGTGACTATGGTGATCCAGGTCATTGTGGTGATGAAATCCAACATGCGTTGAGCACAGGTGTTGGTACATGAGGAGTCTTCCCAGTTAATAGTGGGATAGTTGAGAGTAGTCATTATTATGGTTTTCTGTCTCAAACCTAATATTCCCCATTACAGCACAATATGACAGTTGGGAATTCTGAGGCATGGTGGGTGATCTGTCTCAAGGTGCAGTTTGAATTCCACTTTGGCACAAAGGTAGTTGCTCAGCATAATGCAACTGATGTTATGCAAGTGCTATTTGCGTGGGGGTGTACATATCCTTCAGGAATATGCACACACCTCTGGCCTGTGTGTTCCAATAAAGGATAATGACCAATAGGTGAGGTATGTGTTATAACATGGTCATGCAGGGGTGCTCTCTGGAGCCTTGAACCATATCTCAGTCACTGCACAGATATGTTATCCATGTTAAGGATTGATGTAAGTGAGTCCATATTGAGTTTCCAAAATGCATCACTGAGTAGCTAGACATGCAGTTTATTGCTTGGCTGTCCCTGTTACAGCAGTTGCATTGTCACTTGAACCTTGCATGATGAAGGCACTATAGGGAAAGCATGAGCCCTAGCCAGTATCCATATTCCCAGGGGTGACAGATGCAGGCCTTATCTGGCAAAGCATCATGGCCTGTCAACTATGTTATGCCAGGCAGAGAGATACTGGATACCCTTTGAATTACACCAGTACATTAGACAATTGGGGAATATAATCCTTTTGTCCCTGTACTGCAGTATCATTCTGGGCAATGGCAGACTGCTACCCAGGCCTTGGGACATACCTGCATTGGTTACAAGACCTGACAGTTCCTACATGTGTGTTTCCATGCAGTCCAGGCTACTGCATCCCGGGTCCTGCACAACAACATGGAATATGCCAGAGCCATGTGTACAGTTCAAAAGGTGGTCTGAGCGTATGGGTATGTAGCTAATCATGGCAGACAGGCAGCTGACAGCATGTTTGCCCTCGTATAGCTTGGTGTGTGACATAGTGCTAGACTTTGCATTCACAAATGAGTACTGTTGGGCATGTTTCTGGCCACGTGTTCTGAGGAGTGGCACAGTTTTGCAACCTATGACATACAGTTTGTGTATTTTGTTGTCTGTCTATTCCAGCTTGGGAAGTCCCTTGCTTGGCCAGATACTTGGAAGCCTCTGTGAATGTGTGTGCTTTCTGGTGGTATGTATGGGTGTCCTTATGTTCTGGTAAGGGTATGTGTTGAGTGTGGTGACGAGATGCATGTGTTAACCTACACCGCATGACTGTCCAGTCCAGTCATGGCTGTAGACTGGACTGCCTTCCAGCCTGCCACTGTAGCTGCATCCCAGACAATGTGTGGGGTGTGGTGTTAGGTGGGTTTGGCAGTGTACATGGCATAGAGATTACATTCCCCCAGGATGGCCACATACACAAAGCTGACATTAGTAAACACCAGTAGCTGACTAGTGGACATGCCTGTATAAGCATTCAGTACTACAAGTACCAAGTACTGTATTTAGTTTACTTATTGCTTATGAAGATGTTTTAGACGGTGATGTTCACAAGTACATATTTGAGTTATGGACGTGAAAACACTGGCTATTACAGAAACATAGTAGCTAACTTTAGCAGCAATCCTCATCTGAGGAGCACATCACATCCTGATAGTTGATTACAGATGATGCAAGTGTCAACAGGTCTGTATCCTTTTCTGAGTGCATATACACACATATCCACCAGAACCATGAGGTCTGTTGGGCACGGGCACCCACTCCCCAAACAGAATCAAGTATCAATAGACTCTACTGCCACTATCAACATGATCAGGATATAATCAGATAGTGTAAGCCATCACCTATGAAGCAGCTATTACACATGAGCAGCAGTCTCCTACATCTTACACTCCTGCTGCAGATGTTACACTGGAGTTAAAGATGATATGCAACTTGTTTCATTAGCAGTACTGTGCACAACCTTACATACAGTAGTTGGAAGCAGCTGTTAGGTTGGCAATGAGAGGTTAGGCTACACAAACATGAAAGTTCAATCAATGGGTCTCTACTCTCCATATCCACTCTATGTAGGTGTGCACATAGCCATTTGGCCCAGCCCTGTAACAAGGGTCACAACACATTTGCATAACATGTACACATGCACAGCTGTTATTGCTTGCAAACGATACTAGAGAGGTGGATATTACATGTCTTATGTGCATGGATAGTTACCTAGCTCTTTCAATTGTCTTTGCTATCATGCTGCTAAACTGTCAGATAAATACAATTCATATGTATCCTGTTATTAAGTATTGTAATTGCCAACAGACATAACTAATGTTTACATAACATAACACAAATGCTATGTAAAATGGAGTACAGATGAGACTGATCTGCCTAGGATACTGTACATTACACAGTTATTGGCACAATATCCCACAATGCAAATCATATTTGCAAAGTAAGTCCACCTTTGACATGTTCATCTCACTAATACACCCACACATATGTCTACTGTTACAATATATCAACATATACTATCCCCTGTTATAGCACATACTTGTTGGACCAACCCTGACACAGACCATGGCTGGAAATGAATTAATGAATTCCAAGCCCAAATATATCATCCCTTGTGGTGTATGAGGAGTTTGCCTTGTGATCTACAGCAGTACGCACATAGTATACTACAGGCATAACTACTGCTCAACAATACATTACTACAAGATAGCTATTTCCACTATATGCATTGATTATACTGTAATTATTACAGAACAGGTACTACATACACAGACATACTAAAATTTATACATACCTTATTGGTAATTGGAGGTGTTATTGAGTGGTATTTTATTTATTTCGGTCTTTGTTTTATTTCTTTTTGGGGTATTTTGTAATGTTCTGCAGGTATATACAGATGGTTTGAATGTGTGACAAGCCATCCTTTTATAGTTAGAGATCAGTACCATGTGCTATTCTGATCAACAATTGGTGTTCCAAAGTAGTTAATTACATGCACATCAGCTGTATAGCTACTCCATTAGCCAATACCATGGCGACAGTGGAGTATAATTGAGTACTCCAATTGGGCATTGGCCCTTTGCCTTACTTCTGAGGAAGACAGCCTGGAAGTGTGGTCTGAAATCTATTGCAACAGCTGTATGGAGACAAACTCAAAGATATTGTGTGGAATGTCTAGAAGTTTTGGTCTACATGTGAGTACTGCTGTTATATTTCTGAACATTGCTACTTGTGCAGGGTTTGTCTGTACCTAATACTTCTGCATATGTTTCAGTCTGGCCAGGTTGTTTGACCAGCTCAAGACTGTATGGCTATGCATATAATGTTAGGGGATTTACAGTGTGCAGTCTGCATGTCCTCCCCGCGGTTGCATGAGCCTTCGAAAGACATGTGTAAATGGGCGTGCCTTCATTGAAGGTTGAACGTCGAGCTGGCACCTCTGCATTCGTGAAAATCTACTGCCAATCATTAGCGGACCGAAGTTCCGCTGTGGCGACCCCTAACCGGGAAAAGCTGAAAGACAAACAACACCATACATCTTTAGTTTGGTGCTAATGAGTATCATACTGTGCTGATAATCAGTAATTGGTAACACTTCCTGGTGTAACTACTTTTCAACCCTCTGAAGCAAGATTCGTTCAAACAAACCCTGTAACATCAGCAGCTGTTCCATTGTATAACAGCAACTATTTCACACAGGGCCATGTTAGTGTGACTTTGTCCAGGTATGTCAAGGTTTCAGCAGATGTCGTAGAGTGGGTGAATAATTGGTAATGGTATGACAGTATGTATTATTCTAATTAGTCTGGGTGTGGGGGAGATGTTGGTGGGTATACATAGCAGATGCAGGTGTGTAGAAACTGGCTTTTATACATATTCTATATGTGTGTGTGGGGGTTCTTTCCCTATCTGAACACCTATCCCTTAGTGGACTAATACTATGGTAATTGCATGCTGATTCATTAAGGCACTGTTAAATGCTTCCTGTATTGCATGGCAGGTAATGTTAGTCCTTGAATCCCTTTGGGCATACATCGGAATATAATAAAGTTTTTGATAAAGATGTCTGTGTATTTCTGTCATGGATATTTGCAGTCATTGTAGTTGTGTTGGTGACTAATCCTATTTGTCTCATGTCCGTATGACATATTTGTAATAGTGTATTGGCATATACTCTTCATATGTTATGTTCATATTGTTTTGGGGGGGGGATGTGTGATTGCTATGGTCTATGTTATACTCAGATTTGAACACTTCAGATGCTGTATTTACACATGTATGTGTGTGTATATATATATATATATATATATATATATATATATATATATATATATATATATATATATATATATATATATACACACACACACACACATCTTTATGTACCAGTAATATATATTATTGCATGCGTTTATATGTACCTCCATAGATGTGTAGATGTTTTTAACCTATCTATATATATGTATATCTCTATATATTGACATGTGTCTATCTATCTATCTATCTATCTATATATATATATATATATATATATATATATATATATATATATCTATATACGTGGGTCCCCTACACTAGACCGACATGCCACAACACCGACGCCCAACAGACCGACACCAGAAGACCGACGACACAGATGATCGACAAGGTGAAATCCCGACAAGTGAAACACCGACATGGGCAATGTGTGAGCGTGACTCGTTAAGTGTGCGATAGTGAGGGATTTAGGGTTAGGGAGTGGACAGGTAAGTGTGCGGTAGTGAGGGATTTAGGGTTAGGGTGCGGGAAAGGTGAGTGTGCGGTAGTGTCGGACTTAGGGCTAGGGTGCAGGTAAGGTAAGTGTGCGATAGTGACGGACTTTAGGTTTAGGGCGGGTTAAGTGAGTTAGGGTTAGGGTGCGGGTAGGGTAAGTGTGCGATAGTGACGGACTTTAGGTTTAGGGGCAGGTTAAGTGAGCTAGGGTAAGGGTGCGGGTAGGGTAAGTGTGCGGTAGTGTCGGACCTTAGGGTTAGGGTTTGGGTTAAGGTTAGTGCATATATATAGTTGTGTGTAATGTGTAGTTTACGTTTTGTGTGTTGGTGTTATGGTGTTCGGTTTTGTGAGTTGTCGGTTTTGTGATTTGTCGGTCTTTTGGTGTAGGTGTTTTGGGTGTCTGTTTGTGGCGTGTCAGTGTAGTTTCATTGGGTACATGGCATTTTGTCCTATTTCCACACAATCTTTCCTTTTGTATTTTAACCTGTCTGAAAACACAGCTGACATAGGTACATCTCAGGTAGCTTAGTGGCAGTTTACTCTGAAGGTGGTGTACATGGTTGTGCGCTCTAATCCTAGAAGTGGTTATTATTTTACTTCTCAGAGCAGGCACTGCTAGGGAATGGGTGATTAACGTACATTTAAGCAGTTGTAAACAAGTTTGCTCGTGATCTGCGCGACGGTAAGCAAAGGATACACATGTGAAGCGCTTATCCGTTTAACCATGTTTAAGCACCACTTACCATTGCGTGAACCCGCTTAAAACTGCTTAAAAGTGCCTTAATCAACCTGCATTCAACAGCTCTTATTCTGGCCCTCAAAATAAATAAACAGCCCTTGAACCCAGAACCATGAACACCACAGTCATTGACATTACCACTAAGGCATCTGAGATATGTACGAATGTTATAGTTTTTAGAATATACCTTTTATTACAAGCATTCCTCACTACTGAAAACAAATGTGACAGTCAGTTGATGCACATATGTATAATACATGTTAATGTTCATATGTTTGTGGAATTATGTGTTACAATGTGACCTGACAGGGTGTATTAGGGATGAGCATGGTTCTGGTTTTGTGTCCTTTTTTTATTGTCTCCATACTCCATGTATACACCTCCAGTTCACTTATTGAACATCCAACCCAGGCTATCCTTGATGCATAATTTCATTACCCATCATTCCTCCCCCACCCCAAACTCCACATACACAGCAACCATCCCTTCTATAGTGAATTAAGTTAATATTAATTGTTATAATACCAGAGCTGCATGTGTTTTGTGTACAAAACACATGCAGCTCGATATAACTGTGTAATTCACCATAGAAGGGATGATGAATTAAGTTAATATTAATTGTTATAATACCAGAGCTGCATGTGTTTTGTGTACACTTCAATTCCTTTGGATTGCTTCTGTGTCACAAAGTGTGTTCATAGATGTTGCTATATATGGCTATAGATGTGTCTGTATATATATATATATATATATATATATATATATATATATATGTGCACACATCACTGACATGCATATATATATATATATATATATATATATATATATATATATATATATATTTAGTATTCATTTTTAACAGTTATACATATGTAGACTTGTATATGTTGATTCACAAACTACAGTACATTACAATGTACTGTACATATGTACACAAAGTGACTGTGCCATTTGTTGTCAGTACTGTGGAATGCTTGTAGTAAAAGGTGTATTCTAAAAACCGTGAAATATGTATACGGCTTAGTGGTAAGTCTTGTGACTATGGTGGGCATGGTCCAGGGTTCAAGACCTGTGATGGTTTGAAATTTTTTTAGGTCAGACTATGGCTCTTTTAAGCAGTTGTAAGCATGTTTAAAAGTGTTTGTGTGACATTAAGGCAGCAGTAAAACATGATTAAATGAAATTTAAAAGTGTATAACCTGTGCGTGCAAACATGGTCACATCCGCTAACTACTCAGGATATATATACTTAAGTGTAGTAACATATCACTATGTGCTTACATAACATTACAATCTCTGTTGACTTTACTCTCGGGCACACATGGTTTTATGTGGGTGTTTCAAATGTTTATTAAACTGAAGATTACTACCTAAATATGCAAACTGTGGTTAAGGTATACTTTTTAACTTAAAACATAAAAAACATCCCTGACTTTATTGGGATTTGAACTACAAATGCATAGATACTATGCAAATGCTCTAACCATTACACTGTTGACATTAATATTGCTGCTTCCTATTTTTCTATTTAGATGATTTCTATGTGTAAGCTTGTCTAAGCAAAGGGCAGTGGCATGCAAACCCACTGAGCTTCACTTACTCTTGAAATAATAACATAAGAAATGAAAGGGAAGAATATAAAATAAAATTCCTAACTACATTAGGCATAGCCCCTCACTGACACTCTTTAACAGAAACCTTGATGTGTGAATGGGTAATGGAATATACACCCCTGGAATCATGTGTGCCAGAACCATACAGCCATGGAGGGGAGCCCCCCCCCCCAGTTTTACAGCTGCAAGACCTGTCAGGGAAAATGAATGGTGTGGAGTTTTCATGCTAACATGCCCTTTTTAGATCACTAAGTGCCCCTATCACCCCCCCCCCCCAAGTATTCAACAGCTTCTGGCACCTCTGCCTGGAATCATTTCATTGGCTATGCTTGACAGAGGCTCAGTTAATTGATCAATGGGGCAGAGAAAGCCAACACACTGTAGCTATGCTTCTAAATGCCCTTGGGTGGATAACCTAGTACGTACCTGTGAACCTCTAAAGTGCAGGCCGTCAAAGAAATACAATATGTGAATAAACAGAGCTTTCAGATCCTAATATACACTGAGAAATCAGCATGCAGGCAGAAAACTGTTAAGTACAGCAAGAACATGCAGAACACTGATACTTAATCACTCCAAAAGTCTCTTTTGGAAGCTAGAAGGCTTGTATCAGTTTAAGGCTTTATATTGCTTACCAGTAGGTTACCTACAGGAAAGGTGAGAAACAAGCACAGACAGGAAACATGCATGCAACAATACCATACCAGCTTGCACCTGTCACCTTTAGGCTTTTGAATACTGGCCAAGGCTCTTGCCGCCCACATGGTACCTTTTTTAGACAAGGCTCAAAGGTGAAACCCACCTCTGTAAACAGCACAAAAAAGTAAAACAATGAGGGTTATGCTACTCAGCCCCAGGAGCTGAAATCACAAAATGCATGCACTCTTTGGTATAGACAACGTCAACATCTGTGCAGTAACTGGAACCTGTTTTAAGGCTCCTGAGAGCACCCCAGCACTACCAGACTACAACTCATACCACACATTTCGGCCACAGAACAAGGACTGGCACAGATATGGAAGGGGTTTATCCATATTTATCAAGGATGCCTACACCTCCAGGTTAGTGGGGCAGCATGATACCTCTAAGATCATCCATGTGCAGCTAACATCAGCCAAAACTGCAATGCAAATTGTGGCCTTCTACAGATCACTCTCCATGACCAAGGACCACCACTCCACCTTCCTGGAGACAGTGGAAAACATGACAGTCCTACCAAATACCCTGATATTGGGCAATTTCAACTACCCTACCATTAACTGGGAAAACTACTCGAGTACTTAATTCTAGGCCCAGCGCTTCCTGGAATGTATCAACTCAAATGCCCTGGATCAGATGGTAAACTTCCCAACCAGAGGTGGAAACATACTAGATTTGGTAATCACCAACATGAGCGACAGGTGCAACACAGCAGAGGTAAACCCGTCACTGGTTAGATCTGACCATAAACTATTCACTGTGGATGTCCACACCCCACCATCTCCCCCACCCAAGGAAACAATAGTGAAAACCTTTCCTACAGCTAACTTCACACTACTAAAGAAAGAGGTGGGAAGTTTCACAGCCCCCACACTAAGGGAAAACACTGCCCGAGATACAGAAATATTTACAAATGCACTCTATGAGCACCTACAAGGATGTATGGATTGTGCCATCCCTGGTAAACCAAGACTCAGTCCTCCAAGACAAGGACACCAGTTTGGTGGACCCCTGCAATAAACAGACTATAAAACAGAAGGAGGACAGTAGTCCAGAAATAAAAGAAAATCCCAAGAAGGAAAGACATCCCTGACCAGTATTAGTAAGAAACAATGGTCCCTCATGAAATCAACCAAGGCTAACTTCAAAAGGAAAATAGCTAAGGATTTCAAAAATAACCACAAAGCCTTCTTTGGCTATGTCAAGAATCTAAGTGATAACTCACAGATTTACGCTGTGCCAGTGCAATATAGCACAAAATATACTGAACCTACTGATATTACCAACAACCTTGCAGATACATTCAGTGCAAACTTCACCCCCTAAAGGGCACACAACAATACACAAAAAGTACAGTATGCCAGACATCACAGATGCACAGGTGAAAATAGCCTGCTCAAAAGGAAAAACACAGCATCAATAGTGCCAGATGGTGTCCCAGGCTGCATCTTGCAAAAACTACAAAACAAACTAACTCCCCACCTAAATAAGCTTTTCAACCTCAGCCTCTCCACAGGCTACATGCCCATAGAATGGCACATAGCAACAGTTATTCCACTCCACAAAGGAGGAGCAACAACTGACCATGGTAACTACTGCCCCATAAGCCTGACTAGCCTGGTCTGCAAGGCTATGGAGCACATCATCATGGAACTCATTAACAAAGACATTGGTAACCTCCAAACACTTGACCCAACCCAGGTCAGCTTGGTTGAGGGCATATCATTCCTACTGGACCTGGTTGATGTCTTACAGTCACCCAGGCGATAGACGAAGGGAGAGGTGGTTCACACATCCTACCTGAACCTCACCAAGGATTTCGACACCACTCCCCACTCAGGTATTATTGATAAACTCACCAGCCTGAACATAAACACCTACGTCACAGGATGGGTTGCCAACTGGCTTACAGACAGAACCCACATGGTAAGACTAGCGGCCCCCAGGTCCAACTCTTAACCAGTCACAACTGGTGTCCTACAGGGCTCAGTCCTGGGACCCCTACTTTTCAGCATATACTTCTCAGAGGTACAGGCAAACACAGGTGGACTATGGCAGACCAAGTTTGCCAATGACTGCAAACTAGGAGCCATAATTGACAGTCCAGCTGACACAGACATCCTTCAAATGGGCCTCACGGAGACTGACACAGGGTGTCAAAGTCATGGCCTCAAGCTAAATGCCACAAAATGCATAGTCATTCCATTTTGGAAAAATGAAATACCCACAAATTACCACATAGGTGGCAGCCCCCTTAATACAGACGAGGTAATATGAGATCTGGGGACCAAGGTAGATAGTCATCTCTCCTTTGACAATCATATCGCCAAAGTTGTTAGAACATCCTTCTATATAGGCCATCTAATTACTAAAGGGTTCACATATAGACATACTGAGGTTATAGTGCCCCTTTACTCATCACTCATCAGGCCCATCATAGAGTATAATACCCCATTTGGGATGTACCTCAGGAGACACTTCCAACAGCTGGAAAGACCACAAAAGTACCTCGCAAAGAGGATTACTGGCCTCAAACATATGTCCTATGTAGCCAGACTGAATAAACTTCAGCTGTACTCAGTGGCATCTCGTTTACTCAGAGATGATCTCTGCTGGCCTACAAAGCCATGTCCAACTCAGACTTAATGGATATGCTCCACCTAAGGAAACCCATGTTACAGTGAGCGACACTTTCTAGTGAGCTAAACCTTGCCACAACAATAACTAGAACATGCTGGAGGGACAGATTCCTGTCACAGAGACTCCCCATGCTTTGGAACAACATCCCTAATTACATTATACAGAGCCCCTCACTAACACTCTTCAAGATAAACCTTGAAGAGTGGATGGGGAACGGTAGATACACCCCAGGGATCTCACCATTGGCTCTGCTCAACAGAGGGACAGTTAATTAATCAATGGGGTGGCAAAAGCTGAAACATTCTGGCTAGGCTTATGGATGCCCTTGGACAGTTAGCCTAGTACCTACCTATGAACCTATACATACAGTAGCAGTACATGCTGATAGCTTAATTTACTGTTCAAGTGTTCACTTACCCTGTGCCAATAGCAGTTGTGTGTGCAATAGTTGTGGGCTGCCTATGTTGGATGCACACAGTAGACTGCCTATACATGACAATTTACAGGTAGTCTTGTGTGTGTGCCATCCATGTTTACTGTGTGTGCAGGTGGAGAAAGGTGTCAGTCCCTAGGTGCCTACACTGTCAGTGTGTGTGCTATATGTTCCCTCCTTGCCAAGGCATGGGCATACTGGGCACGCCGCCATCTGCCTACAGGGCATTCTGTCCCTGTACAGCTATTTTTGCAGGATCATATTGTGTAGCATGGTACATACTATGAAGATGTGGGCACATATGCCTGGAGAGTACTGCAAGGCTCCACCAGATATGTCCAAGCAACGGAACCATGATTTGAGCATCCCAAACACATGCTCTATGATGATTCTGGTTTGTGCGTGTGCCTCATTATGGCATTCTTGCATGGGTGTGTGTGCATTTCTGATAGGTGGTCATCATCCACAGTTCCAGTGCATAGCCAGCACCCCTCACCAGATGGCCATATGGGATGTCCCCCCGGCAAATGCCTGATACAGCTGTGAGGCATGCCAGATGTGGGAGTCGTGACAGTTTCCAAGGCTGCCAGCACACACATCCATGATAAAGCCCTGGGCATTGCACATGGCCTGGCAGTTGATGGAGGGGTATCCCTTGTGGTTTATGTAGTGCCTACCCTGCTCACCGGGTGGTGACTTGATGTGTATGTGCTTGCAGTCTATTGTACCCAGTACCTCCAGGTATTCTGCCACACAGTGGAAGAGACGCATATTGCTGGCCAACTCCTCCTGCATTTGGGGGAAGTATATGTACTCATTGGGATGTGGTAACATGGCATCCAGGAACTGGTGGAGTACCCTGGATGCTGATGCCTGTGGATCCCCATGATATCCCCAGTTGACCTTTGAAAGGTACCTGTGGCTAGTATTCTCAAGCTTACACATACCTTAGTATCCACTGGGATGGGTTCCCCTCTGTTAGTTCTGGCTTTGAGGCATGGCCAGCACAGCTCCACAAGTTGCTGTAGGGTATCCCTGTCCACCCTGTAACACTCTACTATCTCCAGATCATGTAGCCCCTGGTAGGATACCCTGGGTCTGAACACTCTTCTCCTCCTCTTGTGCCTGCAGTGGTTCTCAGAATCATCCTCCTCACCACCTTCAGTCTCCATCACATGCTGGTGGATCAAAGCAATGGCAGCCCCTAACATGTACATATTAAAACTTCCCTGTTTGCATACACCAATGGTGCAGTGTGTATGGGAAAACACAAGTATGTGTGAGGTGCTTTCACACTTTATACTATTGTGTTATCAATGCTGCTGGTGTCATTGGTTGTGTATGAGCAATTCCATCCGCAAGGTATCTTACTTATGAGTTTTACATTGATTACTGCAAGTGTGAGGGCTGTAGTGAGGAGTTATGCTTGCCTGGCTTGATTCATCTGTTGTCATTTAATTCCCTTTTAAACCTAGATCCCCTCCCATTGCCAGCTTTGTTGTCTTGCACTTTCCCTACCCAGTCGTGTGTTGCAAAGTGTGTCCTGTAGCTGATATAATGCAATTCTACTTTGTTCTGCTGTGACACTTTACTGTTTTCTTTGCAGTACAGCCCCTCCCCTTTCCTGTTCTGTGGGTAGCTGCTAGCAGCCTTGTTAGCTGTTATCAATGGCCCACTGTAGGTTCCTAGGTGTTAATTACTCATTTGTACTCCAATTTCCCTGCTGCAGCATTTCCTTATTTTTTTCCTATATCCTTCCTGTTTCAGCTCCGGTGCGCGCCACGCAAACCCGTTTACCGGGTTTAAGTGCATTTTAATCTCTGTTCACATGCATATTCGGTTACCTTGTGAGCTCTCAGCTAGGCAAAGCTAAAGCCAATTAAACACACCCCTTTCCTTTAGCTTTGCTTAACTACAGGCAAACCAGATTGGCATTGCTCCAATGTGCTTACAGCAAAGGGGACACACCCCTCTCTTGATGTCATCTTTATTTCATGGTCACACCTCAGTGTTATAACACTACACTGTGAGGTGCATCCTTACACCAGGGGGGAATCTGTGATTCAGTATAACTCCTCTCATTTGCATTAGATTGCCAACTAATTCCTAGAAACTGCACATAGCACTAACACAGCCCCTTAGCAACCCTTGCACCATGGTGTGGTTTAACATGCCTGCCATTGACTGTTATGGGGAAATCATGATATGTGTTACATTGCAGTTTTATTTTCTTTTTTTCTATTTTTCTTACGATCCTGTTTGCGTGCCGCTGCCCTAGTCTTTAAACTTCCCAATAGTGCGAGAAAAAATAAAAATTTTATTTTTACATTTTGTACATTTTTTTTATGTCAATGGCTATATATTTAGCCATTGCCATATATTAACAATATAGTACATGTGTTTGGCCGGCTGACATGGCTCCGATTTTATGTTTGCAGTAATGTAAACCATTTTTTACAGTTTACATTTCTGCATGCTTACACTATGCCTGCACCACTTCCTGGATCACTAAATACCCTCATTTGCATGCTACACTGCTGCAAATGGGGTGATTAGCATACAGGAGCTGAGAGCTGTGCCGGCATAGCGTACGCAGGTAGTGCACATGAAAATGGCTTGTACCTGCATTGCTCGGCTGCCATATTTGGTGTTGGAACACAGATGCTACTCCTGCACCTGGTGCAAGCTTCGTGAATCCTGGGGTGAGTATTTTCACAGGTAGATGCTAAATATTGCTAGCTTCCAGCAGTGGGGGTTTCAAATGGGATAGAGTCAGATGACAAGAAATGATGTCATTCTGCAACTTATCTCAGCAGTAATATTTGAGATATTAATTTGAGAACTCTCTGAGTGAGGCACAGAATTCTGTATTCTGTCTTGGACCTGACAACAACAACCAGAAGATCAATTCACCATATCTGCCTTGCTCTTAAGTAAATTAACTAGGGTATAGTAATTTTCTTAGATTCAGTCAGGAATATAGTGAAGCATAAATCTAGCCACTGGGGAAACACAAGTCAGTGTATTTCTTTGTGCTGGTCCCAAGCCCGGATAAATGGGGCGGGTTGCATCAGGAAGGGCATCCGGTATAAAACTTTTGTTAAATGACATATGTGGACAACAATACAGATTTACATACCAGATTGGTCGAGGCCTGGGTTAACAATGACCGCCAACAGGCAGCTGCCAGAAATTGGGCTACTGTTGGCCAAAGTAGAAGGAGAAGAAGAGGGGGAAGGCATGCCCAAAGGCAGGAAGAGAGGAGAAAGGTTAGGAGTGTGGTAGTGAGGGTAGGAACTTTGAATGTTGGCAGTATGATTGGTATAAGGAGAGAGTTTGCTGATATGATAGACAGAAGGAAGGTTGATATATTGTGTGTGTGCAAGAGGCCAGATGGAAGGGGAGTAAGGCCGGGTATAGTGGAGGTGGGTTCAAATTGTTCTATCATGGTGTGGATGGGAGGAAAAATGGGGTAGGGTTATCCTGAAGGAACAGTATGCCAAGAGTGTTTTGGAGGTGAAAAGAGTGTCAGACAGAGTGATGTTTATGAAGCTGGAAATTGATGGTGTAATGGTCAAATGTTGTTACTGCATATGCTCTGCCTGTTGGGTGTGCAATGGATGAGAAAGTAAAATTTTGGAGTGAGTTGGATGAAGCAGTGATGACTATAACCAAGGGTAAGGGAGTGGTGATTGGAGCAGATTTTAATTGGCATGTTGGTGAAAGGAACAGATGGGATTAGGAAGTGATGGGTAGGTATGGTGTTGAAAGGAATGCAGAAGGTCAGATGGTAGTTGATTTTGTGAAAAGGATGGACATGGCTGTGGTGAATACATATTTTAACAAGAGGGAGGAGCATATGGTGATATACAAGAGTGGAGGAAGATGCACACAGGTGGATTTCCATCCTATGTAGGAGGGCCAGTTTGAAGGAGATTAGAGACTGTAAAGTGGTGACAGGGGAAAGTGTAGTTCGGCAGCATAGAATGGTGGTCTGTAGGATGACGTTCGTGATCAAGAAGAGGAGGAGGAGTGGGAAGAGTGGGAGTGCAGCACCAAGGATCAAATGGTGGAAATTGAAAAAGGGTGATTGTGAGGTGGAGTTCAGGGAAGAGTTAATACAGGCACTGGGTGGCAGTGAAGAGTTAGCGAATAGCTGGGTAATTACAGCAGAGCTAGTAAGGGAGACGACTAGAAAGGTGCTTGACATCTGAACAGAGGAAGGAGGACAAGGAGACCTGGTGGTGGAATGAGGAAGTACAGGAGAGTATACAGAGAAAGAGGTTGGCAGAGAAGAAGTGGGATTGTCGGAGAGATGAAGAAAGTAAACAGGAGTATAAGGAGATGAGGTGCATGGCAAAGAGAGAGGTGGTGAAGGCTAAGGATAAGGCATATGGAGAGTTGTATGAAAGGTTGGACACTAAGGAGAGAGAATAGGACCTGTATGGATTGGCTAGGCAGAGGGACCAAGCTAGGAAAGATGTGCAGCTGGTAAGGGTGATAAAGGATAATGAGGGAAACGTACTCACAAGTGATGTGAGTGTGTTGAGCAGATGGAAAGAGTACTTTGAGGGGCTGATGAATGAGAGAGAGAGAAGGTTTGATGATGTGGGGATAGGGAATCAGGAAGTGCAATGGATTAGCAAGGAAGAAGTAAGGATAGCTATGAAGAGGATGAAGAATGGAAAGGCTGTTGGTCCAGATGACATACCTGTAGATTCATGGAGGTGTTTAGGAGAAATGGCAGTGGAGTTTTTAACCAGAGTATTTAATGAAATCTTGGAAAGTGAGAGGATGCCTCAGGAGTGGAGAAAAAGTGTTTTGGTACCAATTTTTAAGAATAAGGGTGATGTGCAGAGCTGTAGTAACTACAGAGGGATAAAACTGATCAATCACAGCATGAAGTTATGGGAAAGAGTAGTGGAAGCTAGGTTAAGAAGGGAGGTGATGATTAGTGAACAACAGTATGGTTTCATGCCAGGAAAGAGCACTACAGATGTGATGTTTGCTCTGAGAGTGTTGATGGAGAAGTACAGACAAGGTCAGAAGGAGTTGCATTGTGTTTGTTGACTTAGAAAAAACATATGACAGGGTGCCTAAAGAAGAGTTGTGGTATTGAATGAGGAAATCAGGAGTGTCAGAGAAGTACGTAAGAGTGGTACAGGATATGTACGAGGGTAGTGTGACAGTGGTGAGGTCTGCAGTGGGAGTGACGGATGTGTTTAAGGTGGAGATGGATTACATCAAGGATCAGCTCTGAGCCTTTTCTTATTTGCAATGGTGATGGACAGGTTGACAGACGAGATCAGAAAGGAGTCCCCGTGGGCTATGATGTTTGCAGATGACATTGTGATCTGTAGTGAGAGTAGAGAACAGATTGAGGAGACCCTGGAGATGTGGAGATATGCTCTATAGAGGAGATAAATGAATCTCAGCAGGACTAAGGCAGAATATATGTGTGTGAATGAGAGGGAGGATAGAGGAATGGTGAGGATGCAGGGAGTAGAGTTGGCAAAGGTGGATGAGTTTAAATACTTGGGATCAACAGTTCAGAGTAATGGCAAGTGTGGAAAAGAGGTGAAGGAGAACAGGCAGGGTGAAGTGGGTGGAGAAGAGTGTCAGGAGTGATTTATGACAGACGAGTACCAGTAAGAGTGAAAGGGGAGGTCTACAAGAGGGTAGTGGGACTAGTTATGTTATATGGGTTGGAGACAGTGGCACTGACAAAAAGGCAGGAGTCAGAGCTGGACGTGGCAGAGTTAAAGATGTTAAGATTTGCACTGGGTGTGACGAGGGTGGACAGTATTAGGAATAAGTATATTAGGGGTCAGCCCAGGTTGGATGGTTTAGAGACAAAGCTAAAGAGGCAAGATTGCATCGATTTGGACATGGGCTGAGGAGGGATGCTGGGTATATTGGGAAAAGGATGCTAAGGACGGAGCTGCCAGGTTAGAGGAAAAGAGGAAGGCCTAAGATAAGGTTTATGGATGTGGTGAGAGAGGGCATGCAGGTGGTTGGTGTGACACAGCAAGATGCAGAGGACAGGAAGAAATGGAACAGATTATTCACTGTGGCGACCTCTAATGGGAACAGCCAAAAGAAAAAGAAGAAGAAGATAGTTTAGGTGTTTTTCTTTATTTAATTGAGACTGTCCTGCAATGTTGTTTTAATTATTTCTTGTTGTTTTGAACTCTGATGTCACTATGAATATATAACGAGTATTTTCTTGTTCTTATATTATTTGTTATTAAATATATTTAAACTTTTCATTGTGGCTGATCTGTGTTGGGATATTTAAGTTCTGAGAGAGCTTGCATATTTATTTGGTGACACTGTGTAGGCCACTCCAAATAGCTTTGCTCTTGGTCAAACTACCATTTGTATTAATAGTAACATTACACAGTAAGATTGGACATCCTTTGTTAAGGGCCTTAAAGTAACTGATAAGGAGTTGGCTGGTGGCAGTGGTAACTACCTTATAGTCTGGCAAAAGCATAGCTAGTAAACCTGCACCAGCCTTTTCCAGATGTGTGTGTGGGTTTGTGTGTGTGTGTGTGTGTGTGTGTGTGTGTGTGTGTGTGTGTGTGTGTGTGTGTGTGTGTGTAAATCAAACCTCAAAGAGTGTGCGCATCAGCTACTTGGGCAAGGACACGAAGCACTAGTTGGACAGAGAGGGTGCTGGAGGTCTTGGCTTGGTCACTCAGCTGAGATCTCAACTCTATAGCTGTGCCAGTGGGAAGTCTTTTTGGGGACCTGGAGAAAGAGGGAGAAACCAGCCCATGACTGACTGTGGTCTCTGTGTGCTCTTAAGGGAAATTGCACTTGATGCAGAAAGTTGCATCTCGAACTACCGTAAGTGTAGTTTTCATCCTCCCAGTGTATGTCCTCCACTGGTGCCAGTGGTGATTATTGAGGCTTCCCAATTACTGGCCAAGTGGTGGGGCATTACACATGGTATTAGAGACCTCACTTACATCCATTATTCTATGCATGGCTTTCTAGAATGTAGTCTTGCATCAGGCTCCAAGGTACACTTCCATTTTTTCCATTACTCTTTAAGTAAGTTTGCGAGACTTGGCACAATGCACAACTTTGCTTAAACTTTCTTAATGAGTGTGACTTGCAATTACTATGTTTTGCTTAAACCACCTGTTTTAATTAGCAGCTGTGTGGCATGGCAGGTTAATGCAGTGGTCTGCAGCTGCAGTGGTCTTGGGTTCAAAATAGGGGACAGGTGTTTATCATTTAAAACACATATCAACATAGCTCCATTTAGCTGAGCTTAGCAATGCTGTGCGATGTTGCCTGTTACACAAAAACATTTTAAAGAAAAAAAAATGGGGAGATAGGAAAGTGGTGAAATGGTGTGCAAGCAGGGGGAAAGTATAGTGAAAGGCAGGTACATATGTGCAGGAAGGGTGTAGGAAAGGAACATAGCTATCCATTTCTTGTACAGAAAGAACTTTGCACTTTGACAGAATATGTAGATGAATTTGGACAGTTATGTTGTTCTCATCTAGAGAGAGGGGTGATGACAACATAACTGCGTTGTTAAGCCAATTGGACCAAATTATGTATGTCCAGTAGACATGTGTGTGAAATGGAGAGCTATATATGGGAGGATTTTTTTTGGGGGGACAGGTGCCCATTTATTTAAGGTGAGAATAGAATGTTGGGGAAGGGACATAGGTATGTGTGGGGGAGGTAAGTTGGGTAGGTGAGGGAGCTTTTGCAGACAGATAAGATAGTAGTAGCCAGGGGTGGTTTGTGACATAAGAGGGGTGTGAACAGCTTGGATGGAGAGGGTGTTGTCGAATCACAGTCCAATGTAGTGGTGGAGACTGGGCTACAGAGTGAGCCTGCCTCACCAGATTGGCCAGTATGCTCTCCATCCAGCATAGGAATCTTCTACACCCATGGAAGGCAATCCTGTGCATCAAACCTGGCAGTTTGTCATGGGTGACAACTCCCCCTCCACCAGTGCTCCCAGAGGGGGGTCCATCTATGTTTTGTGGGGCAGTACTACCCGACATTGCAGGTAGTGCAGGAGTAGCAGTGGGGGTACCAGCAGGCTGGGTTCCAGATGTGCCCGGTGCCATGGCTGGAGGAGGCAAGGTAGGCGGATCATGAGGAATCGGCTGACCTGGATGCGCTGAAGTAAAGTAGTTATAACAATAAGTTAAGGTTAGTAATAACCAAACCAATGATAGTATTAACAGAATGAAACATAATATTGATTAATCCAAATACATATTAAGGTATATTATGTGTAACACAACATTAAGTAACATAACAGTAAATATGTTATCTGCAAGCCAGTATGAAATAATCCATAAGGACAACAAAACAGTTTAGCAAAATATGTTAATATTAAATCATAATAATACATAACAAGAATAAATTAAAGAAGATAAGGAGGGGAAGAGAAGAAGATACCATTAGTGGTATTGCAGATGATATCCTTAAAAAGGTTGGTAATACATACTTCTACAGGTGTGCAGTTTCAGTTGTGAGTACAGTGACTACAATTCTTCTATAGCTGATGTAGCACATACATACCTCTTAAGCTGTTAGCATGGGACAGTATGGGCCAAGCACTATCACATGCAGGTACACATCTACACAGAACAGTTTCACATAATGTGCACGTACATGACTACTAAGGTGTTCTGCAAACAGATTTGAAAATACATTGCACTGCAGGTAATCATTTATCTGGCAATCATGGACCAGACAGATTAGGTGGTTGTAATTACATTATGAAAAATCATGACAGTTGAGAGGTATGTTTGTGTACATTAAGTAGACTAGACAGCCATCATGCCTTAGTTGGCAGCCATGGGAGTAGAACCTTAAAGCTGTGACTGCAGGGGACATCTGCGAATAATGTAACAATTGGCTGCAGCAGCTTAGAACAGACATGCAATGAATACAGCCCTACTGCAAATATTAAGACAGATTTACTTAGGAAACCACAATCCTGCTTAACACTTTATTGGTATTGGTGTTAATTAACTGTGAAGTCTACACACAATATCTACCCATAAAGTGGGTTACCTCACTCATATAACTGTTGATCTTGGAGTGGGAGGAAAAGAGAGCATTATGTGACTGAAATTGGCCTGGAGACAGCCTTGAACCATACCATGAGTTGTGCAATACATTTCTCATGCCATTACTTTTGCATTCTACAACTATTACAGTTTTACAGTTGACTGTAGTGACATTAGAACATACATGCTATGAATACAGCCCTACTGCAAATATTAACACATATTTACTTAGGAAACCACAATCCTGCTTAACACTTTATTGGTATTGGTGTTAATTATCTGTGAAGTCTAGACACAATATCTGCCCATAAAATGGGCTACCTCACCCATATACCTTTTGTTCAGGGAGAGAGAGGAAAATAGAGCATTATGTTATTAAAATTGGCCTGGAGACAGCCTTGAATTGTACTATGAGTTGTGCAATATGTTTCTCAGGCTATTATGTTTGCATTCTACAGCTATTACACCTTTACAGTTGACTGCAGTGACATTAGAACAGACATGCTATGAATACAGCCCCATGGTTTACTATCAAAATGTCAAATGGAAAAAATAAAATCCCATTCTAACATCAAAGAAAACAGTGAAAGTTAGAATATACATCAGTTCACAATGCCGAATCTGCTGAATGAATTCAGATTCAACATTGTCTTTGAACAAAGCACATGATGTCCATATAGGAGGTCAAGTAAGTGAAACACCTGCACCTCACATCACGTTTTTGCAGGGGGACAAGCCCCCCTGCACTCCCTACCTTTATATTACAACTCCAAGATTGCACTACAGTGAGGAAAGGGTTTAATGCCCCAATCCACACTGTACCATGATTTCTGTACATTACTTCAAGTTCATATCAGAGAATGCATGGTAGCATTTGCTGATGTGAACTTTTAGTCATGTACTGCTCGGCAACATGGGAATTGAACACCTACCATTTGATTTTCCATCTGCAGAGTATGTCACTTCATCATTTTGATAGTAAACCCAGTCTTACTGCAAATATTAGCACAGATATACTAAGGAAACCACAATCATGCTTAACACATTATTGTTATTGGTGTTAATTATCTGTGAAGTGTACACACGATGTCTGCCCATAAAGTGGGCTAACTCACCCATATACTTTTGTTCCTGGAGTGGGAGGAAAAAATAGCATTATGTGACTGAAATTGGCCTGGAGACAGCCTTAAACCATACCATGAGTTGTGCAATACATTCCTCAGCCCATTACTTTTGCATTCTACAGCTATAACAGCTTTACATTGGCTACAGTGACATTAAAACAGATATGCAATGAATTCAGCCCTACTGCAAATATTAAAACAGGTTTATTTAGGAAACCACAATCCTGCTTAACACATTATTGTTATTGGTCTTAATTATCTGTGAAGTGTGCACAAGATGTCTGCCCATAAAGTGGGCTACCTCACCCATATAACTGTTGTTCCTGGAGTGGGAGGAAAAGAGAGCATTATGTGACTGAAAATGGCCTGGAGACAGCCTTGAACCATACTATGAGTTGTGCAATACATTTCTCAGGCCATTACTTTTGCATTCTACAGCTATTAAAGTTGACTGCAATGACATTAGAACAGACATGCTATGAATACAGTCCTATGGTTTACTATCAAAATGGAAAATGGAAAAACAAAATTCCATTTGTAACATCAAAGAAAACAGTGAAAGTCAGAATATACAGCAGTTCACAATGCTGAATCTGATGAATGAATTCTGCAGACTCAACATTGTCTCCCAACAGAGCATATGATGTCTGTATAGGAAGTCAGGTAAGTGAAACACCTACACCTCACATCAAGTTTTTGCAGGGGGGCAAGCCCCCTTGCACCATCTTGTGAGAGGCTGCACCCCCCACACACCCTGCTACCTTTGTATTCCAACTCTGAGATCTCACTACAGTGAGGAAAGGGGTGAATGTCTCAATCTGCACTGTACCGCGATCTCTGTACATTACTTCAAGTTCATATCAGGGAATACACAGTAGCATTCACTGATGTAAACTTTCGGTCATGTACTGCTTGGCAATATGGGAATCGAACACCTACCATTGGATTTTCTATCTGCAGAGATGTCTGTTCATCATTTTATAGTAAACCCAGCCCTACTGCAAATATTAACACAGATTTTACCTAGGAAACCACAATCCTGCTTAACACTTTATTGTTATTGGTGTTCATTATCTGTGAAGTGTACACATGATGTCTGCCCACAAAGTGGGCTAACTCACCCATATACTTTTGTTCCTGGAGTGGGAGGAAAATAGAGCATTATGTGACTGAAATTGACCTGGAGACAGCCTTGAACCATACTATGAGTTGTGCAATACATTTTCAGACCTTTACTTTTGCATTCTACAGTTATTACAGTTTTACAGTTGACTGTAACAACCTTACCATAGACATGCAATGCATACAGCTCTAATGCAATTATGTTATGATACCATAATCCTGCTTTACACATTTTTGCTTACTGTTATTGGTATTGTTTATTGTTTATTGCACTACAGTTTTTTTGTTCATTTATTGCACTACAGTTCTAATTGTCCATTTATTGCACTAAAGTTTGTTTTGTTTATTCTTTATTGGACTACATTTTTAGTTTATTCTTTATTGCACTACATTTTTACTGCAAATTTTTTATTGAACTACAGTTAGCATAATATGTCCATACTTACCACACTCACAGTGCAACCTGGCCAGGTGCCCAGCATGGGACTGCATGTTATGAGCCCTCTCAGCTGCAGTTGTTGGGAGAGAAGCACACCATTATGCATATCAGTTTTACACAGATTCTGCTTGCATTTTAGTAAAATAGTGGAAGAAATACTTACATATGTCTTGGGTATGCCCATCCCTGGTCTCTTAAACCCAGGTGTCCAAAGTTCCCTTCTTTCTATGCTTCAGGTCATCATAATGGTAATGACACTGCTCACCAGTGCAAGGGATACCAGTGGCAATGGTAAGTTCCCAGGCCAACTGATCCCAGGTCTCAGCCTTACATTATGAGCCCTGGTAATCACCCTGCAGCAGCCTAGGTTCACAATTGCATATTAGGAGCCCCAAAAAACCCTAGACTCAAGCACACCCCATCTCTGTGCCCCAAAGTGTGCATCCTCACCAACACCACCTGTGATACTGACAGTTAGAAAGATTCCAACAACTGTTGCAGAATTCCCACCTATTGGCCTTAATATAGGCTGTTTTCCCATCCTTACACATCATTCCGCAACATTAAAAAAGTGCCCTATTGCTTAGCATTGAGCAAACCAGTTAAGTGGAGCTGAGCATCATGAAAACTCACACAACCATGGTTTTAGAGAAGCTTAGCAGCATGCAAACATTAGTAGCCTTTAATAATGTTTAAACAGTGCTTAGCACAGTGCGGCTCTGCAAAATGTAAAAGTTATGTTTTTAAATTAAACAAAAATGTACATTACATTAAACAAATGGCATGTCTGTTAGGAACTCGAACCCAGGACCTACAAAGCTTTAGGCTGTCACTCTACCCATTTAGCTACTTGGATAGTATATATACTAGTACACTTCACATATACTACTAAGCTATCATGCTGCGCTGTGCAAACAGGCTTACAAATAACCAGACATAAATAATTAATTATACCTGGTTTCTATTTTTAAATGGCTAGCAGGTGTCAGCTGTTTATGTGTAAGTGCAGGTTGGCATTGCTGCACTCTGCGCTACTCTGCACAAATGGACATTAAAAAAAAACAGATATGATAATTAATTACATCCAGTTTCTATTTTTAGATGTCTAGCAGGTGTCAGCTGTCTATGTGTAAGCGCAGCTTTATATTTTTTCACCGAGCAAACAGAAATGAAAAAAACATAGTTAGACATTTAGAACACAAACTATTAATTCACAGCACATGTCAACAGTAGCAGGGACCATTACAGGGAGCCTCACCCTGTACATAACATCTGACCAGGTATCCACAACCATGGGATAGCCCCTACACTTTTGCCTACACGGATTCAATATCCTTGTTACTATGCTCTTCCTTGGCATAGCGCCATGTTTAATATGCATAGCGAGCTGCCGAGGGGGAACTGTGGCTGTCTACACTGGTCCATTCCATGTAGACTCTACATGGAGCCTCCACATATTTTATTGAATCCTGGGGATTGCCTTTAAACCTTATTTTCTTACTTACTCTTTTTCCCATTCTGCCATGACAAGATTAACATAATTGGCCCATCACTGCCCCTATTGCCATTTCTATTTTTATTGCATTCCCAATAAAAAAAAAAAAAAATATATATATATATATATATATATATATATATATATATATATATATATATAAAATTTAATATTATAGCTAATAAACTTATCGACTGAATAGCATGCTCATTTAACTGTATTTTTGTTGTGAAAAACTCTGTTATTGCATTCATACCTTCTAAATGTGGTATCATAGAGTAAACCTCTCCAACAAGCAACCAAACACCCCAACAAATGCATATACAAGAGACCATCAACCTACCTTGCCTACCACAGTTTGCGTAGCTAAAAAAAAAAAAAATATATATATACATATATATATATATATATATATATATATATATATATATATATATATATGTATTATATATATATATACATATATATATATATATATATATATATATATATATATATTTTTTTTTTTTTTTTTTAATATCAATGGTTCTGTGGGGAGTTCATCCCCATCCACATCCAACTGCTCTAAACTGTGGCACATTCGTCCATTCTTCTGTACACCCACTTGCCTGCAAACTCAATACCCAACATGAAAAACCCATTTAACACACCATTACTAATGACCTCCATGCAGCATAATGGAGTCAACCAATAGACTGACTGCATTCCAGATTCTGAAGCTTCCTGGTGCTGTGGAGAAAGACTGACCACACCACCCACAAGCAATCCCAACTTAAACGAAACACAGTGTCCTAGCCACAAAGCACTTTATAACAAAGACTACACACCAGTGCTCTAATCCATTAACCAGCAAAGCATACGCATACACTAAAGACCAAAACATGAAGCACAACTACAAAATGCCTCACTAGGCCTGAATACGAGGCAACCTCCCAACCAACTCTCCAACAGTAAGGGAGAATAACTCAAACTCCAATCCTCTAATACCCAAGGCTTAATCAAACCCCTAACAACAACCTCAACCACTAAGACAAAGAGAAGGAAAAAAAAAATAAATCACTCATCCAGCACTTCCATGTCCCACTATTACCCGAGGCCTACCCACTCTCCAAAATACCTATAGGTCATCTCAGACATAGCACTCGCCTTAGCAAGTTCACACCAAAATGTGATTCCTTACCCGGTTGCACTCACATAAAACCCAATAAACCCTCCTTACACTTACCTCATTTCCTCCCAATCCTCCTACTTTCCCAATTTAACCATTTCATCCCCACCCCAACTAACTTTCTTCCACTACCCTCTTAATTCCCATTGCTATTTCTACCTAACCCTTACCTGAAGATGTCCCTGGACAAATTGGTTTGTTACCAAACCTCATTTATTGTTTGATTTAGAATATGGCAAAAAAAACTCAGTTTATTAGCTTTTTTCTATTCATAGCCTTATTTAATGCTCAACTCTTAGCCCTGTGTTTTAAATATAGTTGTCTAACAAATATTTTTAATGGCAAAATAGTGTTCATGTGGTTGAGAAAAGAGAAGCAGTGGTCTGTGCAGTGAAGCCTACTTTTTGGGGCTAGAACTAAGGGAGCTGAATGGTCATGATTCCTGAGGTTGTCTTCTTAGTTTAGATGTTAATGAAAAGAATGTTTGGTTGTATTTAACTCAGAATACATGGGAGCCTAATAAAAAAGTAACTTCTTTGCTTGAGTGGGAGCTAGTTTTTCCTAGGGTTTTGCAGTGGTGCTCATGATTAGGGAGAGATATTGATGAATCTGCAAATTTTATTGGTAACTGATTGTATTTTCAATGTCATTAAGAAAATTAGTTCTATGCAAACATTTCAGGACTATCTGATTAGTGATACAAAAATCAAAGTACAAGTTGTCCCATGTAAGACTATTGTATTTAGTATATTACTTTTCTAGTAGCTTAAAAATGGGCCCAGTTCCAAAAGACTTGTTCTCATTGCAAGTGACCACTTACATTGAGAGCAGGCCGAGAACACGCTGAGAGCAGGTCTTTTGGGTTCTTTTGGAATCTGGTCAATGTAGCAAGCCTGCTGATAGATAGATCTTACACCAAATTAAGTCATACTGCAAACTAGGAACTCTATACAGACATAAGAATTTTCTGGATAGCTCCACCAAAACAACCCTTGCCAGTACTTACTTGCTCCCTCCCTCTTATACTGTGCCTCTGTATTCACCAGTCTACACTTATCACGAAAAAATAAGCTTCATTTCTGCTACTACAAGATCACCAAATGTGCCACAGGCAACTCCTACCACTCACATTACTGCCGTGGTCTAAAAGAACTAAACTGGCTTGATTTCCCACAACACCTTGACCTCCTTCAACTGTTATAGCTCATAACATTATCTACAACCCAGATAGCTGCCTTGCTCTTAAATCCATATTAAAATCCTATATCCCCACAAGAACCCTCCGTTCTGAAAAAAAAAACAATTCATAACTGTCCACATACCAAACAAAAGAGCTGGACAGTGCCTATACTCATATGCAGTTGCAAAACAATGAACACTCTTCCTACTACCATAAATAGCATTGATAGTCTTAACAAATTTAAATCCACCTTAAAAAGCTATCTACTTAGTATTCATGATTGCCCCTGCACCTACCCAAAGAGGTAATAATCTATCCCCACTGCTCTGAACCTTCATATATCCTGTCAACATAATAAATCCTCTCCAAACCTGTACGATACATAAACCTCCCAAACTTAATTATAATCTTTTCATACAATGTCTTCTCATTCTTAAACCCAAACTTAATTGGTATCTTGACTCCTTGAATCCTCTTTGTTTCTAACTCTCCTATATAAAAAAAAAAATATATATATATATATATATATATATATATATATATATATTTGTTTTCTGCTATTGACTATGTTTTACCTACTACTATGTATAATAAGTTAACAATCAAAGATACTGTAAATAACGTGTGTACCTACTATGTGACTCCACTGTTTAATAGCTATTTTAGATATGGACTTTCCCAGTTAACAAATGTCAATAAATAAATAAATAAATAATAATAAGTCACTTACACTGACAGTAGGGCTCTTTGGAATCAGGGCAGACTTACACTGAGAGTAACTCTTTTGGAATTTGGCTCACTGACTATTACATCTGTCCCCTCAGCACTTGTGCCATTAGTGTCCCAGTTAGCAAAAGAGTTTATGGAATTCTGAATATATCAGAAATACTACCACTTTCATCTGGTCCTTTTGATGTGCATACTACTATGTCTGACGACATTTTCAAATCTCCAGCTTTCTTCTTACTACAATAAGTTGAAACATGGGACAAAAATGTCTTCACTGCTATGGAACATGTACATTTTGTATATGAGTAAGAGAGAATGGAAATTGACATTGAGGGTGAGGGATCACTTGTATGTAATAAAGATGAAAAAGTAATGTAATGCATTATACAAACACTCTGCTAGATGTGAAGGATGGAAAAATACAAATTTTTGTTTTAGAGAAAGTTATTTTAGATAGTAGGAAAGGAGATATAGAAAATGAGTTGGCAAATTAAGTTAGGAGATTATCTCCCCCTATGACTTAATGAAGTGTTGAGCATTAAGCCATAGTTATAGAATAAAAAATGAGGGCTTATAATAGGGAATATAAGTAGATTTTCAGATGGGTGTCTGGAGAATGTGTTTAGAAAGGATTTAAATAATTAAGTTGTATAAAACAATTTTTGATGCTTTAATGATATGTGCTTGTTAATTGGTGGAATTAATCACATTGCAATAGGTAGAATATAAATTAATGTGTTGATTGGGTTTTAAAAGAGCCTGATGAAATCTTGGTAAATAAATAAAGACATAAGTGCTTAATGTTGAAAACAGTATATTATTTAAGTTTCACTCCTCCAGAATTTGTTGTGACCTCACATTTATGATTTTATGTGTTTAAGTACATGGTTGAGCTACAAAAAGAATTTAGAATTTTATACACACACACACACACACACACACACACACACACACACACACACACGCACACACGCACACACACACACACACACACACACACACACACACACACACACACACACACACACACACCACACAGCACTAAAACTATCCTTTTGTTTAGCCCTTACAATAACCCTAACAGACAAGCCCTCACACAGACACTCCCACTCCAATACCAAAACTTTCAGCATATCCCAAAGTTTCAGCATTAGCACGTAAAGTCATTTACTGGAACCCAAACACATCCCATACACAAAAAGAAATAGTCTACATTCCTCCATTTACTAAACCCTGCACATGACAAAGAATACTCTTTTTTTAAAAAGTCAGCAGTACACCAGCATACTCTCGTCAACAAAGCCAACATGCAGCAGGGTGAATTGCAACTGTGTGTGTGTGTGTGTGTGTGTGTGTGTGTGTGTGTGTGTGTGTGTGTGTGTGTGTGTGTGTGTGTGCGCGTGCATACAGATGGTATCAAGTGAGAACAGGAGCCATGAGAGAGAAAAGGCAAGTAGCTGATAGTAAGCAGGGCAGAGAACCTCAAAATATCTTGAAAATGCCTGTCTATCCATTACAAAAAGGGTTGCTTTTCTTCTAGTCAACCTTAGAATTATACTGCTGCATTCTAATTCTTGCCCCAGCTCAAAAATATTTATATACATCTCACTACTCTCTTAGATCCAAGAACTCAGAGTGATAATCATTTAATTCCTGCATTTTCAATAGCTGCAGGTGAAGACGCCTTTTGTGAAATCTCCCCTGACATATGGAATTGTCATCTATACTTCATCTATGATTCTTCTCAATTTTATGCTTTTAAAACAGTTATTGAACTACCTAGCTGATATCTCATCTTGCAGAACTTTGGATTTAGGCTAAATACACAGTGTCATTACACTAATCTGATTCTTTCATTTAATAAAGCTCTCTGCTTCTAGCCTCAATTTATCTAACCTGCACTCCTTATGCATCCTCAGACTCCTCATCCTTCCTACGCCCTGCCTATACAGTATTACTTTTTACTAAAGTATTTGCTTGACTACCAGCTGTCCTGAAATGACAGGTGAAGTCCAAAAATGCTAGTCTATCTTAAGGCTAAGAATTTATACCAGAGATTTAGTTGGCTGTTCTGGCACCCCCTCCTCAAAAAAGGTTTGCAAATGTAACAAGCAGCTTGTAACATTTATTTTTAGTACCACACATGGAGCACTGAAGCCGCAGCACTTCAGCCCAAACTGTAAATGCATTACTGGCATTTGAATGGCTACACTCTTAATTTATACCTTGAAACAATGACTAATTCTTCATTAAGAAAGAATTCAACTGTAAAGGATGAGTTAAGAAGGTGACCATTTGAAATGATGGGACCATCTACACTGAGTCCCGAAACATGGAAACTGAATGATAAAAACAAACAAAAAAAAAAACAGACACATATAGTAAGTCCAAGATGGCCATTTCCTAGAATATTCCTCTTTTCTCTTTGGTATGGTGATCTTGGAGTTAGTATGTATACGTTCAGGGTGTGTGGGAGGCTTCTTCCCCAATATCAGGGAGGTGCAGGGGGGCCTTTAAAAAAGAAGTTTAAAGGAGCAGAGCAACATTTAAGATTCACTCTTCTCCTCTATTTCCAATCTTAATAAAAGAAAATAATAACTCCTATAATGAACTTGAACCCAGGACCTGCAGTTTTTGGTCCAGGTGTCACTGCTGTTGGACCAAAAAGAGGATTGAGATAGGAAGGTAATGAGTTTTCCTTTAAGAGCATTTCCTTTCATTAAGGAAACTCCCAGCCTGGAGACCAAGGTCATATTACAAACACATGTGCACACAGTCTGATCATACACTTCTAGAATCGGAAGTATGAAAGAAAAATACCAGCCACAGATTGGGACTTGAACCCAAGACCTCCATCCATACGTCTCAACTGTACAGATTTTTGGACTGTTCCTCATAAAATTTGTAATTTTCTGGCAAACCACTGAGGACTGAAGTAAAACAATAATGACATACAATTGAATTTCAGACTTCATACCCTTCAGAAAATGCATGCTAACGCAAATCTTATTATTCTAGCAACTTTTCAACTCTATAAGAGCAATATTTAAAATCTGTCCTTATTTTTGGGCCTTTGTCCCCCATTATTGTAGGCTTTGTCCAGAGTTATTGAGTTAAGAGGTTGAGAGCTGGCTCCATCATTCTGTAGAGGTGCCACTGGCACTGGACAGACAAGAGCCTCTGAGCTTGTAGGTGTTAAGTTTTCCCTATAGAGACTTTTCCTTTCAGCTAGGAAACCCCCCAGCATGGTGACCAAGGTCAGGCTACAAACACACACACACACACACACACACACACACACACACACACACACACACACACACACACACAAATGTGTGTGTGTGTGTGTCTGTGTGTTTGCAATTTGACCTTGGTCACCATGTTGGATGTTGGGAGAGTTCATAGCTGTAAGATAAAAACTGTTAAGGGGAAACTTCACACCTATCTATCCAGTGGGTCTTGTTAGGCCACTGGCAGTGACATCAGTACAGGATGCATGAGGTCTTGAATCTGAGTCCCAATGATATCAGGTATTTTCCTTTCATACTTCTGATTCTAACAGTGACTAAACAGAGGGCTTTCTTTCCATCTGGATGTGCATGCATTTGTAATTTGACATTGGCAAAATAAAGAGCCCAGTGTAAGCAATACTCAGATTTAAAACATTTATCTACTTGTTAACATACAAAATGGAATGAAACAGCCATTAGCACTAATTCACATCTAAGCCTTCTTTTAACAAGTATTTCCTTATGAATGCAGTTTGTGAAAAGTTATTGCATGTTCTAGAAATCTGTATAAACGCACTGCAGATTATCATTCATTAGTATTTTAAGCCAACATTTGCCTTTCAGAGCTAAGGCTTACTTCACAAAAACTGTTTAAATTCACAGCCTCACTCTCTTTGTTATATATGCAGCATCACAGAAACTTGCACCCATCCCACTGGCAAGGCTTGTTGCCCCAGACAGGTGGCAGCAGCAGCTCCACCATCACCATCCCCATCTATAGAACCCAACACATCTGTGTCCTAGTCTATCATAGTTACCGCTGTACATCCTGCCCTACCTGTACCACCTGCATCAGGTGACTCTGCACCGGAGGCTGGTACAATGATATTTGGCTGTAGCAGTGCAAGTGGAGTTGACACCTTTGTCTCCCATCAGCAGCTGGCAGACATTGTGGGGGATGTAGTCAAAGTGATGTTAGATGTCCACGTTGGCTACATAGAGACCATGCTTCGGTGACTTGCTGAGTTGCATCCCCTCCCAGCACTGTCTCTACCTTCTGAGCTACCACTCAGTGCTGACAATACCCAGGATGAGAAGTAATATCTGACTGTGTCTCAGCTAGCAGCGACTACATCTGCAGATATCCAGTTCTATCCCTCAACCTGGTGTTTCCCTCCCTTTTGTGCCCACGCTCACCCTTGGTGGTTTTACAATTCTCCTCTCACCATTATCTTTCCTCTGTTATTCTGCTGTCTTCTTCAGCATTGTGATCTCCCTCACTCATTGTGTTACCCCACACCCAATTCGTCTTGTCAGTCTTTCCCTGGTACCTAACCTACCCCTCTTACCTTCCTCTTGCTTCTGTTACTTCCTTCCTCAACTTTCCCTTCTCTTTAAAAAAATGGGTACCTGTAAAAAGAATATGCCTCCTAATGCACCTCCATCCCGCCCATTTGCCCATTCCTTATTTGCTCACCTTCTGTTCTTCTGTTTGTTTGAATCCCGTTTTCATTTCTGTCCTATACTGCCATTTCAAACCTTGATCTGCTCAAAAAATAAACACACATTACATGTACACACAAAGGGCTTATTGAACAATTACCTTTTTGTGCTCATATAGAGTACAAGAGGTCATGCAAAGCACTCTTGATGCCCATGCATACAAGGTTAGAAGTGGCACATCTCATTGTTTAGCAGAAATGAAGCATAATCAATGTCATGCACTACATATATTGCCATTATTCACGCAAGTGACATGAGCACCATAGCACAGCAGTTGTCAAATATGAAATGGTGTAAACCTTATTCATTTATTCTGACTGCTGTCATGGCTCAGCTTTTTAATGACATATTTTGCAGATTGTTCATTCACAGAGTGGGGTGTCCCAGTCAGAACCAGAATGTGGTCAAATGGGGCCATAGGTAGGATAAATGACCATCCCCCCTCCAGCCATTCCAGTGTCCCCTTACTTGTCTCTTTCTCTCCAGTTACCATAAGCATTGCTCAAACCTGCCAGTATGTATACTATATTTTTTTTCTTTTTTTACTTTTATAAGGATTACAGAGATATGGACTTAATTTAAGATTTTTATTTCTAATTTCATATAAAAAACACTGATGGCAATTTGCTAAACAAAACAAAATAGTGTCATATTGAAAACAGATTTATCATGAGCAACAGTAAACTTATCTTTCCTTGAAACTCACATTCATTGAAATGCATAAAAAGTCACATTTATTGAAACCGTATCTGCCAAGTGGTGGATGAAGTGTCTCTTTGGACCAAGTCTGTTTTCAAACCATGTATCCCCCTGAATGTTTTTGGAATATTCATAAATACATGAGTTATTTGATTCATCTTCCTGATTATTTTAATTTATATTTCTTGTTTAATACAACAACATTTGCTAGAGTGCTTTTTAAATTTGAAGTTTTAAACATTTTTCTAGTAAGCAGTGACACAAAATGTATAGACCAATAATGACAAGAGTACCCATTTTGGAACATTTCATAGGTTCATAGGTGTGTACTAGGCTAATGGCCCTGGAGTCTTTACAAGCCTAGCCCATAGGATTACCCTGGCAACGTGCCACCCAATCTTAGTTCCCAGTGCCTCTGTTGAGTAGAACTACTAGAGAAGAAGAGATTTCCCAGGTGTGGGAATAGAACCCACAGCCTTGTGCACCAAAGCCAAATGTGATATTCTGTGCCACTGACAGGGTGTGTGTGTGTGTGTGTGTGTGTGTGTGTGTGTGTGTGTGTGTGTGTGTGTGTGTGTTATAAAAGACTACTCAAACTTCTGTCACTATAATCCACCAATGTCCATACTCAACAATTATGGCCACTTTACTGACTGTGAATACATCACATCTGATTGTGATAAAGGTGGCCACAGTAAAGTATTCCAGTTTGCTTTACACAAATGCACACTAGTCCTGCAAAGACAGACTAACAACTTTTTAACTTTGTCAGCTCAGCTGTGTCAGTCATTGTTAACTGCGGACATAGCTACATTGTTGATTGTGTTTGCATTCTTCTCAGATGCCCGTGCCAAAAAAAATCATAACAATAATAATGACTAAAATTACATCTTTCAAATTTGTTTCACACAAACAGACAGCCAAAATATTCCAACTTAATTCACACCACACACACACACACACACACACACACACACACACACACACACACACACACACACACACACACACACACACACACATACAAGACATGCGCATGCACACACGCACAAACACACACACACACACACACACACACACACACACACACACACACACACACATGCATATGCACACTAGTCATTCAAAGCCAGATTTAGGACTGTTTAAAAATACCAAAATGATAAGTGCATGAGGTACTTTTATCCACTGAGAGGCCCCAACCCCTCCAGCAGTTATAGCCACTTTGCTGAGTGTACATCCCTTATTGGTATGAAGAAATAAATTCTATGTACTTTATTGGTAGCTTTGGATGAACTGCATGAAACTGTATAAAGATCAGAAGTATCAGACCATAAGATAAAACTATGTGTAGCATGGTTTTAAAAAGAGAATTTATGAGAACATAAAAAAATTAACCACCTGATAATGTGTTAAATCAGTACGACAATCTCTGTACGAGAATCTCTGTAGAAGTAAAAGTTATCTGATTAATTCCACATTAAAGAAAACTATTATTAATGCAGAGGCTGCTGCTGGCAAACAACTTTGCATTTTATTATATCTGCAAGGGCAGTGCCTGCCACCCTTGAAGAATAAATTGCCTAGGTTTCATAAAAAAATAGTGTGCTGGTGATATTGCCATAACACATCCAGAAGTAGATCAGCTATGCAATAGAGGATGGCTGGCAAACAAGATAATAGGCTCACAGTTTCTATGCATGTAATCGTGGAGACCATTAAGGACCCCATCCCATATTCCCAATTGCTCTAAAGCATTGTCTGGTTAAGTGAACTGCTCAATGTCACACAGTAGGCAAATGAAAGTGGAAAGAAATAAACACTGTACCCTTGCCACAGGATGCAGCTAATTAACAAGTTGGAGCATTAGTCCTCTGCACTAACTGCTGGAGTAGCAGTTGCTAACTAACTAACTGAAATCCTTTACAATCTGATCTTGTAGAGCAGACTGTATCATAATTATATGCAACAATGACTACATAATAGATGCTGAAGATCAGACGGTTCTGATCCTCATACCAAACAATGCAGACTATATGCCTGACAACTGTCAACCTCTTTGCTGCTGGAGGCTGTAAAGTAGGCACTGTAAAATATATTACTAAAATACCACAGGATTAGACTGTATTACGCAGCCTGGGCCTAATAATGAAACAATTCATGCTTTAGTGCAATGAATAAAGTAAAACAATTAAAGACAATATAAACAGCAGTTTTTGTTCAACAGCCCACAAATCATACAAAAATCAGAAATATTACTGCATATTATATCTTATCTATAATCAAGAATAGCTAACCGATTTGACATCACTCAGTACAAGTCTGGCCTGTTTGAATAGTAATAATTCTGTATTGTTTCATCATGTGCCTCCAGAGTCAACAGATCCAGGTCATGAATATCTGGGGTTCTCTGCATGATAATTAATCAGTCCCCCACCAACCATACAAATAACTCATTACTTGGTTGTCTCATCCCATTTGCAATAAAAAGTGCTCAAACCTGTCAGTGTACATACTATTTTCTTTTAACTTTTACAATTATCACAGGGATTTGCATTTCACTTGAAACTTTTATCTCGAATTGTACTGAAACATAATGACAGCTATGTTCTAAATAAAACAACACACTCTCACATTAAAAACAAACTGCATAAGAAACAGTAAACATCTATTCTCTTGAAACCAATATTTATTAAAAATGCATCTGGTGACATATTAAACTACAAAAGAAATGCTGGGATTCATACTCAGATTGCATTCTCAATGATTTACAAGAATAAAACATTAAAGAAGGCTAGGCAGTTGGTGTGGAGGATTAAGGCTCTTGCCTCCTATAGCCAAGGTTCTGGGTTTGACTCAGAGCAAATCACTTAACTAGACAGTGCCCCCCAACTGGGACATTAGAGACAGGGACAGAAAAACACCCAGTCTGTACCCAGACTGATAAAATATATTTCCCTTGCACTCACTCACTTTGAGGAATTCTGAGGCTTTTCTGCCACAAAGATCACAAGTCCTGCACAATATAATATCCAAACAAACTCATGCTGGTGGAATCTCCCACAAGACTGCTCAGAACTCAGATCCCCTATGCAGATGTCTTTCTTGCTTGTGTGAAAATCTAGACATACATGTGTACTGACGTCGCGGTGGTGCAGCGGTAGCGTTGTTGCCTCACAGCAAGAGGTTCTCCCATTCGATTCTCGGCTGGAGTGCCTTCTGTGTGGAGTCTGCATGTCCTCCCCGCATTTGGGTGGGCATTCGAAAGACATGTGTAAATGTGTGGTTGAACGTCGAGCTGGCACCTCAGTGTTCGTGAAAATCTACTGCCAATCATTAGTGGACTGGAGTTCCGCTGTGGCAACCCCTAACCGGAAAAAGCCAAAAGACAACAACAACGTGTGTTGATGTCCATGAGGAAGTCTCAAGATTAGGCTGTCCAAGTCTCCTATGACGATGTTTTCTCCACTGAAGGTGTAAGCATTGTTTTATTTAGTTTAAAGCATATTTTTATTTTAAAACAATGAAGTTTCTTTCTTTCTTTCTTTCTTTCTTTCTTTCTTTCTTTCTTTCTTTCTTTCTTTCTTTCTTTCTTTCTTTCTTTCAAGTCAGGATGCCCCCTCTGTCCAGCCAGGACAGGGCCATAGGCAGCTGCCTACATCACCTTGTGCTGGATCTGTCTCTGTCTCTGATTTCAGTCACCTCATGGTTGTATATACATATGTTTTATGTAACTTTTATGCTTTCATTCTGTCCATGTATAACATTTTTCTGAAATATGTTTCACTGACCCCATCACTAGGAATTCTGTGATGAAAAGAGAATAGTAGCAGAGAAAGGTAATGAGGAATAGCCTTGTGGGGAATAGGGAGATAACGTTAAGTAATGGGTGCAGAAAGACTGGCAAGGATGCTGAACTTAAAAACATGAGTTGGGCAGTGAGTAGACACAGACGGGCACTGGATAGACAATTGGTGATGTAGAGAACTAGACAATGAATCTAATATACTTAATGACACAGAATGGAGGGATAATACCAGGACAGGGCTAGGGTAGAATGCTGGCATGGCTGGCTTCCAGACTGGCTCAGAGGACAACTTCTGGTATCTCATACCTGAATGGCTAATGTTATGGCTTAGTTGTTCCTGCTGGCATCTGATGACTGGGGTCTGCTGGCTGAGAAACTCATAAAGAAGTTGAATATGATTGGATAAATAAGTTTAGAGCTGATAAACATCCAGGTTTAAATGGAATGGTCAGTATTAAACTAATACTGAAGTTATGGGGTATAAGGAAGTAATTCCATGCATTTGGTTTATATTAAGTGTATGCAATTTTAAATGAAATGTTTAACACTTGAGAAAACCATATAGTGAATGCCATTGTGAGACTTATACATTTATTTGTTTTCCTAATACAAATATTACATTCTTTCATGTCTGTGTGAGCTGTCTTTGGTTTTGACTGTAGCTGGTCTTACCTCCTGTGAGGGCCCCACATAGACTCCTTGCCATACCTCTCAATTCTCCAGATTTTTGCAGAATGTCCAGATTACTGCCTCATATTTTTGTTTTTTTCTTCCTAAAAATAGTTTTTATTGCAAATTAGTGAATATTGAATTTACTAAATAATGACAGACATTTGAGTTTCAGTCTTCATATCCTTCAGAAAATGTATGTTAACAAAAAAAAAAAAAACTTGTATTCTAGCAGCTTTTTAGGTTTATAAGAGCAGTATTTAACATTTGTCCTTATTGTTGTGCCTTTGCCCCCCATTATTTTTGGTTTTGTCCAGATTTCTTGTGCTAAGAGATCAAGAGGTGTGAATCTTTCTGTGTTCCCGAATGATACAGATGAGGATTTTTGCCCTGCCTGTGATGTGGACATACCCTCCAAAAGTAAGAGACACAAAGGAATCGGATGCTGCTATGCATAGCTTTGACCTTCGACATTGAAAATGTGGAACTCTACCTCTCATAATGTGGAACAAATGTTAAAACTTAGGAAGCTCACAGCTTGGTTATTAGCTGTTTCTTCATACATAAAAAGAGCTCTTTTGACGAATCAGTATGAGTCAATATTACTCAGTATTTTTTACCATGGATATTTGATAAAAAATCTTAACAATGAATGTGTGCCAAACCTTATCAATGTGAAACAGCATAGCACATACAATTAAGACTCAAAACCAGGAACATTCCTTATTATAAGGTACAGTTTAATGGTATGCTGTCATGACCCTTATACTGCTCCTGATATGTATGCAGTACTCAGAATCAACCAGAATACATGGAGGTTGGGGATCCAGGTACAGACAGCTTTTATGGACAGCACTATAGAACTGGCAAGTGGCTCTGTGGCATTCAGGAGGACATCCACCAAATATGCAATGACCTGGAGTTTGTGAACAATGACACAATCACTTATTTATTGTTTATTTAGTAACATTTGTTTACCGGGAAAGTAGATGTGCATGAGGTGTTACATTTTGGAGGACACATAAGCTGCAGACACACTCTTGCTTTCTCTCACTCCTATTCATGATCAGAGATATCCCTGATCCTATTCCCATGGTATACTACCTGAGGGTGGCCCTGAATGGTCCCATAGTTCAGTCTCACCCCTGCCACAGAATGGATGCATCCCTGACACGGCTACCTGATACACTGCATGATGCCAGTTTTATCATAGTTGCAGCCCAACCCCATTAGTGAAGACACCATCCTTGACACCTTACAAACTCCCATACTATGCAGCTAATGCAGTCATCTCCCAAGACCTTATTCCACTTTGTAGGATTGAAGTCAATTGCCACTCTACTGTGTCTACCCCACCTGTGCAAGTGATGATGACTACACCTTACCCACCCACTAGCCATTTGGGTTAGTTGATATTTGATGCACAGCATTACCAGACTATTCCCTGACCAACACAGACTAAGTGTTACAGCATGCATCATATTAATCTCTGGAGTCTATATCTTGGCCAGTAGGTATATTCCAAACACCATCACTTTGTCTGTGCTACAACATATGTGCGTCTTCTTCTTCTTCTTTTGGCTTTTTCCTGGTTAGGGGTCGCCACAGTGGATCGCCTGTCCACTCATGATTGGCAGTGGAGTTTTACGGTGCCAAGGTGCCAGCCCAGCACTCAACCTTCCACAGAAGGCACACGCATGTACACACTCACACCTAGGGCCAATTTGGAGTGCCCAATCCACCTACAGCATGTCTTTGGGATGTGGGAGGAAACTGTAGCACCCGGAGGAAACCCACGAGACCACAGGCAGGACATGCAGACTCTGCACAGAAGGCACCCCAGCTGAGGATCGAACCAGAGAACCTCTTGCTGTGAGGTGGCAATGCTAACTGCTGCACCACCGTGGCTGTGATGTTGCCTAATCTGCAATTCTGGTCCTCTGTTGTCTTTCTCTGAATTTCCTGAATCTCCTCCCTGCCCTGCTATGCCCTGCTATTGCTTCTGTGTCAGTGATGGAATGTCCAGGCATGGTGTTGTTGGCATGGTCTGTCTGTTTGTTTATGCAAGAACATGTTGCGTAGCATGGCACACACTACAAATATTTTGCTGCATATGTCCATACTAAATTGCATTGCCCCACGGGAGATATCTAGGCTGCAGACTCTACCCTTCAATAGTAAAAAAATATTTTTGATAGTATTCCATGTCAGTATGGGTAATGTTATATGACATTTCTGCCATTGTTTGTGGGTTGCAATTGGTGGTGAGGGGCCATCTTCCATGGAGCAAGAGTATATCTGGCTTCATCCACAACACACAAAACACACCTTTATATGTAGCATTCAATCATCATCTGTGCTTTGAGTATGTGTGGGCCATTCTAACTACTGCATAAATATTTCTAACAAAAACAGTGACCCCGTGGGAAGTGTCCTCACCATTGGTTTTGGTTAGATGTGTTCCATATGTGTGAACCATATGAATTGCTTAGGTAGCACACAAGCACATTAGAGATAATGTCCTGGGCATTACAGACTACCCCCTGATTTAGGGAATGGTAGTCCTTCCTGTTTATATATTTTTGTCCAATCAGGTAGGAGGGGCTTTAATAACAGCATCAGTGCAATCTATGATACCCAGGAAGTCAGCGAATCATTCAGTACCACAGAATGTCTACATGGTGATGGTACTCTCCTCAGGTGTCCTTGGGAATCAGATATACTCTTCTACTTGCAGTAGCATAATATCAAGTAAGCATTCAAGATACAGAGGCCTGCAGTATACCATAGTGTCCCCCACAGGTCTCTGGAAGATCCCTGTAGCCAAGGACAGGTAATGTTACACATATATCAGCGTCTGCAGGAATGGGCATACCACTCATACTCCTTGATTCTGCCATGGATGATACAGTTTGACCAGGCCTCATAGTTATCCCTGTCAACCTTGATGTAATCCATTATCTGCTACTCTATGAGATGGTATGTGAGTCGTAGCCTGTAATATATCCATTGAAGCAGGCAGTTATGGCATGAAATAGTGGCAACAATGATTCTGAAGACAGCTACCAATATATGCTGTTAAGCTACTGTTGCTGTTATGTCTAACTTGTCTTCTGTCCTATACTCCATAATTCGTGGTCTACAGTCTAGCTGAGTGCAAGTGTACAGTGTCATGGTTTTTATGCCTGAGAATCTTTCTGCCTTGTAGGTCTCTGGCATTTGCCTATCCCATCTTGTCCATTTACATGCATTTCTTACTTACATGTTATTATGCACTCATTTGCATGTGCTATATATATATATTATGCAAATTTTAAGCATTTTGTATTCATGAGAACAGTGATAACAAACAGTGATAACCTAAAACTATGCATGGCCACCATAGGCACTATTCTGTACTGTTCATTGTGTAGGCCATCTGTGAATCCCACCCAATAATTCCTGTGTTCAACAAGATTTTTGCTGCATTTGTTATGTTAGACACTGAACCAACAATGGTGCCCTTTTTAGCAGTTGCTAGTTCAAGCAATTAGTGAGTGTCAAAGTGGGATAGTAATTTCACTACAACTGCAAGCAAATAAGTTAGTAGAACATTTCATGACAGACAAGGCTTCAAGTAGTGCTAAAACAAAGGGCACTTCTTGGAGACAGCAGCTGAATAGTATAACAGGGTATTACAGAAGTTTTAGGTTATTCTACTCCTGAAATTATACCTGCAAGCTTAATATTTCAATATACATTCAGGAATAAGATATTCTGATTAATTGAATCCAAAGTGGCAAATGATAATAATGTTAAGGCAGATTATTTAAAAAAAGTAGGCAGAAATAAAAAGAAAGTGTAATTAATATGCTTTATAAAAAAACTCATACTGTGCCATTGAGAAATGGACAACAAAACAGTCCTGAATCCTATCATGTAAAACACATTTAAGACCAATGGCCATAGCGATTAATGTAAAGCACTGCATAATAGACATTTTTTGTTTAAAAACTTCTAGAGACTTTGGTACCAGAGATGGCTGTGACAGTAATGCAGGATGTGACACGATCTATGAATGGTAATGACAGTTAAACTCTACCTAAAACACACATGAGCGGACTCCAGATGTCTCCAAGGGTTACCAGTAATCCTTCACTTTAAATGACTACACTTTACACTGATGAATGTTTTTTTTGTTACATGACATTTGAAAAGTTAAATGTCTATTTATGTAAGTCAGAAAATGTTGTTCACTTTAACTTGATTATTTCTCTCAAGTTGGATAGATTTATAAACCTTCTTAGCAAAGAAAAATGTATTTGGCAATCTAATATAATAACAATAATAAATCTAGAACAATTTGGACTTAATGCTGCCTAAACACAGCAAATATTTTTCCAAGCATTTACCCAAACTGCTGGTATTTATTTATTTATTTGTTAAGCAGATGAGTGGAGCAGTCCTTCTTTGACCTTTTTCAGTTACAGCCCAAGCTACAAGGGTAAGGGTATATACTTCATATATGTGAAGAGTTTTAGTGTAACCAAAAAGCCATCGTGCTTTTGGGAGGTGGGAGGAAAAAAAGAGTTCTAAGATAAAACCAGTGGGTATGTCAGGAATATACAAACTCTACACAGGCAGCTTAGCTACTGGTTTTGCCCCTGATAAGTGTCACACAGCAGTGGTGCTACCACTCAATACAGATGGCCTTAAAGCCAACCAGGATAATTACAGATTTATCAGCTTTACAGGCCACATCTGCAAAGCCATGGAATGTGTTATAACTGGCTTCATAAACTGTAATATCAAGAATCTTGATAGACTTGAACTCCAGCAGTTTGACTTTGTGAAAAGTAGATTCTCTGTCTATTTAGTCTAGTACATTTCTTTGAAAGGGTTACAGAGGCCACAGAGGGTGGCCATGTATTGCATGTGCTGTATCTTGACCTGGCCAAGACCTTCAACACCATTCCCCATGCTGGCATCATCAAACGCTAAATTCTTTAAAAATTAATTCATATATGCTAAGATGGATAGCAAATGGGCTGAAAGACAGAACCCACATACTGCGAGCTGTAATTACCTCATCAGAAATTATAAAAGCAACCAGCAGTATCCCTCAGTACTCAGTGCTGGGACCTCTCCTTTTTTGTATTTCCTTCTCAGATCTGTAAGCAGAGTGTCAAGACTTCTGCCTAACAAAGTTTGCAGATGATTGCAAACAGGGGTTATTGTTATGTCACCCACCCTATGACACACAAACCCTCCAGAATAAATTCCTCCCTAGTAAACTCTTGTATAAAAATGGGCTCAAACTAAATTCCAAAAAATATAGTATCATCACTTTTGGTAGACAAACCTACTAAAAAATGAAAATGTAGCTAACGACCTAGGCACTTGTGTTCATACCTCACTCACTTTTGACCATTATGTGGCAAAAGTTTTCAGGAAATATTTTTAATTAACACAGCTAATTGCCAAAGAAATATCACCCGGGTCTAAAGAGGTAATCAATCCCTCAGCATTGATCAGGACGGTTGTAAAGTACTATAACAACTTTGGTATGTATCTTACTAAACGGTTTACCATCATATTGTCGGCCTGCACATCTGCGATGGCAGATGCATGAAAGGATGTTTTCAATGGTTCATATTAGCAAACCAAAAGATGCAGAAGACACAAAAGAGCAAATGCCAGTGTGCATTCGCACTTTTGTGAGTTCAGCATTCTTCACTGTAGTGCGCCCTCAGAGTTAGTATATATAATTAGAGGAGGGCGTGGGGGATGCCCAGGGGCTTGCCCCCTGCTAAACATGTTGTGAATGCCACCGGACATTTAGGTAAGTTCGAACAATTTTTAATTTGTTGTTATTCTTATTCGCTAATGTTAATTTCTACAATGTTTTTCAAGTAAGTGATTACACGCACAAAACACTGTTGAAATGATGATGGTAAATCTTACTAAACATATCAAGCAATTAGAAAGACTTCAAAGATTCCTAATCAAAAAAAATCACAGGCCTAATCATATCTCTCAAGAGTCCAGATTTTTGCAGAATGTCCAGATTTTTGCTTCATATTTTTGATCTATTTGGCATAAAATTTGTGATTTTCTGGATTTTTGCAGCAAATTCGTGAGGACTAAATTCACTAAATAATGACAGGAATTTGAGTGTCAGACTTCATACCTTCAGAAAATGCATGGTAAGACAAGACCTTTTATTCTAGCAACTGTCTAAGTTTATAAAAGCAATATTTAAAATTTGTCCCTATTTTTGGGGCTTTGTCCCCCCATTATTTTTAGTTTTCTCCAGATTTTTTGTGCTAAGAGGTTGAGAGCTACACCTAAAGTCCTTGAGCTGCAAGAGTTGCTAGAAGCTATATCCCTTTATTTGGTATTTTATAGAAGTTTGAGAGGAGATCTCTGTCTTGCTTACAGCACTATTCCAGGCATGATTATATGATTGTCCTGGATCTCGTGTTTCTCTACAAATCTAATATCTCTACCAATAATAGAACAGATGGAAAAAAACAGTGGAGAGACAAGTTTATATCAGCACCTCTTAAACCACTGGAATAAACTTCCCCTGTATGTTAAGCAGTGGGAGTCACTATTTTTCTTTAAACATAAAGTAGATTTTTAACCACAAATGTACTTCTTGACTATCTATATACCCCATAGAGGAAGCGTACTGACGGGGCAAGACTGGTTATGAGACTCAATGGCCTTGGAATATCTATGAATCTAAGAACTGAAAGTCAAGACTGAACCCCATACCCTGGACCTTGAAGCTGTGAGACAGAAATCTTACCACTGAGGAACCATGCTGCTTCATAGTGTGGGCTGGTTATTTAAAATGGTGACTGTGAGCTTTACACCTGCCTCTGTAAAAAGGGATGTTGCAATATTTTTAGAAATGTAAAAACATTGCATAGGCATTACCACTTAATTCAAATTCCTAAAAGAACATTGTCACTTTTAAAAAAGATCTCCTAAAATTAAATGGAAGGCAGTCTGGTAATATAGATACATGATTAGGTCTTTCCTTAGTGTGACTCAAGTGGCCAGGTATCTCTGAGAAGAAGCTGTGAGACTTGCATCTGTCTTTGTGAATATTTTCCCCTCATCTAACACTAGAATCCCCACAATGGTGGAGTCCAGATGGAGAGATGATAAAATCAACAAGCAAAGGAGAGTAGTATTGCTAGAACTGAATTCATCCTCAAGACTCAAGTCTTGGTGAGTACATTCATGAAGTGAACCCTGTTTTCACAAAATCTCACAGAGACAGCACTAATATATAGACTGTATATTATATAACATATATCACAGACAGAACTAGGCTAAAATAAAAAAATGCAACTGTGTGTACAAGTCTTATGATAAAAAGTGCCCAATCCTGGTAGGCACATGGCTGCCAGGACTGGGGAAAAATGACAGTGTAGAAACCACAACACATGGAAACATTCTTACAATGGGATTAGGCCAGACTCAGGGGAAAAATGGATCCCCTATTGTAGAAGGAAATAGTATTCCGCTAAAACACAAAAACTGACAGGCCAAAAAACAGCCATTAAGATGACATAGTGAACTATTAATAATAAGAACGAAATTATGTATTGTTACTATTTTGCAAGAAGAACAGAATTTCTGGATAGAAGATATTCAAAAAGATTAAGAGAGAAATTAAAGGAAAGAAAAATACTTGCACAACAAAAACTGTGAAAAGCTTCAAATACAAATGTGTGTTAATTAATACAACAGATTCATGAAAAACATTATATAGACCAAGAAACCTTGGATTGTTTTGAAAAAGAAACAACTGAGGAAGTGTGAAAATATAAAAAACAAAACATAGACATTTTTGAATGGTATAAAAAAGAAATATGGACGTGTGAAAGAAAGAGAGATCTGATATGGTGTAATATTTATGCAAAGGAAAAAGCCAAACTAATCAATATAAAAAAGCAGCTGCAAAGATATTTGAAGAGAAATACAAGCAAAAGCACTCAGATATGGAAAATGTTCCAATACAAAAAAATAAGATCTCAAAGGCAGAAAGTAGAACAGAGGATTAGTAAAATAAAGGTTAAACATATAGAAGCTGAAGTTATGAAATACCTGTGAAGTGAAGGATTCAGTATAGAAAGTCTAACACAGGTTATGGCACAACATGATGGAACAATTTGCCCCCCCCCCCCAAGTAAGGAGAAACAGGTGGAGCAGGAGACATCTGAAGAAGAAATATGGACATGGAAAAGAAAACCTCCCGGATTCTCAAAAACTTGCACGGCGTGCATGATTAGTGTAAGATGAAATTTTGCCAATATGGCAGTCGAGCGATCCATGTATGTGCACTTTTGATGTGCGCGAGCACTGTAGCACTAGTGCTGCACATTCCCAGCCCCCGTATGCAAATCACTCCATTTGCAAGTGAAAACCATGCAAATGAGGTAAATCTACCAGGGCGTGCAGGACTAGTGTAATATGCAAAAATGTACTCAGTTAGTAACTGAGTACGGTACTGCAAACTCCAAAACGGAGCTATGAAAGCTCCAAATAAAGGCTGCATATCATTGAGGAAGCATGCCAATGGCCAAGTAGAAGGCCATTGACATTGCAAACAATGCCAAATGTACAAAATACAACTTTTATGATATGTCCACCGATCACGGCCATTGAAGCAAAGGGCAGTGGCACGCAAACAGGACCGGTGGGGAAATAAGAAAATAAACCTAAAAAAACAGTCTAACTAAAATCAGTATTCCACCATGCAAGTCAATGGCAGAATAAAGACAACCTGGACAGTGAGTAGTGGTTGCTAAGGGAGGAGGCACAGTGTGACACATGCAACTATGCATTAGCAGGTAATTTTATGCAAATGAGGGGAAGGATAGTGAATCCTGGTTTTCCCCAGCATGTGAGGCAGGTCCCAACAGTGTATGAATATGAATAGCTGAGTGCAAGACTAGGAGGTAGGTGACATCATGTGTGGGAGTGTCAGGCATGCTGTCAGTGGACTGGAACCCTGTGGCTCGGGGTTGCATCCAGCTTAGCACAACAAAGCCAGGGGGTGTGTCAAAACCTGCCCAGCATGTATGACAAAGTGTAAGCGGGTGTGCGCGCCATGCAATGGGATCTACAGGAAGATAAAGGAAGTGAACCCAGGAAATAGCAGCAGTGTGCACATTGGAGTACACCGATTGCACGGTGCACACTCGGGATGAATCAGAAGGGCAATGGGAAGGGAAAGCAAAGCAGTAGTAGGAAGTTAGTCAAGGGGTACTAGGTTCACTGCCAGGTGAAACGTATTGGAATCAGCCAATTACACAGGCAGCAGACCAGCCCAGCCCAGAACACCACTAAAAACTATGCAAACACCTACCCCTCTGTTTTTTCCCACACCCTACACCACCCGTGTAAACAAGCGAGGAACTTTTAACACTCACAACAGCAAAATGTTAGGGGCTGGAATAGCTATCATACAACTTGTGGAAGAGGCTGTGGGTGGTGAGGATGGGAATGCTGCTAACCAACCCACAGTGAGGAGATGGAGAAGAGTGTACAGGCCCAGGGTAACCTACCAAGGGCTACATGAGCTGGAGATAGTGGAGTGCTATAGGGTGGACAGGGACCTCCTACAGCAGATTGTTGAGCTGTGCCAGCCATGACTGACACACAGAACCAACAAAGGGGAACCCATCCCAGTGGAAACAAAGATATGTGTAGGCCTAAGAATACTAGCTACAGGTACCTTCCAAAGGCCAACTGGGGATATGATGGGGATCTCACAGGCATCAGCATCCAGGGCACTCCACCAGTTCCTGGATGCCATGGCAGCACGTCAGTGAGCACGTATATTTCCCCCTCACCCGTGAGGCATTGGCCAGCAGTATACATCTCTTCCAGCAAATAGCAGAATACCCTAAGGTAGTGGGTGTAATAGATTGCACAGACATAAGCATCAAAGCAACACCCGGTGAGCAGGGTAGGGTCTACATGAACCACAAGGGCTTCCCTTCCATCAACTGCCAGGTCCTGTGCGATGCCCAGGGCATAATACTGAATGTGTGTGCTGGCTGCCCTGGAAGTTATCATGATTCCCACATCTGGCATTTGACGCAGCTGTACCAGAAATTTGCCAATGGGGACATCAGACAAGGTCACTTAGTGTGGGATGCTGGATACACACTGGAGCCATGGCTGATGACACCCTTCAGAAATGCACACACACCCAAACAAGAACTCCATAATGAGGCACATGCACAAACAATAATAGAGCGTGTGTTTGGGATGCTCAAGTCACAGTTCCCGTACCTGGACACATCTGGTGGAGCCTTGCAGTACTTGCCAACTACATGTACCCAAATCATCCTTGTATGTACCATGCTACTCAATATGATCCTGCGGAAACAGCTGCAGCAGTAACAGCAAGGGGCAGGGCCACATAGCCCCCCCACCAATGCCAAGGCCTGCACAGGAACAGAGTGACTCGGAGGAGGAACAACCTGAGTCTGCCCCAGTAAGCAGAAGGAGGTGTGCCCAGTATGCTCTGGCCCTGGCAAAGAGGCAACGTATAGCACATACACTGACATGGGAGGGACCCAGGGAATAGCACCTCTCTCTGACTCTCACATACAGTAAAAGGGATACCAAACATTACACTACCTGTGCCTAACCATGCGTAGGCAGTGTACTATGTGCATCCAACATAGGCAGCCCTGCAGCACCACCCGCAATACTGGGACACCCGCAACTCACAACAACAGTCACAGCCAGCAGGACAGGTATAGACAAACACACACAAATGCCGTACTCTGGCCTCTGAATGAGGGGTATGGGTGACCCTCACCCAGGCCTACACGGACAGACTACAGCAGGCCAGGTAGTGGGATGTCAGTTGTGATGGCTAGGAAGTCAGAAACTAATGTGTATGCAATCCAGAAATAAGAACGGTAGTACACCGGTATGGCATAGCCAGCACGATAGGTAAGACTATTGACTGAAATGGACTACAGGACATACCATACAGTCCTAGCAAATATGTACAACTGTCAGGTGTGCCCCCCACCTCACACAGAAATATAGTAACAGTCAGGTGCTCCCCCCGATCCTGTGTAGAAACATAGAAATAGTCAGGTGTACCCCCCGCTATGCAGACATGTTGCAACAGTCAATGCCAAATGATCGGTGGATACCCTGCAGACACAGCATGCTACCTGTCGGTGTACAACACAAAGGTCAGCTATACAGTACAAACCACCGGACATGCTCCACACATGCAAAACAGATGGCCTTACTGGGCATGCTCACACACTTAGAGAAATGAAGGCAATGTCAGTCATCAACATACTGAAAGGTCATACTGGGAATGCTCACACACTTAAACACATGAAGATCATGTATGCAAACACCAGTGGACCAGACATATCCAGCAGTTGCAATTGTTACTGCAAACACATGTCAGTATGCACCACTCATGCCTTGCACACACAGTGGATAGGAATACAGACATATATGTAAGGACAACACACCATAATACGCTAAATGTAGATGGTTATAGATGTGTGGAAGAGGGTGACTGTGACAAAGAGCCATCCACACCTGTCCCACTGAGCACAAAGCCAAAGGGCCCCAAACACATCAGGTGCAGATGTCACACACTGCAATTACTAGTGACCAGTACCTGTCAGCACCACAGACTATGTGGTCCATGTGCCAGCTGCGCAAAATGGCTGTACAAGGACGTAGTTAGCCAGTTGCCCTATACACGCACCTGTGACATATGACCCTGTGTGTGTCCAACTGTGGTGTATCACCCCTACATGAATGGTGTATGGGCCATGCACACATTGGCCAACCCATTGCAGTACACTGACAAGCCTGTTGAGGTTATCCAAATGTGAAATACACCTCTGGGAGAGGTGTTGGCCAGTAATCTCTGTGGTGCTTCCCATAACTATGTACTGCTGTAGTGTGATAGACTAGTTAGGTAGGAGTTCTAACCCCAGACATGGCAACTGTGTGTGTGAATGTGTGTCACTGTTCGTGTGTGTGTGTGTGTCTGTCTTTCACTGACTGTGTGGAGAACAATGCCTTTTAGGCTACTCACACCCCTTACTAGTCACATACCCTACTTTAGCAAGGCTGCTGATGTCACCCACCTAGAAATACTTCCCTGGGAAAGCTGTAGCCCAGTAATCTCTGTAGTGCATGCTGTAACTGCATACTACTTTAGTGTGATAATGTAGTTAGTTAGGAGGTCAAACCACAGACGTTGCAACCGTGCATGTGTGAGCCTGACTGTATAGAGAGCAATGCTTTTTAGGCTACTCACACCCCTTACAAGTCAAATACCCACCTTGGGCAAGGCTGCTGATGTTACGCAACTTGAAATACACCTCTGGGGCGATCATAGCCCAGTAATCTCCATAGCACGTCCCATAACATCATATGGCCATAGCGTGATTAAGGAGTAAGTTGGGAGTTCTAGCCCCCGACCTGCCAGCTGTGTGAGTATGTGTATGTGTGCATGTCTGATTGTGTAAAGAATCACACAAAACGAGCCTGCACAAGGTGGATGGCAAGCAGAAAAATATCTTTTATTGTGGCAAAATAAAATAAAGCATTGCAAACCGGTTTCGGCCTAACAAATAGCCTTCTTCAGTGCATAAAGAAAGTGTTTGAAAAATGGTGCATTCTCATGTGCCTTATATACTGAAAATTGATTGTGTAACGAGCAATGCTGTTAGGGTACGCACATCCCTTACATTTCACATACCCAACTTTGGCAAGGCTGCTGATGTCACCCACCTAGAAATACTCCCCTGGGAAAGCTGTAACCCAGTAATCACCATAGTGCATGCTGTAACTGCGTACTGCTGTAGTGTGATAATGTAGTTAGGTAGGAGGTCAAACCCCAGATGTGGAAACTGTGCATGTGTGAATATGTGTGTGTCTGTCTGTCACTGACTGTGTAGAAAGCAATGCTTTTTAGGCTACCCACACCCCGTACAAGTCAAATACCCACCTTTGGCAAGGCTGCCTATGTTACGCAAATTTAAATACACCTCTGGGATGATCATAGCCCAGTAATCTCCATAGCATGTTCCATAACATCGTATGGCTGTAGTGTGATTACGGAGTTCATTGAGAGTTCTAGCCCCTAACCTGCCAACTGTTTGTGTATGCGTGCATGTCTGACTGTGTAGAAAGCAATGCTTTTAGGGTACTCACACCCCTTACATTTCACATACCCAACTTTGGCAAGGCTGCTGATGTCACCCACCTAGAAATACACCCCTGGGAAGGCTGTAGCCCAGTAAACTCTGTAGCGCATCCTGTAACTGTGTAGTGTGATAAACTAGCTAGGTAGGAGTTCCAACCCCAAACCTGGCAACTGTGTGTTTGTGTGCATGTCTGACTGTGTAGAGAGCAATTCTTTTTAGGATAGTCACACCCCTTACAAGTCAAATACCCACCTTTGGCAAGGCTGCCAATGTCACACACATTGAAATACACCTCTGGGACAATCATAGCCCAGTAATCTCTGTAGCACATTCCATAACATTGTATGGCCACAGTGTGATTAAGGAGTTAGTTGGGAGTTCTAACCCCCGACCTGCCAACTGTGTGTGTATGCATGCATGTCTGACTGTGGAGAGAGCAATGTTTTTAGGGTACTCACACCCCTCACATTTCACATACCCACCTTTGGCAAGGCTGCCGATGTCAAGCACCTAGAAATACACCTCTGGGAAGGCTGTAGATCAGTAATTACTGTAGCATGTCCTGTAGCTGCATACTGCTGTATTGTGAATTAGAAGCATGGTTGGGTTCCATCCCCACACATGGCAGTTCTGGATGTATTTTATGTGTCACTGTCTGTGTAGGGAGCAATGCATTTTAGGCCAGTCTCTTGCAGTCATTTCAAATGCCCTACTCTGGCAATCCTGTTGACATCAGTGTGAAATACACTTTTGGGCAAGGACTACTCCAGTAATATCTGTGGTGTGTACTATAACTGGGTAGTGCTATAGTGTAATACACTAGTTAGGTAGGGGTTCTACTCCCAAACATGACAGGTGTGTGTGTTTGTAACCCATATCCTGTGTAGAGGTGGTTGTGACTCTGTGGCCAATGTGTAGCAAGTTTTGCATATTTCTTATATGATGGCCATACTATATATCACAATGTCCACTGTACAGACATAACACATGTGATATGGCTGAGAGGCCAGGCAATTACAGTTAGCAACCCCAGTATTACCCAGAGCACACTCTCACCCCATGTGTCATACACACACATGCCTAGGTAACAGCCAATGTGTGAGTAGTACACTGCATATTGGCCATTGATAGTAACCATGGAGTGACAGCAGTGGGCCACACAGGGCATGACACCCAGTCCATCTGTCCAATGTGTGCAGACAGTGCACCTCCCCATGTTCCTCAATGGACAACTGCACCACCTGTGGTGCCATCACATGTGACCCACAACAGACATACCATGCCTGACAACATGTTCATATGGACAGATGCCACTGACACCAAGGAATGCTGATAGCATGCACTCCATGTAGGTGCAGAGCAAAACTGCTGGCCATTACCAGCTCCCACCACAGGTGGCCAGGACTGGCACATCTGATGATAATCTGTGTTCACACATGGGCCAGACACCCCAGGTACAATTCCAAATGTCACTGTACATGCATGTGGGAGGTGTGCACATCCTAGATGCTGTCCATGTCATGGATGAAGTAACACAGACATGGCAATGATGCACAGCATTGCCCACACACAGTAGTCACCCAGGTGACCAGATGGGGGACACAATACCCACCTGTGTGGGCAAATGCAGACACTACATCCCTGAGCCACAATGCAGACCATCATCATGTGGCCTGATGCCAAGGTACACCCATTGCCTAGCCTTGGACAGCCATCTGGCGCAGTCGAACACCACACACCTGTGCAGATATGCACCCATGCATGTCAGTAGTGGCACCCTGTGTGTTTGTGTGTGTGTTGCATGCTGCAGATGTTCACATCCACACTCCCTGCAACCCCCATGGGCATACTGCAGCAGGCTGTCTGATGTCAGACACCTTCCCATACCCTTCACCCCTACAGCCCCCGTATGACCTGTGTGGTGCATGGGATACCTGCACAGTGATGTGATAATCCCACAACTGATGAGTTGTACACCTGGTCCTGCCATGTGTGTCAATGTGTGTGTGTCCTTGTGAGAGTGTGGCTGTGTTGACGCTGGCACCTGTTCATGCCGACAGGCATGTGTATGTATCCTACCATACAACTACTGTATCCCTGTTGCAGATGTCACTCACCATCACATATATGTTCTGAGTTCTCCACAACAGGTAACCTATGTGGCGCATCCAATAAATGCAGCGAACTGTGTTAGCATTACATAGTTATCAGGGATTTGATACCCTGTGCTGCTAGGTGTGTGACACAAACATGCTTCAGTTTTACCCACTCAACCCTCCCTGACATGTATTTGCCTCTGTCTGTGTCCCCCACCCCCTCTCAGTTGGACGTGGAGACCTACACCTGCTTTGCTTAGGCAGCAGCATGTGTAATGTAAGTAATGCTCATGATCAGCTGATGGCCTCTGCATGAATCGCAGCCCTCCCCTAGTTAATTGCATGTGAAACAGCTGTGCTAACATTCCCATAGCCAATTGTATAGAAACACACTCCAATACCTAGGAACATCATGGTGGTGTTTGCCCTTTTCACCCACTGTGAGAAGAAACTAAATCTGTCGTGTGCCAAACAGCATCTCAGATGGATTGTGGTGTACCTCTAACAACATACACTGTGGAAACAGTGCAACAAGCAGGAGGTGGATGTGCCTGACCTGACTACAGACTGTAAGTGCCACTATACTGCATTTGGAGTAATGTTGCTTTCACAGAATTTGTGTGGATATGGCTATTGTACGTCTCAATACCTGCGATGTCAGTTCCATGTTGATGGGAATCTCCATCTGTAGGGTCATCTGCAGCCTGGGTAGTGTTGTGTCCGTGGTTGCATGTGTCACCCATTGAGCATCTAGCTGTTGACTGCTGAAGGTAGTGTGAGGATTGCAGTCTGTAAATGGAGAAAGCTGTGGTAGTCACAGACATCATATCCTTCAAAGGACATATGTTGCAACAGCCCTGTAACAACAGCAAATGTATGTGGTTATCACAGCGACATGTCAATATTGGCCCTGTGTATGTGCTCCCAGCCACACTTCTGTCAACCTTTGTACATATGTTGTGCATGAAGTGGTGCATATGTGCTGTACACCATACTTTGAGGCATCATATCTGTGAACAAGCCACTGATATATCTGGCTGCTACACGTTATATACAGTAGGGGTTACATTACATTACATTACATTACATTACCTACACATTCTGTGGATGTTCGTACAGTACTGAGATCTGTGTACCTATGGTGAATGTCGACAGTGTGTGTAGTGTTGATATGTACCTTAGCCTGTGTATAGACTGTGGTAGATGACATTGTTCTAGTTCCCCAACTATCAGATGTTACATGCTGCCCCACTGTATGGTACTGTAGTAGCATACATGCTTGTAGGGCCATAAACACACGTGTCCCATACCACAGACAGCCACCAGACCAAACTGTGTAGCAGGCCAGTAGTATATGTAGGGTCAGTCTGTGAGTGGCACATATGAGGATGGTGTCAAACACTTAGTCCATATACTGTAATACCATGCTAGCTAACCATATGTGGCTGTGGCTGTGTTCACATTGGTTGTGGATATGCACTGTCACACAGGTGTATCTTACCCTGTGCTGTGACATGCCTGTTGAGCCTGCTTTATATGCAGGTACATGTGCATTCCCCCTTGGGAGGTAAAGGCTAGTGTTGAGCCAGTCTGCCTGCAGCCTGCACAGTGCATTGTGACATGCCTAGCAGCTGAGTGTACCTACCCAGTGGTATGTCATAGGTTCATAGGTAGGTACTAGGCTATCAGTCCTGGGGCCTATACAAGCCCAGCCAAAAAGGTACCCTGTCTTTTGCCACCCAAGAAACTTATTTTCCTGTGCCACTGTCGAGAAGAGCCACAGAGGTGATCCCCAGGGTGAATTTCCTATATTCCATCCAATCATCAAGATTTTTCTTGAAGAGTGCTAATGAGGAGCTTTGTTTGATATAGATAGGTAGTTTATTCCAGAGTATGGAAAGTCTCTGGGACAGGAATCTATCCCTCTGGCATGTTCTGTTTATTGTGGTGACAAGGTTTAGGTCCCTAGAGCATGCAGCTTGGGGGGATTGGGATTTCTTTAAGTGGAGCATGTCCAACAGCTCTGGGTTTGACATAGCTTTGTATGCTAGCCAGTAATCACCTCTGAGTAGGCGATATGCGACGGAGTAAAGCTGGAGTTTTTTGAGACAGTCTGTGTAGGGCATCTGTTTGAGGCCAGTAATCCTCTTTGTGAGGTATTTCTGCGGCCTTTCCAGTTGTTGTAGATGTCTTGTGAGGTACATACCAAAATGGGCATTGTACTCTATAATGGGTCAAATGAGTGATGAGTAGAGGGGAACAATGACCTCTTTTTTTCTGGATGAGAAACCTTTTGTGATGAGGTGTGCCACGTAGAAGGATTTCCTGACTACTGTGGAGATGTGATTATCAGAGGAGAGACTACTGTCCACCTGTGTCCCAAGGTCTCTTATCACACTTTCGGTGTTAAGTATACTACCGCCTATGTTGTTGTTCATGGGTACAGAGTTTTTACCAAAGGGGATGACAATGCACGTTTTGGCATTGAGCTTGAGGCCATGGCTTTGACACCAGGCATCTGTCTCAGTGAGGCCCTTTTGTAGGATATCGACATTGTTAGGAGTTTTGATTATGGCTCCTAGTTTGCAGTCATCTGTGAACTTTGTTAGCCAAAGACCTTCTGTGTTATCCTGTACTTCAGAGAAGTAGATACCAAACAGGAGAGGACCCAGGACTAAACCCTGTGGTACTCCACTTGTCACTGGTCTGAAGTTGGATTTGGAGTCGGCTACTTTCAAAGTGTGGGTTCTGTCAGTGAGCCAGTTGGCAACCCATCTTGTGATATAGGGATTTATACCTAGCTTAGTGAGTTTATCTATAATTCCAGAGTGGGGGATGGTGTCAAAAGCTTTGGCAAGATCTAGATAGGCTGTGTGAACCACCTTACCTTTGTCTATGGTTTTGGTGACTGCTTCAAAGAAGTCTATCAGGGTTAGGAGACATGATCTGCCTTTTACAAACCCGAACTGGGTAGGGTCCAGAGTTTGGAGATTACCAATGTCTTTGTTTATAAGTTCCATAATGATACATTCCATGGCCTTGCAGACCAGGCTCATCAGAATAATGGGGTGGTAGTTCCCAGGGTCCATGGTGGCTCTCCCCTTGTGGAGTGGGATAACCGTTGCTGTGCACCATTCAGCAGGCACAAAGCCTGAGGTGAGGCTATGATTGAACATGGTACTTAGGTGGGGTGCCAGTTCGTTCTGTAGTTCATGTAGAATGCAGCCTGGGATGTTGTCTGGTCCCATGGATGCTGTGTTCTTGGCTTTGGAGAGTGTGGTTTTTACCTGTGCAGCAGTGATTACAGGAACTTTGCATTCTTTCGGTATAGAAATGGACTCTTTAGGGGGTGAGAGGGGGGTAAAGTTAGTACTGAACCTATCTGCCAGGATGTTGGCAATATCAGTTGGGTCTGTATATTTAGTGCCATTGTGCTGTAGCTTAGAGCAGATCTGAGTGTTGCCATTGAGATTCTTGACATAGCTATAGAATGTTTTGTGGTTGTCTTTAGAATCAGTGGCAATTTTGTTTTCATAACTAGTTTTGGAGGATTTTATCAGGGATCGCAGCTTCTTACTGAGGCTGACCAGGGAGCTCCTCCACTCATGGGATTTTACTCTCTGTTGCAACAGTTTCTTCCTTCTGTTGTACAGTTTGTTTATGGCAGAGAACCACCAGATTGGCTTCCTGTTTTTGGAGGATAGCGTCTTGGTTCTGTTTGGGATAGCATGATCCATGCACTCATGTAAGTGCTTATAAAGTGCAATTGTGTAGGATTCAGTAGTTGTAACTGTATTGTCCATCTGCATGGGTCTCATGAAGTTCACCACTTCTGTCTTAAGAAGCATGAAGTTGGCTTTGGAGAAATTTTTTACCATGGTTTCCTTAATGGAGGGTGGGGGCAGGATGTGGACATCTAGGGTAATTAGCTTATGGTCGGATCGGACCAATGAGGTGTTGACTTCAGTTGTGGAACACTGGTCACTCATGTTGGTAATGACTAGATCTAGGATATTGTTGCCCCTGGTGGGGGTGTGGATAAGTTGATCCAGGGCATTGGAGTTTATGAATTCCAGAAAGCATTGAGTGAAGGAGTTGGTGCATGAGTAGTTTTCCCAGTTAATTGTGGGGTAGTTGAAATCGCCCATTATTAGGGTGTTTGGTTGAACCCTAATATTTTCCAGTACATCAAGAAAAGAGGAGTGGGAATCCTGGGGCATGGTGAGTGATCTGTAGCAAGCTACAATTTGGATTGCAGTTTTGCCCAGAGTTAGTTGCACTTGGATAACCTCAGATGCATTATGCTGAGCAACTAGCCTGGAGGTGTGGATATCCTTAATGAATATGGACACACCTCCGCCTTTGGTGTTCTGGTCCAGGTTACATGGCCGAAAAGTGTGGTATGAGTTATAGCCTGGTAGTGCAGGGGTGCTCTCTGGAGCCTTGAACCAGGTCTCAGTCACTGCACAGATATCGATGTTCTCCATTTTAAGGAGTGCCTCGAGTGAGTGCATTTTGAGATTTAGACTTCTAGCATTGAGTAGCATCACCCTCAGTTTTTGCTTGCCTGTTCCTGTTATGGTGGTGAATTTGTCATTTGTACCGTGCCTAAAAAAGGCACTACAAGGGAGGCAAGAACCTTAGCCAGTATCCGGAATCCCAGGGGTGACAGGTGCAGGCCATCTCTGGCAAAGCATTGTGATCTGTCGACCATGTCATCCCAGGCAGACAGATACTGGTTCCCTTTAGAATGGCACCAGAAGCTTAGCCAATTGTTCAAGTCAATCAGTTTGTCCTTGTACTGTGGCATCATTCTGGGTGGTGGCAGAATGCTACCCAGGGCTAGGGTCATACCTGCCTGGGCTACAAGATTGGAGAGCTCTTCCATGTCTCTTTTCATGTAGTCCAGGGAAGTAAGTCTCAGGTCGTTCACACCAACATGGACAATGACAGAGTCATATTTGTACTTGTTGGGGAGTGACCTGAGTGCATGGGTTATGTGGCGGATCATGTGCAGATACTAGCCAGATGTCCTGCTGCCGGACCTCCCATAACAGTCATGTTTGTCAGACAGGGCAGTGGGATGCAGTGCAGATGTATGTCAATACCTATTGTGTAGTATGTGGCCATGACATCCCTGTACCAGTGGTCATACCGTTACAGGCCAGGTAGGGGTGTGTGAATGCATGACCTATGGTGGACATCATATACCAGTTGTTATGTGTTATACCCATTTACATGGCCATCCACATCCATATTGTCAAGCATGGCACACATGGAGCACTAAGGGCTTATGTGTATACCTCTGGACTGTACAGACCATGTCAGACCCTCCACATATATTGGCCAATATCTCTGCTGCAGTCCACAGCGGCATTACATGCTAGCAGCGGTACTATACACTGATGTCCTTTCGATGTCATTCAATAACCAATGGCACAGATGTTATGAGCAGATTTGACCTCCCGCACACACTATGTCTGCAAAGACACTCCCAACGACAGTAGCAATAGTCTACTAATATTCCTGCTATAGATACCCGACATCCCCTGCAACTACAACATTGGGAAAATACGGGTTGGGGTTGGCCTACACTTCATGTCCAGGACATATGGTGGGAATATATGTACATATGCATATCCAGATAGCCAGATATACGATTACACATGTGTACTACCCCCAATTAACACTGTCATGGCAACCACCCACTATAGATTCTTACATCATGTGTGCGTGGTCCCATTACATTTCCTGTGTGATGGGCATCCCTCCTGTGTGTGGGCAGCAGTGCTACCGACAGCATGTAGCAACACCCCATGCAGGAGAACCGGCACATTCAGGGCAGCCAGATATTTGTAGGTGGATCAGGAAGTACAGACAGACTGCGAGTGGAGTTGTGTTATGCTTTGTACAGTACTGGTGTTACAGGGTGTGGGTGTACATACTAGTTTGCCATGGAATGCAGTCCATCTGCATTGCATGCAACTATGAGCCTACCCTCATGCTGGCTGGAGCTGTGCCTATCATGTCTTGTCTGTCCACCACACAGGACAGGTCTTGTGTCAGATAATACGCTGGCAGTGTGTGTGTTGCGTGTTACCAGTACATGGCTACATCCATGACTGTCTCTACCAGCAATTCCCTGACTAAGGGTATGTTACAGACACTGTAACACCTGCACCTTGCATAGTGTATGGCAACAGCTGTCCACATATATGCCTGTATTCCAGCCTCTGTCCATCACCTACATACCAAGCTTTGCACATATGTCATGATGTCGGCAGTTGATCCATAGTCAGCTGGGAGTATAACACACTGCCATGTCTGCCATCAGTCCACTGCTGTTGTAACTCCCACACATATGGTGGGGCTGGGGCCATATATGTGTGGGTGCCACCTACACAATACATGTCTGCCCTCATGCACTGCAGAGCCCAGTGTATCTAACAGTGGTATATGGCCCTGCATTACTGAATCTAGGGTGAGAGCACAAGAAATGACCTAGGCTGCTACACAATTTGGGGGTATCAGGGCTGAGCTGCCTTAAGGTATCTGGATGTACAGTACCATATACTTCACCTATATACACATTACTGACATGGATCTGGGTACTCCAGGACTACTGCCCCCTGCCATACAAACTGTTTTGTGTGTTGGTGTGCTCGTGATGGTGTTAGTTATGCCATGTTATGTAGCAGTTACAACTCATGTGGTCATAAGATGTCTGTACCACCTACTGTGGTTGTACAGTGTGTAGGTAGAGGCTGCTGAACTACACACCTGGAGTACATACTGTTGATTGTTAGGTATCCTGTGGCCCAGTGTGTCTTTCCTATTGTACAATGTGAATGGCTTGGCCTGGACAGCAACAGCTGTGAAACTTTCCAGACTACTGTATGACTGTAACTGGTCCACTGTAGCATCACTCCGTTGATATAGTTGTCAGTGTCTGAACAGCTATATGGCATGGCATGTAGAACTGAATAGTACATGATGAAAGGTTTCCATGTCTGCAAATCTGTGGGTGTTGTTTTACCTACGACCTCTCTGTGGGTGTATGTTATAGACAATGATTATCATTTGTATGGGTGGCACATACAGTGTCCAGTCATTCAGGGGTCAACTGTAGGCATAGTGGCTGTTCCATATTGTCTGTACCTACCACTTATGTACTGCTTGTGTATGTGTAGTCACATGTATATGTACATATATATATATATATATGTATATATATATATATATATATATATATATATATATATATATATATATATATATATATATATATATATTTCTAAATATGTATACCTGTATCTTCATATCTGTGTCTGTGTATTTGAAGCCTGGTAATGTTGATGGCTTCCGCATAATACGTTCCCCATGGGTGCCAGACTGTACTGCATGATATGTTACCAATAACAGCCTGACATCATACAGGTGGGATGTAGTACAGGTAACATCATGTTCCCATGTTGTCACTGGCCCTGGTTATGGGATCTCCAACACTTGGTAGTGTATTGCAGGGCGGACGTGTTTGGCTGGGGGGGATGCCTATTTGTACAACTCGTATAGTGTGTGATGCCTTTCAACCCCATTAACATAACATGTAGCCTGTTACACTCTGCTCCCTAACAGCTACATGTGCCTTGCAGTACCAGCACAACAGTGTTGCACCAATGGGTCGGTAGGCATGAGAATCCCATTGAGGTCTGCCACGTGTGTGTATGTGTGCATATCTGTAGGGTGTACCAGTCCGAGTCCACATACTCCTATTATGAAACACATTGCCACACAGTAGTATGGATATTGTTGTTGTCGCCCATAGGTGTGGCAATGCAATGCAGCACCCTACTATGCCTGTGGCGTGTGCGTCACATGCATATCCCTCTGATACCACTGTTGTGATATGCAATGGTTTGTTTTTGCTTCGTGGCCAATGTGTGATAGTGGATATGTCAGAGTATCAGGATGGGCTCTAGTGTGTACAATATTCAGTGGTGGATGTGGGTGTTGTTTACACTGTCTTTACACCATGGTACACCTGGTATATGGCTCACAAACCACTCTCAGGTGGCTAATGTCACCATCACCCATACAGGTAACAGATAGGATACATATGTGCTGTGTCCAGCCTAACTGTAGCACATTGGACACATGGACTAGTTAGTTAGCAACTATACAATCAGGTCTCTAAGATGTTTGTCTACCTGTTATGTGTCAGTCAGTGTGTATATGATGGTATGAGACGCTATGTATTCTCCATATACAAACATTACATCCCCATTACCATATTGTACGTGTCTGTGGATGGTCTGCATGTAGCATGTGACCTGGTACACACCTCACCCTACAGATGGTGTCGTGTGTGCAATGACAGCCACACAGTTCAGTAGCACTACATATCCGGGTTGGGGTCTAGACACAGTGTCTCCAAGTAAGAATGTGTGTGTATGTGGATGGTTTGACATAAGGGTGCAGATTATGCCTGTACCAGCAGGCCACCGGTCATGTTTGCATGGCCAATAACTGTTATACATACCTGTGGCATGTGTGCAACTGTACACCACATATGTCACGGCCATGGTGTCACCACACTGACATACCTCTGTGGAATATGAATGAGAACCATCCTTCTGCTGACACACGTATGCCTTCAGCACAAATGGATGACAGTATGGGGATATCAATTGGTGTTACCAACAGCTGAGATGCATCATAGCTGCATGGCTACACTACCTGACATGTATGCAGTACACATTACCCCTGACAACATTCTAAACTGCAGTACATTGCGGCACTCTATCACAGTCACCGTGTGCATCAAAACCATGTTAGCCTATCCCTGCATCAATGTTATGGATGACAGGGATGTGGCACAAGTATCATCATATGCACAGGGTGTGTGAACATCATCTTAGCTGCATGGCTACACTGCCTGACATGTATGCAGTACACATTAGCCCTGACTACATTCTACACTGCGGTACATTGTGGCATTCCTTTACAATAACCGTGTGCATCAAAACCATGTTAGCCTGCCCCTGCATTAACGTTATGCATGACAGGGATGTGGCACAGGTATCATCATATGCACAGGGTGTGTGAACATCATTTTAGCTGCATGGCTACACTACCTAAAATGTATGCAGTACACATTACCCCTGATTACATTCTACACTGTGGTACATTGAGGCACTCTATCACAGTCACCGTGTGCATCAGAACCATGTTAGCCTGTCCCTGCATCGATGTTATGGATAACAGGGATGTGGCACAGGTATCATCATATGCACAGGGTGTGTGAACATCATCTTAGCTGCATGGCTACACTACCTGACATGTATGCAGTACACATTACCCCCTGACTACATTCTACACTGTGGTACATTGCGACACTCCATTACAGTTACTGTGTGCATCAGAACCATGTTAGCCTGTCCCTGCATCAATGTTATGGATGACAGGGATGTGGCACAGGTATCATCATATGCACAGGGTGTGTTGCAGGTGTGCCAGAGGTTGAGGGTGGTCCAAACATGTGTCACCATGTGTGTGGGTAAGGGGTGTGGTTCCTTGATTGGGGCGTGGTGATGTGGTGTGTGTCAGTATGGGGTCACCCTATGTGTGGTTGCATAGTGTGTGGGTATGCATGCACACAGTTCCACCATGTGGCTGCCCTATACGGGTAATGTTGGACAGCTGCAGACCATACCTGGCAGGGTATGCAGTTCACTGCCTCCGGCCATGGACACACTGACTGTGCCTGCCAGAGGTTCCTTGAGCACATGCAGGTACAGACCTTGAGGTGCTACTATCCCCTGATGATGACATATGTCTGTTGGAACCATGTCCTGCCTGGGACTGGCCAGGGCCATGTGCAGAAGGCCTGCTGTGGTGTGGGCAGCAGCCCCTGTGGTGTGCTGGGGCTGGTACTGCCCCTATGGGAGCGGCTGTGCATCCTGGGACATCCATGTTGACCACCAGCTGCTGGTGTCTCTGGCCTACGTCCATGAGGCCATCGCACCACTCCCACCACACATTCTAGCACAGACATACCACGATCGAGGAGGCCAACCATCTCACCCCACCATCTATCCATGACCTTGGTATATTCACAGAAGGCACCAGCAAGTTCATGGAGGTTGCCACTTACAGCTGCAAAAGCAGACCTCTGCAGCCTCAGAACCTGTCTGGTGTGCATTTCCATACATGCCTGTGCCTCCATTACGGCCTGAAACATGCTCCTGGTGGTACCAATTGTGGCACCTCTGCCAGGGGCATGATGACATGTGTCCTTCCACGAGCACCATGGTACATCTGCCAATGTGGTGGCCTTCCATTCATCTGGCTATGCTGACTGTGACCCGACACAGTTGGCATGGACACCACACTTTCCTGGTCATTGCCACCAAGTGCCAACTGTCCCTCTGCTATGGCCACATGTGATGGGGTTTGTAGGGGCACTGTAACTGTGTGTGGGGTTGGGGTGGCTAGGAGGGTGATGACACATGTTGGTACAGTGTCGGACTCTGACAACCCCACCTGTGTCTCACCTGTACCTTCATCTTCATTGGTTTCTGTAGGGACGCTTACCTCAGTTTGCATGCAAGAGGGATCCTGACCCACCTTGCCACCTGTGGGGGAAACAAATACACATGTTAAGACCTGTACAGCAGTGCATAACAGTACACACACTCACACACACTCACACTGACAGCCACCTTACTATCTCACTTTCCCTGAGTTTAGAGACAGTCCCACAGTCAGTTACATATGTTCCCCATCCTGCATGGCACTTGCTAATATATATGCATCACTACCAGCCCATTAACATATCATTCCTCTCCATGCCTACACGTGCGGTTACCACACCTGACCTGTTACTCCATCGCCTCCCTGACTTAAGTGGAGTAGGTTGTACATGGCCTCACTGCTGTCATCCTGTATTACCCTGTGTATGGGCAGTAATGGTGTATGAGGCCTCTATATGGTTGGGGCTGCTACATTCACTACATATGTCACACACCAGAGCCTCATACTACAGTCTTGCTCAGTCCATGCCACATCTGCTGCACAAGCGACCCATCATGTGGACAACAGTACTACCTGGATACACTCACAGATGTGCTGTGGTAATTCCCCATTGCATTTGTAGTGCTGCATGTGTGGGTAGCCGGTTACTTATCTGCTGTTGGCAATATGATGTGTATACCTGGTATGTACTACACCTCCCAATGCATGCTCCATGCTACAGACCTTGTTATGCTATCAGCTGTCCTGTGTTCACATACCTGACAGGTTGTCCTGGTGTCCCATGTCTCATGCCATGTACAGCACAATCCCAAGGGGAAGTACCACCATGTGGTCAATCCCACTATCGCCTGTGCATACATGGACACACACACGCATACAAACACACGTACACACACACATCTGACATGCATCATCCACACTCCACTAGATTTGAACACACCCGAGACACACACACACACACACACACACACACACACACACACACACACACACACACACACACACACACACACACACACACACTCCTTCATGTGGAGTTGCACAACATTTGTACACACAGTCCTCCCATTAGCCTTCTGTCAACATGCATTACATATGGAGCTCAACAGCATGCAGTGCAACTATAGTGACATCATACTAGCGGCAGTATACATGTGTGTGAGGCATGGGCTTTGTTGGTAGGTGATGGCCCTTCCCCATGTTAACACTGCATCCATGTACAAAGTGTTACTGTGGACCTGTTCTGCACCCTGCCTTGTACTGTGCACCATACCTCGCAGGTGTAGAAACCATTGATGCATCTGTAGTACTGTGTCGGTTATGTCAGCTCCAATGCTCACAGCCCCTATGTGTTGTAGCAACTCATACCTGGGATGATATGTGAACAGCTATCAATTGTGGATGCCTGATGTCTGAGTTACAAATCACAGCATCAACAGTACATGTATGACAAGTACATGACTATTACACTGACAACCATTGGACCTTACCATGGCTGTGAGGGGTGCCTTACACATGTCCCAGACCTCTGCATGGTTGCAAGATCTACTCATGTGCACATCCCTTGGAGTGCACACACTGCTGTCATGAGTGCTGTGGGGTCAGGGTTACATCTGCAACGTTTACTTAACCTGATTGTGTGCAGCTGCAGCCATGGTGGTGTTGAGTCACACATGTCCTTACTGTAGGCTGTGTGTCCTGCCACACGACACATACCTGTGGACACATTGCATATTGACAGGATGTTAGGTATCTTGCATGTGTCTGTTGTACTCTTCCGGTACCCCAGCATGGTCTCTACTGTGATGCAGTGCATTTCTCAGCAACAAAATGTGAATGTGTACAGCATGCAGTATGGGTAGGTGTGTTAGACGTGTACATGGGGGATATCCCATAGCTTTTACATGCCCAGTTTATCATCATGCATGAACATGAACCATATTCACCAGCTACGGGCTGCTGCCATGGTGGTATCCTGAAGGGACCTACATAGGATTGCGCGAAAGCTGATGCCAGTGGCCACAGCTGTGGCATTCATAAAAGGTGAGTGCAGCATTACATTACATCAACAGTAGAATTACACAATATTACAGCTTATACACAACTGTGTATTACTACTACACAGCAGCAGACTATGTATATGTCATCTCAGTTTTGCATGATGTACCTGTACAGATGCAGATGCATACACACAAGTGGGGTACTGATGTGCCCTGGGGTTTTACCTGCGTGCTCCTCAGCTGCTGTGTCATTGGCACCCACCTCCAAGATGTGCCCTGCCAGGTGTTAATGCTGCAGGTGGACAGGTGCCACAAGGCTGCTGAGAAGCTCCTCGATATGGGTGAGGGGTGGATGGGTTGCCCCCCCATTACAAGGTGGTCCCCCTTTACAGCAGCTGCATGCTGAGGTACATGGCGAAGCAGGTTGGTGCAATGATGCCGGACCTGCTCATAGCTGCGGTCATGCAGTCCGACACCATTGACCCTGTGGACTAGCTCATTCCACAGGGTGGTCCTTTCCAGCTGGTCATGGGCTGTCTGGCCAAACAGCAGTATGTAGTGCTGTACCAGGTGGTTGATATTGATTGCTGTTTCAGCAGCGTTGTATGTGGGAAGACGACTATGCAACGTGTTTCTTGAAAGACATAAGGATGGAAACAGGTCTGAGCCACCCATACAGCAGGGTTACCATAGTTCTTAATACACATATTTGTCTCCCCCCACCATATCAGCTACAACAAACCATTCACAGACTGCAATTGTTATGTCAGCTGCTTACCAACCATTGGGACATATGTTGTACTGTACCAAGCTTTGTGCTATGTGTATGTGCTATGCTTTGTGCTATGTGTTTGGAGCCATGCTCTCTGTGGGGACACTTATCTTTGCTGGCCTGTTATAGACTATTTCACCTGCATGCCATTGTCAGTGCCACTATATATATGTTTATAAATATACATCTATGTACATATATGTGTAGATATATGTTGTATGTTGTTGATATACCTATGACTATATGAGTGTCTGTATCTGTACCTATACACGTCACATTCCATATCACACAGATATGTGGAGTGCATACAGACATCTGGTCCACATTCTGTAACCATCTTTCATTCACAGCTGCACTGTTCTGCCTTGCTGCAACACAGACAGGTGCCACATATGAACACAGACTAACATTAGGGTAGTAACTATGGTGTGACTTTGCTGGTACGCCTGTTACACGCCTATGGCATTTGTGCATGCTACATTATACATTAACATGACTGTCCTGCAAGTGGTGTGCTCTGACACTCATGTGTCTATCATGACGGCAGTACATCCACCAACAGCTATTGTCCACACTAACATAACATACACAGCTATTATGGCGGACATCTTTGTCATTCATTGCTAATCTGCACAGTTGGCGGGTATGTCCCACTGCTTACAGGGACAGACAGTATTGTCCGGATCAGTTGTTCAGCGGGACATCATTACAGGGACAACTATTATTGTAAAATACACCATTAAAGGTTGTCTGTGTATACATATCTGTGTGTCGTCTCATGTCCTTTGAATAGTGAGTGGGTCTATGTGTAATGCAGTACTCCTGTTCAAGTATAAATGTCATTTAGTAGGTTATACAGTAAAACAATGTTGTTATACCGACTTCACATGGAAAATAGAATGTGCTACAGTGGGACTCGAACCGAGAATGCGTGCGTGTTAGGCGGATGCTCTGCCCACTACCCTATTGCAGTTCTGCATAATTTGCATATTTCTACCTTAATGTCATATCCATGCTCCCTTTCCCCGGCCCCCAAGCTCCACATACACAGCATCCATCCATTCTCCAGTTGCTAGCCCTGCCATACCACACCTCCACACATTTTCCTCTCTGCACATCTCGGTACTCCTCCATTTTACTGTCTTGATGCAACCTTCTGCAGGCTCTTTATCCGTTTAGTCCACATACGTTCGAGCCTTCTCTTCATCCACCTTCGATACTGGTGGAAACATCATTGTGACCCATAAAGTCTGGTGCATACTGCCAGGGACGGACCTGTTGTTGTGTCACAAGTAGACTTTGCTGGTCTACACTGTTTCTCCCACTGGTAGCATCCTGCCAGGGTTTTGAGAAGCAGCAGTTTGCTCACACACCAGACCAGCCTCATCTTCCACTTACACGGATGAAACATGCCCCCACGGTGTGCCCCGTTTTCCATTCTTCTCTTCAGTATTATAGAAGGCTACTGTTCTCACAGTATGTGTGGACAGGCACTGTTCATTGATACTCATAGACTGGTTGTAATACTGTGACTGAGCACTGTGCACATGTTTGCTGGTAATAGTGTACATACTTATATACATTTCCTATACTGTTGACTGACTGTGCTGGATGATATGTTTGTGATAATAGCAGCTGATTGTATATCTGCCATGCTTTCGTGGTAACTCACTTGGACTATGGTGTGCAGGGGGGGGACCTGGGAGTGCTGATTATGTTGTTACTGGCCATGACAAGGGCTGTGGGTACAGCATGCCTAAGGCATTGCAGGGAAGTGTAGGCGAGTATGCTCTGGTGTGCACTAGGCTCAGACTTGCTGCCCTCCGGTTACGGTGTCTTACACTGGGTTGGCCTCCACATTGCTTAACCAGTGTGGGCACTGCTTACAGCTGCCCAAACAGGCATACTCCCGCTTGCTGCCACATACCCCTGCACTACATCATGTACATGTTGGTATTATACATGCTTAAGTCAGGTGTACATGTCAGGTATGACTGTTCACGAAGGTCAGTGTAAGGTTAAGTGGGATTCCAGTTTAGAATTTCTGGATAGGTTACACTCAGGTATTCAGGTTAGGTTTAGTTATGCCATATCTGTGTTGTAGAGTAGATGTGAATCGTGAAGGTGTAGGCAGGTAGGTGGAGGGGGGGACATTTTAACTGTATAGTAAGCTGTTCGACTAATTGGTGGGGGAGCAGTAGTGCAGGTTTGCAGGGTGTTGGGATATGTATGCGAGGCAGGACAGGAGGTGTCAGTGTCAGTAGTTGGTGTAGGGGTATGGAGTGTTGGGGGGTGGTGGACTTCGCCAGGTGGTGAGCAGGTGGTTATCCAAGTGTGTTTGAGTTTTCCCTTCATGTGTTATTCACATGTGTAGTCTGAGACAGCTGCGGTAATACACCTGTGTTGGGGGTTCCAGATTCTGCCAATATAGTTGTGTGGAGGGTGTCACCTACTTGTGACTGTGAACATTACTACGAATGAAACAGGGGTCGATAGGTAAGTGGTGTTATTGGGCCACACAGAGGGGCTGATAGTAGGGGACATGTCCAGGGATGTGCAGGATGGCTGTCCGGGAAGGTCCACAGCTGGCCATTTCTTCTACAGTGACAGCTGTGTATATACCCTGCATTTGGGTGTAGGTCTGGACGTTCACACCCATGGGTGGGGGTGAGGACAGCAATAATACCTTGTGATGCCAATTAGTTTGGCTTACATGCCTATAGTGGGGTGTTGCGACCATGTGTTCTTTGGTTTCATTTAGTGGGTTTGCAACAACACATCTGGTTATTCCGCCCTTTGCCCTGTAAACTAGACATTGCTGCTGTGGGACTCATACCAGGCATGGCTGCTCGTTAGGTGTCAGGTCTGCCCAATGTACACTATTGCTTACATCCCTGGGACGGTCCACATAGAACCTCTCCAGCCAACACCTGCATGCTTAGGCCCATAATTACGTACCCATAGTTCCCCACCTGCACCTCCTGTTCGGCACTCTTCCTTACTCCGAGTGCAGGTTGGATCTGGCTACACCAGTACACACTGCCCACTCCTCACTTCTCAGGACCCATCACTTATGTTGTCTTACCCCATGGATCATCAGGCTTCCCCAACCTTGTAGTCTGAGAACATGCTTGCCCTGCCGTTGGACATCTGTGTAATGCCTGGAAACCCAAATATGCAGTTTCTGACAACATCTACTTCATTCAAATCTGTCATGGCTTAGAGGTAAATCACTTTGTCTATGGTGTGCAGGGTCATTGGTTCAAGACCTGCAGGAGCTGTTTATTTTGTTGTAGTCCAGAACATGGGCCATTGGATAAAGAGTGATTATGGCACATTAAAGCAGTTGTATGCGGGTGTGCATGGGTTTGCGTGGAGCTAAGCACTGCTAACCTCCAGTTACAGTTTCTACTTTGCTTATCTGGTTAGGTAATGCTTACAACGCATTTAAACACACTTAGTGCTTATATATGCTTACTACTGCTTATTTGTGCTTAAATCTGCCTACTAGTGCCTTATTCCATCTGACACTGATACGTCACATGTGCATATCTTGCGGTACTCCAGTTCATATATTTCTGCTATTTCATGGGACTTGCAACAAAAATATTGTTCATAATGTGCTTTGCTGTGTAAAATAGACTGTGCTACAGTGGGACCCAAACCAGGAATGGCTGCTCATTGGTCAGATACTCTGCCCACTACATTATTGCAGTTCTGCTTAATTTGCATATTTCTACCTTAATGTCATACCCATGCTCCCTTTCCCCGGCCACCGAGCTCCACATACACAGCATCCATCCATTTCCCAGTTGCTAGCCCAGCCATACCACATCTCCACACATTTCCTCTCTCTGCACATGTCGGTACTCCTCCATTATACTGTCTCGTCCCAAGCTTCAGCAGGCTTTTCATCCATTTAGTCCATGTACATTCGAGCCTTCCCTTGATCCTCCTAAGATACTTGTGGAAACACCTATGTGACCCCCATGGTTTGGTTCGTCCCACCAGGGACAGACCTGTTGTTGTGTCATGGGTAGACTTTGCTGGTCTACACTATTTCTCCCACTGGTAGCATCCTGCCAGGTGTTCAGGGAGCAGCAGTTTGATCACACATCGGGACAGCCTCATCTCCTGGTTCTGTGGAACCAATGCCCCAGGTGTGACATTCTGTGCAGGAAGCACGCCCACATGCCCCCACAGCGTGGACCGTTATTCATTCTTCTCTTCAGTATTATGCAAGACTACTGTTCTCACAGTATGTTTGGACGGGCACAGTTCATTGATACACATAGACTGTTCAGAATACTGTGACTGAGCGATGTGCACATGTTTGCTGGTATTAATCTACATCCCTACATAATTTCCTATACTGTTGAATAACTGTGCTGGATGATATGTTTGTGATAACAGCAGCTGAATGTGTATCTGCCATGCCTTAGTGGTAACTCACTTAGACGATAGTGTGCAGGGTTGAGAGGTTGGAACCTGGAAGTGCAGATTACTTTGTTAATGGGCACAACAACAGCTATTGGCTACAGAGGGCCTAAGGCACTGTATAGGAAGTGTAGGAGGTATGCGCTGGTGTGCACGAGGCTCAGATCGGTTCAGATCTGCTGGCCTCCGGTTACAGCGTCTTACACTGGGTTGGCCTCCACATTACTTAACCAGTGTGGGCATTGTTTACTGCCACCCAAACAAGCGTACTCCTGCTTCCTGCAGCATACCCCTGCACTACTTCATGTATTTAGTTCACATTTGTTGCCCGGGACAATCCAACTGGATGCTTCTCCATTGTCAGCGGTGGCCTGGAGAGTGAAGCTCCACAGTAATCCCCAGCTATACATTATGCTTAGTACTGAGGTGTACACATTCATAGAGAGTAACAGACTTAACATAGCTACGTACCACATTCTTCATGCTTAGTTCACATGAACATGTCGGTATTATACATGCTTAGGTCAGGTTTACATGTCAGGTATGACTGTTGACATAGGTCAGTTTAAGGTGAACTGAGATTCCAGTTTAACAGTTCTGGATAGGTTACACTCAGGTATTCAGGTTAGGTTTAGTTATGCCATACCTGTGTGGTAGAGTAGAAGTGAATAGTGAAGGAGTAGGTAGGTCAGTAGAGGGGGGGGGGCATTGTAACTGTATAGTAGGCCTTTGGTATGATTGGTGTTGGAGCAATAGGGAAGGTATGCAGGATGCTGGGATTTGTATGCAGACAGGTCAGGAGGTGTCGGTTTCACTAGCTGGTGTAGGGGTATGGAGTGTTAGTTGGGGGGGATTCGCCAAGTGGTGAGCATGTGCTGCTCCAAGTGTGCTTGAGGTGTTCCTTCATGTGTTATTTACATGTGTCGTGTGGGATAACTGAGGTAATACATGTGGGTAGGAGGTTCCAGATTCTGCCAATATAGTTGGGGAAGAGGGTGACACCTACCTGTGACTGTGAACAGTAGTTGTAATGACACAGAGGTCGATAGGTAAGTGGTGTTAATGGGGCACACAGAGGGGCAGATAGTAGGGGGAATGTCCAGGGATGTGCAGGTAGGCTGATGGGAAGGTCCACAAGTGGCCATTCCTTCTCCAACAACAGCTGTGTATATACACTGCATTTGGAGGTAGGTTTGGACACTCACACCCCTGGGTGGGGGTGGGGACAACAATAATACCTTGTGATGCCAAGTAGAGGTATATGTGTTTGTATAAATACCCATAACTATATAGATATATACCCCCCATCTCTGTAGTACAAATGTATACATACATAGATAGACATATTTATAAATACCCACATATAGTTATATACATGTGCAGACACCCATACATCCACTTGTTGTTAGATGTATATATATATATATATATATATATATATATATGCCAAGTAGTTCGACTTACATGCCTACAGTGGGTTGTTGCAACCATGTGTTCTTTGGTACTATTTAGTGGGATTTGCAACAATACATCTGGTTATACCATACTTTGCCATGTAAAATAGACTGCTGCAGTGGGACTCATAGTGGGAGTGGCTGCTCACTGGGCGGCGGCTCTGCCCAATAAACACTATTGCTTACATCCCTGGGGTGGTCCGAATAGAACCAATCCAGCAATCACCTGCATGTCTAGACCCATAATTATATACCCATAGTTCCCCAACCCGCACCTCTTCTACAGCACTCATCCTTACTCTGGGTGCAGGTTGGGTCTAAACCCACCACTACACACTACACACTCTCCAGTCCACGAGACCCATCTCGTACATTGTCTCGACCCATGGGTCATCAGGCTTTCCCACCCTTGTAGTTGGGGTACATACACGCCCCGCCTTGATAGGTCATTGCACAGGCATCCTCCTATAACAAGACAATTTTTGGGGTGTCCCGCAAGGAACGCTCCTGTTTCTGTTCCAAGATTAGACTTCTCGGTTCCACTGTGGCACCCCCCTGGTTGTATCCTGCCTGTATTCTGGGGAGCAGTGCATTGTTTACATTGTTCATGTGTTTGTTTGTATGTTTTCCCTGTCTGGCTGGGGGGGGGGTTCATGTTACATGTTACACGTTTGTTGATTGGGCCCCTCACCTCCATTGGCATGGCCTGTGAACATATGTTATTCTTAAGTGCTGTATCATATCATAGCTATATATCTGTGTATATCAACACACACACACACACACACATATATATATATATATATATATATATATATATATATATATATATATATATATATATATATATATATATATCTGCATATATATATATAAATATATATATATATATATATATATATATATATATATATATATATATATATATATATATATATATATATATATATATATATATATATATATATATCTAACAACATGTGGATGTATGGGTGTCTGCACATGTATATATCTATATGTGGATATTTATAAATATGTCAATCTATGTATGTATACATTTGTACTACATAGATGGGGGGTATATATCTATATAGTCATGGGTATTTATACAAACACATATACCTCTACATATTTAGCTACATATCCTGTAATGCTGACTGGTATTGCTGAATACTGTGTTTCGTGTGCAAACCGGGCAACATTGTATGCCACGTATTCTTTGCAATACCTACAATTAAATCCATTAGTGTACACTGAGTCCCACATGAAATCTATTGTTCGTACCAGGAATACATTTGTCCCATGAGGGACAACCCAAACATTGGGTATTCAACCTTCGTCTATACCCAGGATTACATAGATACCCCTGGCTATGTGCATGGTCTACGGCATGTGCCACACCTAGGATACTTGACTCAGGACATCATATGAGATGGGTCCCGAGGGGGGTGGGGGTGCAATGTGTCGTGGTGTGGTAGCTACGGGCCGGAAACCAGGGTAGGGATGGTGGCTAAGGGTGTGCTGCGGGTGGGGGGAAGCAGAACAGTGGGTTATGCATGTATGGGTTTGGGATGGCCTGGGTTGGATTGGCCTGTACTGCTCGGCCCGCCTAGTGGGTGGGGGAGAGGGGTATGTGATGTCAACATGTGAAACATAACAGAGGGCTAATTTAATTCCCTAGTTCAATGACAGACGTACAATACTATGAGCTTGGTAGTGTATTGCAGGGCGGACGTGGTTGGCTGGGCGGGGGGTATGCAAATTCATATGTGACGTATATTGTTTGGGGCCTCTCAGGCCCATTCATGGTGCACGTGGACATATATGTTTCTGTTCATCTACCATTGGTATCTACAGATGTCTGGCCATATATACCTCTGTGGGTATATATATTTGCTTACATATTTCCAACTATGTCAGAATACACCTACTGAGACATATATCTGTGTACATATATGTCACGTGATGTGTATATGTGGACATATAGATGTTGACATATATACGTGTAGTTGTCAGCATTTGCATGTATATCTGTTCATATATTTGTGTGCATATATATATATATATATATATATATATATATATATATATATATATATATATGTATATGTCTCTGGATATTTATATATATGTATATATATATGTGACTACATCTATAGAAATATTGTATCCATTTAGATAATGATATATTTGAACACACATGCCCATCTAGCTGTAGGTATACATTCTCTGTACTGTTGCATGACTGGGCTGGGGTTATGTTTCTGACAGCATACAATTTCTTCATATCTGGCATGGCTTAGTGGTAAATCATTTTGTGTATGGTGTGCATGGTCCTGGATTCCGGCCTTGCAGAAGCTGTTTGTTTTGTTGATGGGCAGAACACCAGCTGTTGGAAACGGTGTGCTTAAGGTACTTTCAAGCAGCTGTAAGCAAGTTTGCGCAGAGGTAAGCACTGCTGACTTCCAGTCACAGTGTCTTATACCCAGTTAGCTTCTCCTTTGCTTAATCTGTGTTGACAGTGCTTAACCCCGCGCAAATGCACTTGCACATGCTTACTAGTGTTTACATATGCTTACTACTGCTTATCTGTGCTTAGGCCTGCTTACTGCTGACTTATTCATTATGGTACTGACTCTTCACATGTGCATTTCCTGCAGTACTCCTGTTCATAAAAGTTATGTTATTTAGTGGGTTTTGCATTACAAATGTTACTTATACCATGCTTTGCCATGTAAAATGGACTGTGCTGTGCTAAGACTCGAACTGGGAATGTCTGCTCATTGGGCAAATGCTCTGCCCACTACACTATTGCTGACATGCTTCATTTGCATATATCGTCCTTGTTATCCTCTTCAGCCTTTTGGGCTGCTTTCACCAAGGCTGACCAATGGCCACACCCGCGCACCTACAGTTAGCTGTACTCGGAACTTTAGACAACAATATGGGGGTTTCTTCTTTTCATCTTTATGTCTTATTTATTTATTTATTTATTTGCAGTTGGTTTATCAGGATAGTCCACTGGGCCAAGATGAACCCATTTTCAATGGAGTCCTGGGGAGAAAAGCTCCAGTAAGAAGGTTACAATAGATTTTACGTTAGATTACAATGTTTACAAGTGAACAAATTAGAGCAAGACATTTCATGTAGTATGGCTTGAGAAACAAGGTTACAAGTAGGTTTTAGGTTATATTACAATATTTTCAAGTGATGCAGTTTAAAGCATAATGTTTCAAGTAGTACAGACAGGTGATGAAAGTTTCAGAAGAATATAATACTGGTAATGAAAACATTTCTATATAAGTACTGAGAGGTCCTAAATATTGACTAAGCTTGAAAGTATGACACATAATACAATTTATAAAAAGTTTGGTTAGAATAAGTAGAGAGAGTATGAGTTAGGAGAGGAAAAAAGAGTTTGCCAGTTTATATTATGATGGATGAGAACAGGAGCATTCCCACTGGGATATTAGGTGAGAGTGAAGAGATTTTTTGAAAGTGAAGTGGTTAGAGATGATACGAATGGATGGAGGTAGGGAGTTCCAGAGACGTGCTAGGCCATAGAATAGGAGATTTTTACCTGGGGGGCGAGTAGGTTTATGCAATTCTATTAGATTTTGGTTGTTAGATCTTAGTACTCTGTTGGGTAGGTGCATTTTAAAGGCAGAGGAAAGGGATGGACAGAGAACAGGACTGAAAATGTGTTTATGTGCTAGAGTCAGTTTAGTGTAGGTGAAATGATTGGAAAGTTCTAGCCATTTTAGTTTGTGGAGAGAAGAACAGTGGCGGCTAGATGATTTGTGGCTAGTAGCGAATTTTTCAATTTTGTTGTAACATGAGGAAAGTTGTGTTTTAAGGGAAGATGGTAGATTAGTTAAGAGTGGGGATCCATATTTTTTTGATATTTAGTTGTAGGTGGGAGTTGAATTTAAGCTTACTATCAATTTGGACCCCAAGTAATTTAGTCTCAGGCACCAGTTCAAGAGATGTGTTGTTATTACTAGTGATATAGAAAGTGTTTGTATTGATGGAGGTGACTTTAGAGAAAGTGAATACCATTAATTTGGTTTTAGAAGCATTTAGTGCTAGGTGATTTCTTTTCATCCATTGTTCTGTGATTGAGAATGCATCTTGTGTAAGTTTTTGCAGTGTGGGGAGGGATGTGGCAGAACAGATAATAGTTGAATTATCTGCATATTGGATGATATTTGAGAAAGGAACAGAATTGCGGAAGTCATTTATGAATATATTAAAGAGGAGAGGACCTAGTATGGAACCTTGAGGAACTCCAGTTGGGGTAGCAAGGAAAGAAGAGGTGGCTTTTTTCCATTTTACTGATTGATATCTATTAGATAAGTAACTGGAGAACCAGTTCAGAGAAGAAGAAGACAGGTTAAGCTGAGAGAGTTTAGTTAGAAGAAGTTTGTGAGAGGTAGTGTCAAAGGCCTTAGAAAGGTCAAGTAGGAGGGTAGAGACAATATGACCAGAGTCTCGGGCTTTGTTTACAGTTTCCAGGAAGGAGACGAGGGCTGTCATAGTGCTATGACCAGGCCTAAAACCATGCTGTGTTGGAGTTAGTAGGTGATTGTCTATGAGATATGGTAGGAGTTGTAGTTGGATACATTTTTCTAGGAGTTTAGAAATGGGAGATAGGATAGCGATGGGTTGGAAATTAGTTGTATTGTTATTATTACCACCTTTATGTAAGGGTATGATGAAAGCCTTTTTCCAGATTTGGGGTACTATGCTTTCTTGGATAGAGCGGTTTATTAGGATACTAATGGGGTAGGCAATGGCTTCCGCAGCTATGCTAAGAAAGTATGATGGGATGTTGTCAGGGGCATTAGATCCTGGCTTGAGTTTTTGAAGGAGTTTTTTTATGGTGGATATGGGTATAGGTTTGAAAGAAAAAGGAGAGGAAGGGGTAGGGAGGGTATTAGAGAGTGATGATAGTGGAGAAGAAGAGAGTGTAGCAGTAGGAGTGCAGGTAGAAGTGTTAGTAGAGGAAGTTGAGGGTGAAATGGAAGGAGTGGTGTTGTCAGAGAATGTTGATGTTAATTTAGAAATAGAATTTATGAAGAAAGAGTTCAATTGTGTGGCCAAATCTATGTCGGGAGCACTGGGGTCTGGGCTGGGGTTGTCAATTTTGCCTGGCTTGATAAGGGTGGCGACTCCTTTCCAGAATTTCTGAGGGTTTGTTTTATTGCTGTTTTGGAGTATGGAGAAGTAATTTTGTCGGTCAGTGATAATAAGCTTTTGTTTGTTTGTCTTGTTGCTGTTGTACACATGGGGGACTGTTGGTGGGGATATGCGGATCCACTTTCTGCTGTTCTACTTTGCAGGGGTGTATATATTCTGAGTGCTCTGCTCTCAGACACACACCCTGCACTCATACACGCTCCGTGTATGCCTGGGATGTCAGGCAGTGCGCCTTCATTAATATGCATGGTGTGTTGCCGTCCTGCTCCTAAGCGGCCACTTCCGTGCAGGACTACACTAGTCCTGCACGGGAGATTAGTAAATCCGGGGGAAAGAGATTTAATATGGTACAATATTTATGCAAAGGAGAAAGCACAACTAATCAGTACAAAAAAGCAGCACCAAAGATATTTGAAGAGAAATACAGCTAAAGGCATCCGAATATGGAAAAATTTACAATACAAAACATAATAAACCAACAAAATATATAGAAATCAAACAAAATAAATATGAACAAAAACGGAGTGCAGGGAGATATAAAACGCCAACAAAAAATAATTATAACTGTTGCTAGTTAAATCAATATATTTAATAAAACAAAAAAAGAGAAACAAGTGCTTTCATCTCCACAATAGGAGACTTTATCAAGTTCAAATATAAAACAAATTGACACAATTTTAAAATGTAGCATGCCCACACTGTAACCCAATCAAAAAAGGGTCACCAATGAATACATGAATAAATTAGCAAACGCCAGCCCACATAACATTCAAGGTAAGCTTTCTAAATTAAAAAAATACAAGCTTATAAAGAATGAAGTATACAAATAACATGTTTGACAGAAAAATATAAATATAAATATAAAAATAAGAAAACAAATGGGGGAAGTAGAAAAGAGGATTAATAATGGAGAAGTTAAAGAAATAGAAACTGAAGTTATGAATTTCCTGCAAAGTTAAGGATTTAATGTAGAAAATCCAACACTGGTAATGTCACAGCATGAAGAAACAGTGAGCTACTCTGGAACCTTCAGTAGGAAACCTGTACAAAAGTTCAGTTGGAGTTGCAAGCAAGGAAGAAAAAAGAAATGGTGGCAACTCAATGTTGTGGAGTGACAGGTCAGTGAGTTCCCATCTGAAAGAGCATTCGACAACGCAGGATGCAGCTAAAGAGAATATGTCACAGGAAGATGTTCTGGAATGTTTTGTAGAATGCCCGTAGGAAACAGAGAATAAAGAATGTGCCCTCAGTTTAGAAGAAAATGATCTAAGGGAAAAATTGTTTGATTTAATAGAGATGGATGGACATATTAAGATTGATGAAAGAAATAGATTAAAGAAAGTAAAACAAAAAATGTTAGAAGTTTGATAAAGGAAATGAACACAGTAATCAAGCCTACTAACAGAAATTCATGTGATATAACATAAGTAAATAGGATATACTGTATTATTATGCTGCCAAATTAATAACAGATAAAGTCTTAAAAATGCAGGACAATAAGAGAAAGGAAGGGAAGAAATTAAATGCCATCATGGGATTACTGAATAGAGAAAACTATAAAGCAATTAAGACAAAGAAGTGTCACTGTTAGTAGAGTACAGAAGAGGGAACAGATTAACAAATATACTTAGAAAGATAAACATGATAACAACAATGTGCAATATTAGAACAGACCAGGATATATTATACACTATTCAAATAATAAACTAAAGATATCAGCAGAGGCAGAAAAACTTAGAAGATATGCAGATAAATATAAAGAAAAAGTACAAAATAAGCAATTTATTGATTAGCCAAAAAATTTTATATAGAATTAGGAAACAAAGCAAAGGAACATACACACACTCAAAAAGATGAAATAGACATATTTTGGAGAAATATTTATGAAGACCCCTTGGAACATAACAAAGATGGTGAATGGATAGAAGAAGTAAAAGAAACATTAAGAAGTTCAAATGCACAGGATATGGAATGGAATGAAGTAACTGTAAAGATTGGGGAAGATGGGCAAAGGTTGCCAGCCTAGTCAAATATAATTTGATACATAATTCTATCACTTATATATATAAATGTAAAATATAGGCTTGTGTTCTTAATTGAAAGAAAACACTGTAAAATGTGAACTTCAAGATTGTTTCAACCTTGCCATCTGCTGTAAGGAAAACTAAGCCAAGCATTTCAAATGTTCTTTGAAGTAGAATTATCTAAATAGTGGTGCTGAAGCGTCTGGCTGAACACATTATTTCTATTGTCTTAACTTAAGGAATAATTGCTAGAGTTTACATGTGAAATGTCTTTTATTGTTGTAGTTTTCTGAGCAGGTGTTAGATTGCTAAATAATGCAGTTTGTTGGCCTGGGAACTCCAGGTTAAGTGTCAAAATTATGTAATGTGTATACTGGGAAAACCTAAGTGTCAAAATGATGCAATTTGGGAGTCCTAGCAAAGATGTTTGTTAGTGAGTTTAAAAACTATTGTTCAGAGAGAGACTGTGAGCATTTTGATCTTGATATCCCACTTATCAGCACTCTGCCTGTTGTCTTATGTAAGTAGTGTCTTAGAAGTATGTTTTCTTGTAGTAATAGCTAGGAACTTAGAAGAAAGTTAGACAAGTGTTTTTCTCTTATACCAGACTTTTTCTACTGTATCGTTTTAAGTTTCTGTGTGATCTCTGAACTCTTAGATATCACTGTGGTATAGTAGTATTGTCTTGTGTTTTAATTATTTATTATTAAATATTTTAAAAACCTTTACCTGTGGCTGGTTTGTGTAGAGATATGTATCTCTGGAGTACATTGCATATTTATAAAGTTTATTATAATAAGCCACTCTAATAAGCCTTAGACTGAATAGTCACATTACCAATTGGATAATAATATTGCACAGTAACAATTTGACACCCTTTTAAGGGCATTTGGTTAGCTGATAAGTATTAGCTGGTGGTGGCAGAAATTACTACCGTATAGTCTGGGTAAAGGGGCACAGCTGGATAATCTGTGCCAGCCTTTCCCAGGAGTGTCTGTGAAGTTGTATAAATACTTATCTCAAAGTGTGTGTGGTGTGTCGGCTACCTGGGCAGGGACATGAAGCACTGGTGGGACAGAGAGGGTACTGGAGGTTAGCTTGCAAGCTAGGCTGACATCTGGACCCTATAGCTGTGCCAGCGGGGAGTCTTATTGGGGACCTGGAGTGCAAGGGAGCAACCAGCCCCAGACTGACTATGATCTCTGTGTGCACTTAAGGGAAATTGTACTTTACTGTGTGTATTTGTTATCCTTTCCTCTTATATGAGATACCCTCCCTGGTGTTAGTGGTGAGGATTGTGGCTCCTTGATGTTGGGACAGGGCAAGATTGTTACCGTAACAGCCAGAGAAAATGAAATAAAATTAAGAAATGCTCCTAACTGGAAAACTGGAAACCCCAAACCCAGATGCAGTACCTAACTTTTGGCTAAAAGTATTAACATTGTTACATGAAGATTTGGCCCTGAATAAAAATTTCTTATATGAGCACCTTGAACAGAAACTGACTTTGTTAACAGCAGGAAAAATTATAGTCTTCCTAAAGAGTGAACCTGTAAGCTATCCTAAAAACTATAGACCAATAACTTGCCTTCCAACTATGTATAAACCATATACTGGAATTGATGCTGACAGAGTTTACAGTCATTTAGAAGAAAACTCAGCCATGGCAATAGAACAAAAGGGTAACAAAAGACAATAATATGGAACAAAGGATCATTTGCCGTTAAATAAATTCATAATGGAAAATTGTAAAAAGGGAAAGAATCTAAGTATGGCATGGATAGATTACAAAAAAGCATTTGACAGCATTCCACATTCAAGGATAAAGGAGTGCTTACAGACATATAAGATATGCCCTACATTGATCAATTACATTATAGTGACCATGATACAGTGGCAAACCACTTTTCAGCTAAGCCATGATAAAGGACAAATTATTATCTCAGGGATAAACATTCACATGGGGATATTCCAGGGTGACTCTTTGTCACCATTGCTCTTTTATCCATTAAGCTGTCTACTTAACAGATTAGGTCATGGCTACAAATTGGCTTCCAGAAAACATCAAAGCATAAAGACTTCTCATCTTCTTTTTGTGTGTGATTTAAAAATGTATAATTCATCAGCTGAAACTGCAAGTGGTCAAAACTTTCTCAGATGATATAAGAATGACATTTGGTCTTGATAAATATGAAAAACTAACATTTAGAGCAAGAAAGCTACAGCACCAAAAATATCAGTCTGGGACAGGAATGTGATATAAAGGAAATAGCATAAAGAAGTGTATAAATATTTGGGAATTGGTAAACGATCAACAATAAAACATGAACAAATGCAAACAAAACTCAGTAAAGAATATTTTGGAAGACTAAAATTAATACCAAAAGCAGCCCTGACATCTAGGAATAAAGTCTAAGCTATAAACCAATTTGTTCTTCCTGTTCTAACTTACAGTTTTGGGGTGACTGACTGGTCCCAAGAGGTACTGGATCAGTTGCAAAGGAAAACAAGAAAAATACTTCACGGTTATCTAATGTTGTTGTTCTTCTTTCGACTTTTCCCGGTTAGGGTTTGCCACAGCAGAAATCCGGTCTGCTAATGATTGGCAGTAGATTTCTATAGTGCCGAGGTGCCATCCCGTCACCCATTCAGGCATGTCTTTTGAATGTCACTCGACTGTGGGGAGGACATGCAAACTCCACAAAGAAGGGGCTCCAGCTGAGAATTGAATGGGAGAACCTCTTGCTATGAGGCAACAACGCTACCGCTACACCACCGCGGCTATACAAAAATCAGTGTATACCAAAATTATATATCCCTATTTTGGAGAAGTTATGGGCCTCCTTGAAAATGATTACATGTATAGATTTCCAATCATAGGACTGCATACATATCTGCTGACCTTGTCGGATCCAGTCATGGTGAAAGTTTTGAAACATGAAGAGAACATATCCAAGATGACATCCCTAATTAATTTAGCAGAAACATATCAGTGTCAAGCGGGAATGGAAACCAAAACAAAAATCAGGCAGCATCTGAATATGACAAAAAAACAAAAACTAGTATATAAGGAAAAGGAACAGATGAGAAGGCAAGAAATGTGGAAAAGAAATAAATATAGTTGGAAGTAATGAAAACTCCTGAAAAACTTCATATCAACCAGGATCTGACACAAGAATGGTTAAGGAGAGGTGAATTTAAACCAAAAAAATGAAAGATTAACATTAGCAGTCCAGGATAGTGGATCATTTGCATGTTGTTATACAAAGTCCATTTAACATGTGGGAGAAACAGAAAAATACACGCTGTGTAAAATGGAACTGGAAACAGTTGCACATCTTGTTGCCAAGTGTGATACACTAATGACAGGAGGGCTGTATACTGAAAGGCATAATAATGTGGCAAGACTGCTGCATTGGCTATTGTGCAAACATCATAATATTGAAGTAGCTGAGGAGCATTGAAGACATGAGCCACAAGGCATTACAGAGAATGATGACATTTATATCACATGGGATCATTAATTGTTAACTATTCAAAAAGCAGATGCAAGAAAATCAGATACAGTAGTCCATGAAAAGACGACAAAAGAAGCATTGATCACTGAAATTGCTACACCCAGTAATTACAGTGTCTTACATACAGAGAGACACAAAGTCATAAAATACCAGGCTATGCAGGCAGAAATGCAGGCAGTATAAGAAGAAGGATACCCGAACAGTTCCAATAGTTGTAGGAAAAATGGGTCTTATAAATATACAGTCTTGTTTAGATATGCCACTGATACATATAATTTCTTATGAATTGCAGAAGGAGTCAGTTCTGGGCACATGCAGGTGCTCCGAAGAGCACTTTTGGCTATCATCAAAAAACTGAAGCAATACTAGTTTCACAAACTTTAATCATACTTTGACTTAGGAATAGGATCCATTCCCACCATGGTATTAGAAACTCAAAAGACTTGGAAAAGTTAAAAAAAAAAAAGGTGGAGAGCACTGGCACAAGCTGTTCCTTGGCTGTATTGGTTAAAGAAGGAAGAAAGGTGAGAATGTAAATGGTACTGCATAACACATTAACTCTTATTATGCATCTTTCACCTGTTGGTCGTTATAGAATTCCTGCATTTTGTGCTAGACTCCTCCTCCTAAGATGTTCTGAATGCAAAGATATACTTTTCTGATATGAAATAAGTCAAACTGCTACATTGTTCAGTTGATAAATGCAGCAGTGGTACTTTGCAGAAGCCATGGTTTCCAGCGTAGTACTTTGTGTGGCAAAAAGTTTTATCTTTGTGGTACTCCTATTGCATTCATAAGCAAATTCCTGACGGCTTATGCCTCTGGGAATTTGGTCTGGTCAGGTCTTAGAGTGAAAGGCTGTGATTTATTTACATTTATCTTCCCCATACATGACACCAGGGAAGAAATAATCAAACACATAGTACTTTTCAGTCCTGGTGGAAGGATAGGAGGTGGCAGTCATTTTAGAGCATCCCTGAATAATATTAGATAGCTTGCAGCATATATGAGAGGCATATAAGATTGGTGTTCTCATTTAAATATAAAAATATTGGCATGTTTGGCATTTTTACCTTCTAGCTATATCTGCTTTTTTTACAACTTGTTTCTGCTGACTTTAGGCATCAATGCCCTGCCCCTAATACACCCAGTCATTGTTCTACTGATATCCTCTTGAGATAGGATGGGAGAGCTGGTGATCAAATCTGTCTGACAGAAAACTGGGTTGACCTTTTCAAATGGCTTACATTTCTTTGGCTCTCAGCATAACAGGTTGGGTTACAGTCAGTGCTCCAGATATACAAGATCCAGCTTTAGAATGTCCTAGTACACACTTGCAACCTCACTGCTTTTCTTCTGTACTGAAAACCTTCTCCAGGAAACAGGCACTGAAAGGTCTGTTTCTCACTCAAAAATAGGACTGATTAATCAATGGCTGCGAAGTCCTGCCCTTTATGTCTCACTCTTTGACACAATTCCCAGCTGTCTGTGCACACTGCATCAGTATCAATGGCTAACCTATGAGTATCAACTGGAAGAAAGAAGTAGAGATTGCTGATTCTGGAAGAAGATGCTTATCAGACCGTGAACCCAAGTTTACCTTGGAGCAAGGAAGGCTTAGGTAGTTACAGGAAGTTATTGCAGAGCAACAGTGTAATATGCCAGCTGCAGCTACAAAAAAAAAAGGAAACATATCCTGTTGCTCCACTTAAAAATGTATCATATATTTACAGAAGCAGTACCATACTAACACAGCATGTAAAATGAAAAACATATTTTGTTCTTCTCTTTCCTTAAATCATGTTCAAGTAGTAGAATTTGATTTCTGTAAACTGTGGTGAAGGTTGCCCTTAAACTAACTAGTGCCCCTTGGCAAAACTTATATAAGTTTTTGTTAATCACACTTTAGTCACCCCCTAAGAAATGTAGCATTTGTGATGTTGCTTAAATTTCTTAGAGTGAAAACAATTCCTTACCCCTGATATGAACTTTTGAAGTCAGTTCTGAAGATGAATTCATTTGTGTTGCATCATCTGTCAGATTGTACATGACCTGTTTAACAATTCTAACAACAGTGGCAGCAGTGTAAGTATACATTTTAGTGGCAGTAATAACAAAATTATACTATTTTAGTTGCTTCTTTGTCTAAAGCCAAGTTCAGCACAATGAAAAAGGCACATTAGTGACAACTATACTTCCAATCAACAGCCAGACACACTTAGAAAGTGCAGTGACAAGTTAACAGAATTACTTGCACTGATTTTGACAAAACAGGTGAGATTAACAGCACACGCAACATAAATGCCACCTTTTATATTTCCCCTTGTTTATAGATATCTTTGTAACTAAAAATGAAGTTTTTATTTTGACTTTTAGAATTTCTTTTAGTGAAACTTCACACACTAACAATAAAATACCCATAATATAATGTTTTGAGCTAGGGCACAGGCCCTTAATCAGTTTACTGCAGATTCAGATAACACCCATAATATAATGTTTTCAGCTAGGGCACAGGCCTTTAATCGCTTTACTGCAGATTCAGATAACACCCATAATATAATGTTTTGCGCTATGGCACAAGCCCTTAATCGGTTTACTGCAGATTCAGATACAGATTTCCTAGGCATGAGATAAAGATTTTCTAAAGACAACCTGCATGTTTGACACAATTTTTTTTGCATAGGAAACATATCATAGAAGAGTTACATTATTGAACAGATTCAGTCTTTGGATCCTCATTGGACACCAAATGGCTTAAAGTTACAGTTAATCACATTTGCATGTGGCTTGTCATCCCTGTTTGTCAATTCCTTCATGGGGATTACTATAGCTGTTTGCATGCTGGTAGCTCACAGCATACCTGCTCACTGTCACTTACTTGAAGAAGCAAATGCTCCATCTCCTATTATTCTCATCTCTAACTTGTATGTAGCCCCCTGCAAACCTGACCCAATGCAACTGTATAGCCCTACCAAACCCCCCACCCTGTTCCCAACATGTGTCTTCATGCCCTTAACCTAAATCTCCACCCACCTTCTCCAGTCCTAAAGTCTCAGATTGCTCCCTAAGCCTAAAACTACCATCTCTCTCATTAAACCTTCCCCTCTTGGTCCCTAAATCTCAAACTCCTCGCTCTCCCTAAACCTGGAACTCCCCTTCTACTCTTTAAACCTAACACTCCATTCCTGATCCCTAAACCTAAAACTCCCTTTCTGCTCCCTAACCCCCAAACTCCCTTTCTGCTCCCTAAGCTTAAAATCCTTCACCAACTAACCCCCCCCCCCCCCCCCACGTTCCATCCCCACAGCTGCTTGCCAGACTCCTACATGAGTTTGAATGCAATCAGCAGCCTAAGTGCTCACATTCCTGGTTTTTAAGCACTTGGGACTTGAGTGGCTTTACTTCCCCCTATTTACAGTAACTAGCAAACAAAGAACATTATTACTTCCAACATCCTTACTGAAAATCCCATATAATCTCTGCCTTAGTCATATAACATCCTAGAAATGCACAATGTTAAGCTTTAAGATATGTCCTAGACATCTGGTGTGCAGTTTTAAGACATTGCTAATGTCACTGACCTTGAAGAATCTGCTTCCTGCTATGAGATAAGATTCTGACATGCATGGGATGACTGCAATAGACTCAATACTTTTCTTAGTGAAAGTCTTATATCCAGTTTGCTTTCGCATGGTAAATATTTCTTTTAGTTTATCTGCAAATTTATCATGTCATGAAGATATCTCATTGTTGTTGGAAAATTAGCCGAAGCAGTTTATGGGAAAGTCATGATCGTTCCCTCATCGATATTTTAATGTGCACATTTTAAGGTCAACATGACTTCAGAAATTGACAGAACCATTTCATACACTTGCACCCAAGTAGCTATAGACATTTATATTTCTTCAGCACATATTTGCTCTATCTTATATGCAAAACACTAAAGTCATTTTAAATGATTATTTCACAGCTCTTTTTCTTTGCAACGTCTATTCACAGGCTCTCGAAAACAAACAAACAAAAGGTTTGGTAAAGACCAGCCAAAGCAGTGCTTTGCTGCAGACTGAAATGTTATTTTTGTTTCGTTTTGTTGTTCATTATTGTTTACAAAAATAAACTTGGCTAAAGAAAGGAGTGCAGCAATATGTCCATGCCTAGAGATACAGAAATAACATAACTGAAAAAACTGAGAAGTCTGACACACATATAAACACACACACATGCACGCACACACACACACACACACACACACACACACACACACACACGCGCGCGCGCGCGCGCGCAAAATCATGCAGTCTTACAGACGTACACGCGCGCGCACTCATGCAACTTTACAGACACGCGTCTCTCTCTCTCACACACACACACACACACACACACACACGAGACACTAGCTTGGAAAACTAAACAGTGAAAAACAAATATTTCTAAATTAGTCAACAGAATCTGCTGAGTCTTTAAACATCATACATAGACAGCTTCATTCCAAAGCTCAGAGCTAAATTAGACAGAAGGTTTATTGTCCTTTGAGTATAAGAACCAGTGACTACTTATAATCCAGTAATGTCAGGAACAATCTTGAGTACTCTGAGAGATAATTGCTTCAAATGTTTTATTTCACAATTTAAAATGCAGGACATTATTTAAACAAGTTAAAGAAATGCCTATCATGGAGACAGTCTGAAATTTCAGATTTAACAGCATGTTCCTTCTCTATTATCTCTGTACCTCATACTGGCACACTTTATTTGATTTATGGCATTGATTTTAAATGTGAATTTAAAAATAAAAATCCTATTGATATTCTCTAATATATAAGCCATGATAATAGTCTAATGTGACAGATAATTGTGTTATGCTATACAGTGAACAAGTTGCACCCTTACAATTTCATTTATTTATTTATTTTTTTTCTGATATCACCTGTGTTGTATTATAAACTATATACATCATTGCTTTGTTAAACACTGCTGAAAAAAATAGTTTGCATCCAGCAGAACTGATTGACGTCCATACCATTTAATGAGATCAGCAAACAAATGTGTTAATGAGTTTTAACATATATTGTGTAGTGTCTTCTTTTTGGGGAAAATGGCATCCTTAACAAATTAAACTTTAGGTCAATAGTTATGCGGTATACACTTATGCAACCTTAAATATAAAAGAGACCTTGACAAACTAAGAGAGTCTCCAGATCAGTTTACAAGCACTTCAATGGATTCCATTTAGGAAGATTTGATAAAACATCCAGAATATTTTTGTCAGGCAACATTAGCAACAGCTATGTGATCTAATTTCTGTCTCACTCAAGCCAAGCATGAAGAACAGAACATTTTATGCCATACACACCATGGTTTTGGACTGGCTATAGCAACTTAATGTATACCATATAACAAAATCATTCAGAGTATGACTTCTCAAATTCACGTGGAGGTAGAGATTAAAAAAGTATTAACTCAACTCAGATCTCTCACAGAGTAGATAACCTATTAACCAAGGAGGCTAGAAGGGCAATAATAATTAGTCTGCTTCTTCCTCAGGGTGAATACAGGCTTCCCAGCATCGTAATGCATTCTTCTCAAAATATTTCTCTCATCCAAACTGCTGAAAACAACATTCTTATCTCATAGACTGTAACAGGAACACAGCATAGCACTATATAACACTAAACAGTGGAAAGTAGTGTCTGTCAGAAACACATTCCTAAACTCATTAACATTCAAACACCTACGTGTGGTATACTGCCCACCTTTCAAAATAAACTTAGCATTACAGATCAGTCTTATACATTAACAGACTAAAAGGCATCCGGCTATTAGTCAGGCCCTCATTTAGTTTTGCTAGCAGTAAAAAATGCATATGGGAAACTAGCATGTTAGAGTAACATACCTGAAAAAATAATGAACAACTTACACCATTTAGGAAACTGTTCAATGCACATCTCTTTAAAGACACAGTGCAAATGTTTCAGAGACAATGACTAGATCACCACCAGGCACTGATGAAGTCTCTGTAATTTTGGAATATTGAGACGAAAGCGCTTATATATTTTATTGTTTAGTAAATAAAAAACGGTCATTATCCTGAAGAAATAGTATGCTAAGTGTGTTTTGGAGGTGAAAAGAGTGTTGGATAGAGTGATGTTTATGAAGCTGGTAATTGATGGTGTAATGATGAATGTTGTTAGTGCATATGCTCCACAAGTTGGGTGTGCGATGGATGAGAAAGAAAAATTTTGGAGTGAGTTGGATGAAGTGGTGATGATTGTACCCAAGGGTGAGAGACTGGTGACTGGAGCAGATTTCAATGGGCATGTTGGTGAAGGGAACAGAGGGGATGAGGGAGTGATGGGTAGTGATGGTGTTAAGCAAAGGAATGCAGAAGGTCAGATGGTAGTGGATTTTGCGAAAATGATGGACATGGCTGTGATGAATATGTATTTTAACAAGAGGGAGGAGCATAGGGTGACATACAAGAGTGGGGGAAGATGCACACAGGTGGATTATATCTTATGTAGAAGGGCCAGTCTGAAGGAGATTGGAGACTGTAAAGTGGTGGCAGGGGAAAGTGTAGTTAGGCAGCATAGGATTGTGGTTTGTAGGATGACATTGGTGATCGAGAACAGCAGGATGAGTGTGAGGGCAGCACTAAGGATCAAATGGTGGAAATTGAAAAAGGGTAATTGTGAGGTGATGTTCAGGGAAGAGTTAAAACAGGCATTGGGGGGCAGTGAAGAGTTACCGAATAGCTGGGTAACTACAGCAAAACTAGTAAGAGATATGACTAGAAAGGTGCTTGGTGTGACATCTGGAAAAAGGAAGGAGGACAAGGAGACCTGGTAGTGGAATGAAGAAGTACAGGAGAGTATACAGAGAAAGAGGTTGGCGAAGAAGAAGTGGGATTGTCAAAGAGATGAAGAAAGTAAACAAGAGTATAAGGAGATGAGGTGCATGGCAAAGAGAGAGGTGGCGAAGGCTAAGGATAAGGCATATGGAGAGTTGTATAAAAGGTTGGACACTAAGGAGGGAGAAAATGACCTGTACTGATTGGCTAGACAGAGGGACCGAGCTAGTAAAGATGTGCAGCAGGTAAGGGTGATAAAGGATAATGAGGGAAACGTACTCACAAGCGAGGAGAGTGGGTTGAGCAGATGGAAAGAGTACTTTGAGGGGTTGATGAATGAAGAGAATGAGAGGGAGAGAAGGTTGGATGATGTGTGGACAGTGAATCATGAAGTGCAGTGGATTAGCAAGGAGGAAGTAAGGATAGCTATGAAGAGGATGAAGAACAGAAAGGCTGTTGGTCCAGATGACATACCTGTGGAAGCATGGAGGTGTTTAGGTGAAATGGCAGTGGAGTTTTTAACTAGATTATTTAATGAAATCTTGGAAAGTGAGAGGATGCCTGAGGAATGGAGAAAAAGTGTTTTGGTACAGATTTTTAAGAATAAGGGTGATGTGCAGAGCTGTAGTAACTACAGAGGGATTAAACTGATCAGTCACAGCTTGAAGTTATGGGAAAGAGTAGTGGAAGCTAGGTTAAAAAGGAAGGTGATGATTAGTGATCAGCAGTATGGTTTCATGCCAGGAAAGAGTACTACAGATGTGATGTTTGCTCTGAGAGTGTTGACAGAGAAGTACAGAGAAGGTCAGAAGGAGTTGCATTGTGTCTTTGTGGATTTAGAGAAAGCATATGACGGGGTGCCTAGAGAGGGGTTGTGGTATTGTATGAGGAAGTCAGGAGTGTCAGAGAAGTAAGTAAGAGTGGTACAGGATATGTACGAGTGTAGTGTGACAGCGGTGAGGTCTGCGGTGGGAGTGACAGATGTGTTTAAGGTGGAGGTGGGATTACATCAAGGATCAGCTCTGAGCCCTTTCCTATTTGCAATGGTGATGGACAGGTTGTCAGACGAGATCAGACAGGAGTCACCGTGGACTATGATGTTTGCAGATGACATTGTGATTTGTAGTGAGAGTAGGGAACAAGTGGAGGAGACCCTGGAGAGGTGGAGATATGCTCTAGAGAGAAGAGGAATGAAGGTCAGCAAGACTAAGACAGAATATATGTGTGTGAATGAAAGTGAGGATAGAGGAATGGTGAGGATGCAGGGAGTAGAGGTGGCGAAGGTGGATGAGTTTAAGTACTTGGGATCAACAGTTCAGAGTAATGGTGAGTGTCGAAGAGAGGTGAAGAAGAGAGTACAGGTAGGATGGAGTGGGTGGAGAAGAGTGTCAGGAGTGATTTGTGACAGACGAGTACCAGTAAGAGTAAAAGGGAAGGTCTACAAGAGGGTAGTGAGACCAGCTATGTTATATGGGTTGGAGACAGTGGCATTGACAAAAAGGCAGGAGTCAGAGCTTGACGTGGCAGAGTTGAAAATGTTAAGATTTGCACTGGGTGTGACAAGGATAGACAGGATTAAGAATAAGTATATTAGAGGGTCAGCCCAGGTTGGAAGGTTTGGAGACAAAGCCAGAGAGGCAAGATTACATTGGTTTGGACATGTGCTGAGGAGGGATGCAGAGTATATTGGGAAAAAGATGTGAAGGATGAAGCTGCCAGGTAACAGGAAAAGAGGAAGGCCTAAGATAAGGTTTATGGATGTGGTGAGAGAAGACATGCAGGTGGTTGGTGTGATAGAGCAAGATGCAGAGGACAGGAAGAAATGGAGAGAGTAGATCTGCTGTGGCGACCCCTAACGGGAGCAGTCAAAAGAAGAAAAGAGATATAGATATAGATATATGTGTGTGTGTGTGTGTGTGTGTGTGTGTGTGTGTGTGTGTGTGTGTGTGTGTGTGTGTGTGTGTATGTGTGTGTGTGTGTGTGTGTGTGTATAGATATATGTTCACAGAGGCATAAATACACACATGCGCGCACACATTTGTTTGCATCTGCTCTTTATGCCCTGGTGACAGCTGGAAAGGGTCCTTAGACCAGATTATCTTTTGAATAAATTAATAAATAAGTCAGCCATTGCCAGACTGGTTGCCCCCCCCCCCATAGGCTGTTAAAACTTGAGTTAGCCACCATTTATACCTTTATTTCTGCATTTATGCCACTTGTCTCAATTTGGTAGAAAAAGTAACTTGTTCTAGAACCTTAGTCTTTTGGGTTTATTTGTAGCTGGGGAGAATTGTAAATTAGTGCAAGATCTGAGCATCATTTTGACATTTTCCTCTACACTTCTATCTCTCTAAATAGAATTACTTGTAAAAATGAAATGTTTCAGTTTGAAGTCATTATGGGACCTTAGTCTTGTAGTTCTATTTGCAATTGTGGAGAACTATGGACTACTACAGGATCTGGGCCTCATTTTAATAATTTATTACTGCATTTTCCATGAGCAGTGCTGCTGGTAAATCCCTGCCTGGTCTGGTGCATTAACTGTAGTTTGAATGGCATTATATTAGAAAAGTACCTTGCAGGCTGGGCTGAGCAGAAATGGGAGTGGCCTCACTGATTGACATGTGAAACAGTCATGTCGCGTCATGGTATAGAAGACTTCAAGTATTTTTTTTCCTTTATTTTGGCAGGGTGCCCCCCCCACACCATCCTTGTGGGAGGTTCCGCCCCCACACTACCTGCAAAATAAATATACCAACTCCGAGATCACACTACCTTGAGAAAAATGGCAAACTATGAATAGACAATGAACATTTATGCAGCCATCGGTATGAATATTACTTTAATTTCAATAATTGTTGGATGGTGAGTGGGGTTTGGGCAGGACTTGCTACTGCTCATCCTGTGAGGCATGTTTCCAATACAAAGCTGTTTGAATTACAGTAGTGGCAGTATTGTAATTTGTCTGCAGAATTTGGGTTTCTACACCTGTTTCCATTCCAGCTTTGCTGCTTATTAGTTGCATTCCAGTGCCTTTCCGTTTGTTACATTTGCTACTCCTGATAAATGTACTACTATTGTTTGCTCTCTCGTGTGTGCTACATTTTTACAGCCCTCCCAGCCTGCACTAATACATTACGTAATGCTGTGCCTGCTGCTCCCTACTGTTTGTACATTAATTACAATGTTCCCTGCCCCCACTGTAAAAGCTAGTTTCTGAAATTCTGACCTATCTGGGGTCATTTACCTGTAGCTTAGAGTAATAGGACTAAGACAATTGTGATTTGCTACAGGTCTTGAAGTCACAGAGTTCCACTATTGGCTACATGTGATTATATCCTTCTTTAGCTCATCTGCTATAAGCTGCTCAGAGGTGCATCCACCAAGGGTCTTGTATTCAAGACTCTGAGTAGAATGGAAAGCCCTGAACTGTGAGAAACAAGTTTTTCATCAAAAATGGAAGAAAAAATGCTGCATTGCACTACACTCAGCACAGCAGCACCAATGGACTTACTATATACTGGTTGTCTGTCAAGAGCTTTTTTTCTATGTAAAAGACCTGCAAAATCTATACAACCTTAAAAATCCAGTTCTGAAGTGCAAATAACACATGGCAAATGCAAATAAACACACCCTGAGCTGTAATATACCCCAGACTAGATAACTAGGCATTTCCCTATGCCTCAGTAGTATGCCCATGCAAATATTATCTTAAACAAAACAAACTCCAAGCAGTTGTAGTCGCCCTTGCCCCTGAGTCATTCCTTCTGAAACCATGGACCAACACTTAACCATAATTGAGATGGATATCTTGAGACAGTGTAAAAATTGTCTCATGCTGTCTGGTGATCATCTATTACATAGTGTATGAGTGATGTACAAATGTAAACACAACCTCTCACAATTAACTCCCTCACTACAGATAGCCTAAAGCAAACTGCACTGTACTAGGCATTTCTTCTGCATTTTTGCACCTAAACCCTGGCAATTCCTCTCTCCTCATCTAAAAGAAATCTCTTCTTTTCCCACTTTCACTGCACAACTCAAAAGACAAATCCATCAAAAATCTGACTACAAGTGCTTTTCCACTGTAAACATCACCTAACTCCCTCTTCACCTCCATCACTTCTACTTCAACCTACTGTTTTTACCTGCTGCTTCCCACTAATCTTTACTACTAAACTTAATGCATCGATCAAGCCACTGGTTTACCGCCTAAGTTATACAATGCCACCTCACACAATTCCACATCATTTGATAATCCATCTGATACTGATAATTTTAACTTGAAGATGAACTTTCCTCCTTTAGGGAGATCTGAAAGGATTCAGAATCAAAATAGGGATGGGGCTTTTTAGTGCAGCCACCCCTCCAGACTAGTGAACAGAGAACAGGGCAGGGGCAAGGGGAAGAGAAAAAACAAATGGAATAAATAGATTGTATTTCTTTAGATGTAGACAGTACCTCACCTATGAGAATGATTGTATTTTTAGTACACATAGAGGTGTAGTGCTTTCCCATCAAGGTTTTAAAAGTTTCAATTACACATATACTATTAATACTCCGGTGCATTTTTCTTTATTTAATAAGGGATTTAAGGTTGTTCCCACCCCTAAAATGGACATTGCAGATACTGTTATTGAGCTTAAACCTTTTACACGTAAACTTAATTTTTAATTGAATGCTTCCAACAAAGATGAGAGTAAAAACCGCCCCTCTCTATTACTGAATAATGTTGGCAAGAAAAGAGTATATACAAACCCCCATTGAATCCTACTGTAGCCATTTCTGAAAAGTCATGAGAAAGAGACCTTTATTGTATACAACAGTCTCAACTACCGCAATATTATAACTTTAGGAAATACGAAAATGATTTAATGAAGCAATTAAAAGGGGACACTTCCATAGAGTGATGAAACGTGATAAAGGAGAGGGCATAGTGATTATAGACAAATTTGATTATACCTGTTGTATTTACAACATGCTACAGGATACTGATAAATATGAGACTGTCTCAAGAAATGACATTTCTGTAGCTTATGAAAAGATTGATCATTTTCTCGATGATGACTTAACACAGGAGGTAATTAACCTGGATGCGTACAATTTTTTGGTTAACGAATCTCCTTCTATAACCACGATATTCAGTATACCTAAAGTACATAAAGATATTATGTGTCTGCCATACCATCTTACTACTGTGGCAGTGCATAATTCTAAAGCTTATCCGCTTGCAATATACATAGACTGGATTTTAAAGGAGTTGATTAAATCAGTTGAGTGTATTTTAAAGGATTCCTAGAATTTTATAACCAAGATTGAAACACAGTTTTTAATAACTCAGTTTTTCCATGGTGGATGTAGTTGAGCTCTTTACCTCTATACCCCATCATCCAGGGTTGGATTTATTTTACACTGCCATCACTGAATTTATTCCAGTAATTAACTTCATTACAGAGCTAATGGAGTTGCTTTTACCAAATAATTTCATATACTTCAAAGGTAAGTACTACCGGCAGGTAAAAGGGATAGCACTGGTTGCAAGTTGTACTCCACTGTTTTCAAACCTTGTTTTGTATAGTTGGGAAAAGACCTTTGTTATGGGATCTCAATATCAAAAAGATCAGCACATTTACCTGCACTTTCTTGATGATATTTTCATTTTATGGAAGGATTCGGGCAATAATAAAAATGTAGCCTTTGTTTCTTATATTAATTCTACCACTTCCTTTTTATTGTTTACTGGTCAGCATGCCCTGGATTTTATTGATTATTTGGATGTTACGATTTTTAAAGGCTATTCCAATAGCTGTTTTGGTTTGAAAATATTTAGGAAACCCACTTTTTCCAACAGCTGTCTTGATTATAACAGTTGCCACCCTAAACATGTCAAGAGGAACATATGTAAGGGGCAATTAGTAAGAGCAGCTCATATGTGTTCCAACTTTAATCACTTGAAGACTGAGGTAAATGTCTTGATTAGGAAATTTTGGACAGGTGGTACCCACCTAGATTGTTGAATGCTATTAGTAAGGAAGTTTTACAGAATTGGGGCCTAGGTACCAGCCCTTATTAGGATAAATTCCTAACACGCTACCATTGTTATCTCATGGCATGTCTACACATAAGAGTCCATTGAACCCAAATTTTCTCATTCCTAATTCATTGCATTTGGTGGTTTTGTTAAAAAAATACAAAATATTACATCTAAGAATTGGAAGTAACAAAAACACTCGGAGTTCAGTAAGAGTGACTTGATTTTTAACCTTTCTTTACATTGTTTGACTGAATCTCAATGTTCTGTGCTTAATTGAGGACTCTCGTTCATGACCTCTAGGAAATCTGATATGTTGGACATTTTGTTAAATCTGAGAATGTTTGGTAGGAATGTTTCCCTGTCAGCTAGTTGTAAGAGTGTGAATGCTGATTATAATGTGTTCAGTGAACCAAGTACATTAATTCCTAAAAGCCATCCCTCTGTGGAAGCATTTTGCAATGCATGTCAAAAAAGAAATTAGGGAGTGTTTTACTAAAGAGCGTAAATCTGCCTATTTTAATCTGAGCAAGGCTGAACATGAAATGAAATGAACATGAATTGAAAGGAATTAGAACTGTAGAGTTTTGACCTGCAGATAAAGGAGGAGGGATTGTTCTGATAGATAAGGATAAGTATATAAGAAATATGTTAAATTTACTTAGTGATCAGCATACTTTTACTACTATTAGTAAAACTGTTCTTCAAGCACCAATAGAGAAAGTTCTGTTTCTAGTGTTTGATTTACTTATTACAAGGATGATAACAGAAGGATTGTTTAAATATTTTAGTGTTGATGCCCCCACTATCCCAATTATTTATGGCTTGCCTAAGGTACATAAGAGCCTGATAGACCCACCCATGTGACCCGTTGTTTCAGGGAGGGGGTAGGTGACTGAACCTTTGAGTATTTTTGTAGAAAAGATGCTACACCCGATTGTTGATCAGCAGCAGACTGTTTTAAGACACAAAACACTTTCTGGAAGATCTTTATAAGGGTACGGTTGGTATAGAAACACAGAGAGAGGTGTTTTTAGTTACCCTAGATATAAGTTCACTGTTTACCATTATTCCCAATGAATGGGGTGTAGAGAATGTGAGAGAACTTTTGACAAAGGGCAAATATTATTCTAATGAGAAGATTAATCTTATTTGTACTCTGGTTGAGATTATATTAGAAAACAATGTGTTCATCTTTAACAGGAACTACTATCTTCGGAAGATTAGCATGGCTATGGGGACGGTTTGTGCCAACAGCTACGCCAACCTTACTGTGGTTAATTGGGAATCTGATGTAGTTTTGACTAACAGCACTTTTAGTTCATGTATTATATGGTATAAAAGATTTGTGGATGATGTCTTTGTCTTGTGGGGGGGGGGGGGATGAAGAACAGTTACTGTGATTTTTTTGATTTCTTGGAAACTACCACATCCTTTTTGAGGTTCTCACAGACATATTCCACTGAACAGATTAATTTTCTTGATGTGAGGGTACAAAGGTCAGAGATAGGTACCTTTAGAACAGGGCTATTTAGGAAAGAAATAAGGAAGAATACATTACTACATAGGAATAGTATGCACCCACATCATGTCCTGAGGAACGTCCTTACTGGGCAATTCCTCAGGATGATGATGCTACACAATGATGAAGAGCAATTGATGAGCGCCTTTGATCAACTTAAAAGAGATTTTATTGACAGAGGGTACAAGGTAAGAGAGATTGATGACTGTATACAGTCAGTACTTAGAGAAAGAGATAAGAGGGGTAGACCCTTCTTCTCAGAAACCTCCACTAGAGTATGGTCTTCATAGATGTGTACAAATGTAGATGTATGAAGGGTTAGGTTTCAGTTAACATACTCAAATGATGTCAATATATTTTGTGACAACATCAAGAGGAACTGGAACATCCTGTATGCAAATGATGATTTCAGGGAGATAGTGACCAGTAAATCTAGCTTTTCATTTAAGAATAATTCATCCATTAAAAGGCAGCTGTGTTATAGGAAGAATGAGACATCTTCCACGATTATCTCTCAAAGGAAAGGGACTTTTCCGTGTAGGCAATGCAGTGCGTGTAAATACATTTATACTGGCAGTCAGTTCATACATCCTACGCGGAAGTGTGTTGTAGATTTTCCTTTCTATGCTGACTGCACTACTAAGAATATAGTTTACTATGCTTTCTGTACACACTGTGGTATTTACTATATTGGGAAAACAAATCGTTCTTTTAGAGAATGCGTGCTTGAGCATTTAAGGGATATTAGGAACAAGAAAAATACAAGTGCCTTAGCTAAGAATGTGGAGTCCAGTAATGCACAGCATCAGTTTAAATTCTTTGTATTAGAAATTATAGAAGAAAGCTTAAGGGGGGAGGGAATATCAGGGATAGGACTGAAGCTTGTGAGCAGAAATGGATTCTGTTATTTAAAGCAGACTGTCCTCCTGGCATTAATGATATAGTCTCTCTCAAACCATTCTTAAGACAGAGACAATTGAAACATTGAATAAAAGATTGTGTTACTGCTATACTTTTATGATTGTATGTTTATGTATGTGTTTTCCTATGTAAAAAATTCTGTACTGGCACTTTAAGATCATATGTTTCTGTGCTTAATTGAGCACTGATTTTTATTGGTTAATTTGAATATAAATAGCCTGATGTTTTTAATGGTGATGTCTGATGAAGTGGTGTTGAACTGCGAAAGTGCTTACCACATTAAAACATTTTTTTTATTTTTATCTGAGTTGGTTTTATTTTGAGCATTGCAGTGTATTCCGTTTTCTTCTGCCTGCAGGATATATTTACTTCAGTGGAATTCTGTATCCTGGTCCTTGTTGTTTTATTAACTCCAATATTGTTGGGATATTCAGAGGCACCAGAATATGTGGCACTTGCCAGTGTAGTTACATTTTGGAGAAGAGGGATATTACAATAGGAAACCCCCCTTTAAAGATACAATTGGGTGATGGAAATTGTGCTATGAAGGGGGTGGTCTCTATAGCTGTACGTCAACAGTGCTCTAATTACTATGTAGGTAAAACAAAGAGACAGATTCAGAAAAGAATTTATGAACATCTGTATGCTATCTCTAAGGGTAAAAAAAATAATTCATTACGTAAGCATGCACAGACATGTAATACATTTTACAAGTTTCTTTTTGGTATCTTGGAAATTGCGCCATTTGATATCCGAGGGGGTTCTTGGGAGACAAAATCTGAATTAAGAGAATTGATTTAGCAACTGAAATGAAATGCTTCTAATGATTTTGGTTTAAATGAACAGTTATCAATTGTACCCGTTCTTAAACTCAGAACTGCTCAAGTCTAAAAACTGTATTTTCCAAACATCACTATTAAATAAGTTGAAATAAACGGTTCCTTTTAGATGACTGAAGACGCATTCTTTTGAATGCGTCTTAGTCGAACTTGAAAAGACGAAAAGGCAAAATGATGAAGTGGCATATAAGTAAATTCTTTCCCTGGGAAAGAAATCGCTTGACCGCATCCATTACTTTGCCATTTTCGTCACTGTAGTGCGAACTCAGATTTGGTATATTTAAGTAGGGGGCTGTGGGGGGCAAAGCCCCCAATTTATGTTATATTTTAAGTGTTTTTTTTTTTTTTTTTTGGAACAGCGATTTCTTTCCTTTGGAAAAAAAATCACTGTTCTAAGAGTTCGAGTTTGTAAGCTTTCACTTACATGGGGCCGATAAATCATCATTCGCTTTTCTAAGCGTTCGATGATTTAATATAGACCCTTAATAAACATACTAGTAATATAATGTTTTAGTTGATTTGGTTTCATTTTTAACTAAATGTTCATCAACATATTTTTCACACTTTTTTGTTGCTTTATTAAAATAAGTTTTTGCTGCTTTCTATTTATACAGGAATTTATATGTTATTAGATATTCATCTGTGACCTATAATGTTACAATAGTAATTTTTATGGTGTTTTTTCCTTTAACACTTTGGTGAAATTTAACATCTGATTTTTATTTAAAGTATTTAAATGTTTTTTTTTTTGAATTTGGCAATGGTTCTGATGAAGTCCTGCATCTTAGGGACAAAAGCGCTGAATCGTTTATATGTTTTAATTTTTTGTATTAAAATATTTTATTGGATTTTGAACTTTTGTCTCATTGTTTGAGACTGGTGAAGCTGTCTACACTACATGAGCCTTTTGGAGTGTTTTCAGTTTTGTATATGGGCTACACACTTGGACACTTTTATTCTCATTACTTGTTATTCTGCTGTGTTAATAATAATTATATATTATTTCAATTGTCTGTGGGAGTGTCTACCTTCTGTGATTGCTCCATGTTAGTGAATTTGTTCTGCTTTGATTTTATTTTGTTTTTTTTTGTGAATTTCTTCACCTGGGCTGTGCTTTCAAATGGTCTATTGTCATCAGGGTACTATCATGGTAAACAAATAAAAACAAACAAAAACAAATAAAATAAATAGGATAGGATGGAGTATATCAAAATAGAGGAAGATACCTCCACAAGCAGACCATTCACCATTGTAGTCCCTCAATGGTTCAGGGCTGAGACTTCTTCTTCTTATTGTCAGCTATTTTTCTGAAGTAAAAGCCAATACCAAACAGATCTGGTTGACTAAGTTTGTAGTTTACTGTAATCTGCAATCATTGAATCACCAAATGACTTAGCCATCTTGCAGGAAGACTTGTCCCCCCAAAAAAAAAAAAAAACACTGGTGTCAGAATCATGGACTGAGAATAAACACCAAAAATGCATTATTGTATCTTTTGGGACTTTGTCTATCCCAGAGAACTGCCACATTGGCAATATGCCCCTAAGAGTTGGCCTATTTGTTTGGTATTTGGGAAATTATGGAAAAGAGACCTATCTTTTGACCAATATGTGTCCACAATCATAAGAAAGTTCATCTATATTGTGCAGCTTATAAGCAAATCGATTGTCTAGATCTTGAGATGTCATGGTCCCACTTTGCTCAACCCTCATTAGGTCAATCATTGAGTATAATGCCCCGTTAGGCATATATTTGTCTAGGTGTATGCAATAACTGGAATGCCCACAGAAATACCTTACTAAAAAGATACAAGACCTAAACAATATGTTCTACATGGACCAAATCAAAGCCCTATCCCTAACAAGTTCCACATCAATATAAAACAAAGCTTGTCCCTGTCCATATTTAAGTGCAACTTGGATCTATGGATGAGTAATAAAAACTTTAACCCAGGACTGCCCCTTGTAGTGTTAATGGACAGAGGCAGCTCATAAATGCTTTATCCCACACATAGGTCCCCTTAAATTATCTATGGTGTGATCCAGTTATTGACATTAAGGGTAATATATAATTATTGACCATGGGATGAGTAAGGCCAATGTAACACCAAACAGGATAAGTTAATTCAAGCATCAAAAGGAAAATTGTCTAGGCTTAAAATAGCCCAAAAGGGCAGCTAGCATAGTACTTACTGATGAACCTAAGAACCGGTGAACACAGTGGCACACTTTGTCTAATGATATCAAGTGGCTGCAATTACTTTTTAGGTTCTTTAAGGCTTTCAACATAGAGACTCACTATGTGCTGCAATAAAACTCGGGATTTTGGCAAGAAATGGTTTGGAAGCTAACTTATAAACTGCACTAAAGCCACAGCCTGGTTGAATGTTATCTTACCTAAATACTGACTGAAAACAGGGTAACACAGGGATTTCTGTTGTGTTCACTGCTTTTCTCATGATAAAACACTGACACAGCATACAGCTAGCTTGCACTGGTGGTGTAGAGGAAAAAAGTCGTGACCATGGCCTGGATGAACCAAAATTCAAATAGGATCTTGTGTGCTGACAGTGCAGACAGGGAAGGTGGACCTGTCCATCCTGGGGGGAGGTATGCACTTCGATGCACCTTCTTAGTCAATCACAGGTAAAGGATGGGGACATGGGGGTGTTGTCATGGAGGGTGGGCGGTGGTTGATTCACATGTGAAGGCATGGACAACACACCAGGGTAATCTACTGCACATCTTTCTCTAGGATGGCAGAGACAGAACCAGAGGGTGGGTTCTTAGGGAAAAAAACACTCTTTCCCAGCAGCACGATGCTGACCCAGGAAGCCTTGATCTTCTTACTGGTCAGGTTTGGTAGTCCTGGTGGAAAAGGAAAGGCCCTGGGAGCAGCTGTAGAGCAGCCACAGGGCACCAAAAATGTGGCAAAAAAAACAAGCCTATGAACACCTATGAACCTATACAATATCCCAGTAACTATTCCTGGTGTTTGGCTCAAATGGTCTTCTGTGGAATAAACTTCTGCTCTGGAATAAACTTCCAATATAGGTTAAGCAGAGCTCTTTGTTAACCCTTTTTAAGTGTAACTTGGATGATTGGATGAGAAACCACAAATTCACTCCAGAGGTTTCACTCGTGTCCCTCTTGAGTAAGGGCAGTCAATGCTGATTTAGATCTGCTTATAACATAGGCCATATCTCTAGACCCTTAAGGGGCTAGGCTTGTAAGGGCCCTAGGGCCATTAGCCTATGAACCTGTGAACATATGATCCTTAGACCTTAGCAGCCATGCATTGTGAAGGCTTTGACAAACTCACAGAACAGGTTACACATAGTAGATTAATGCTAAATGAGAATAACACAAATATTATGCTCTTTGGAAGACACATCTTTAACTGTAGTAATACCTAATACTTGCCAGTATGCAGGCAACATCAGGGAGCATAATGGAAGCAGACACCTGGAAATACCTAGGTATGCTGACTGATTACAAGTTAAATTTCAAAAAACATGTAGTTACTACAGTTATACATGTAAATGAAAACTTGCTAGCCTTACACAGAACAATGTGACAACTGACTGCAGATGCATGCATTAAGATAGCTATTGAAGTCCTGTTGTTAAACTGCCATATGATTCACTATCTCTGAACAATTTTATTAGCTTATGAATGGCTGGCCAGATTTGTAGCAGACTTCCTGCCTCTTAATATTACAGCCTTACTTTTAAAAGGTTAAACTGGATCAACATAGACTGTTGGCTTAAATTTTGTTAGCTTCTGCAGTCACAGTCTCCTGCACAAGAATTACTACCTAGAGCTGATGTAGCTGTAGCAGTGGCACCTAATGTTTGGAAACCTCATATCTGTCACACAGTGCTTAGCAGCAACATCCAAAACACACACAAAGATGGAGGGCAAATCTCCATAGCAGACTCACTGTATACAACAGCACACTCTCAATGTACCAAATTAGACATCTCACTACTGCAACTGCCTTCAAGAAAACTACTAAGGAAATTTGCCTTGGTGCATCCTGTAAGAAAATGATGATTCATCTTTGATATTAGTAGTCAAAATAGATGAAAGAATTCATTCCATAAGGCAGCATAGCATACATAGCTGTTGTAAATGGTAAAGACATCCCGAAGGCATTAAGCAAAACTTGGGCTAAAATGTATTCCAGTATGAATTTGTCTTTCCTTGTCTCCTTAGAAATGCATTGTTTTAACAGTTGTCAGTCTTGGCCTTTTCAGCAGAAATTGTTCTTGTAACATACATTCAATTACTTCTCAAGGATTCTGCCTATGCTATGCCTCTCTTTATAAAGTGCATATAAAATTGTAAATAGATGGATACACATTACATGACCATAGAAATTAAAAAACACATCAATCAGGTATCCAACTCCTTCCTGTGTCTAGACTGCATGTCTGCTTGATTACTTCTTTTTCCATCACACAACAGATTTTTTTTCAATAATATTTCTTTATTTTTCACAGTATACAAATTAATATACAAAGGTGATATTTGATCATAACTACATCAAAACAGTTAAACATATTTACACTATTTACATGAATACTTTCATAGCTTAACATTAAAAGACTGGTTGACGCGCAACCAATTCATATGAATCCTGAATTCAAATTAAATAATAATATGATAAATCTAGAAAATTATCCAATTATTAAAAAATGTACAATATGGGACTTTTATCAAATAAAAGATAAACCCTTAGACTATGTCATTGAGCATCTCGAGGCAAACAAAAAATATCACCTGATAATCAAACAAATAAGGTATCTAGTTAACTTAAAAACCTCAGAAATCAACATAAATCAACAAGAATTTCAGCTTTGTCAACAAACTGTCTCCTGTTTACTACAAAAAACTAAAATGCTTTCAAACACTTATAACCTAATCAGATGTTACAAGTATCAGAATGAAATAGTATACTCCAATTATTGGATGTCCAAAAATGTAAATATAACAGATGAGCAAAAAAATAGCAGCAATAGATATAACCACAAAACTCACACCCTATAAAAAACTAATTTATACACAAATTATGATTAATAATAATGCCTACCATACACCTTCTTTTCTAAATAAAATTAATTCCAATTCTTCTCCTTTCTGTCCTTTCTGTCCCAACATAATTGCGGACACACTTCATATTTTCTGGTCTTACAAAACTGTCCATAAATTCTGGAGTTCTCTGAGAGTAAAATTGGAGAAATCAGGCTATATGAAATCCACCCTCTCATGGGAAATGGCAATTCTAAACATATTCCCTGATACTTATACATTAGAATCTAAACATATCATAGTAACGATAAGTGCACTGATTAAATTCTATATTGCTCTTAACTGGCTTAACAGAGGAAAAATTTCATGGACAGAATTTAGAAATATTGCTGTCAAATATGTATTGGCCAACAAACTAAAAACTGTAAGTAAAAAAAAACTGTCCTACTTTAGGAAGTATTGGGGAATCCTTATTGAAATTTTATCCTAACCCTAAAGATAATCTAATACATATTGCTACACTCTACTTTACCTTTAAATTAACTCATAGATAACTCTCCCTCAAGAATATAACCAGTGACAGTATACAACATAATTATTTAAGATAAGATTTGATCTATGAGATAAGTAAAGGATCATAAACATGGCGTTAGTTTTAGCTAAATAAACAAATGCAGTATAGTTTAATGAGTGACAACCCAGTGTAAATATGTGTAAATATTGTAAATAGTTTCTCTGATAGACATAGTACAGTACTAAGATTTCTTTCTCACTTTTCTGTCTTACATTAAGACTATTTTTACTCCATTGTTATTAACACATGATGTTTACAAGAATTTGGTTCTGAATTGATATCACTTAGTAGCAATGTTGTGTTATGACAATAGTTTTGTGTAAATTAGTCCTTAGTCAAATTAGTTGTTACCCTGTATTCCACAGGTACTATTTTATCTCTTTGTTTATAATAAGTAGAAATTTAAGCTGTACGTATGAAAAAGAAATAAAAATTTTAATTTGAAAAAAAAAAAAGACTGGTTGACTTCATATACTTCTTCTGAATGCTATCTCCAGGGTTAGTAACAACATCTCAGTTTATGACTACATAATGTTGCAGTGAATCTTGTGTATGTTGTATTGTATCTTACATTTAGTGGTTTATGTAAGTATAATATTGAAAATCTGTTCCCAGAGTTTAAAAATATTGGGATTTTTGTTTTGTTTGTTTATTATGTATTTATGGGCTAGTATATGTTTTATCGCCAAAATCCTGAAATTCTCCCAAGAGTTCTTATACGGGTTAAGTCAGTTGGTAGCTATGTAGAGTTTCATTAATAGGAAAATATTAATAAGAATGATTATTTGGTTTTTGGATAGATTATTTGGGGAATATGTAATATCATAAATTCCCAAGTGAGCATTGATGTTTGATAGCCCATCTTTTGCAGTTGTAATTTCAGGGAGTTCCAAAGTTTGAATACACATTTACAGCTCCAGAACATATGAAAAAGGTCAGCAGTTTTATCTTTACAATGTGGGCAAGTTGGGGAATTTTTAGAGTTAAATTTATGCAAGCTAAGGCGTGTATAATATGCATTGTTATATATCATGAGTTTGAGTGAATGCTAACTTTTGAAGGGATATGGATTTTATTGTTAGGTTAATTGCTTGGGTTAATTTGTGATTCTCAATAGATGGTATTTTTTCTTTCCAATAGTCAGATATGAGTATATGATCTTGAAATTTCATGTCTTTTATCAATTTATATGAGCATGCTGTATATTTTTTGTTTAGTAAAAGAGTTTTCCATAGTAAGTTACATTTCATTATGTCTTCTTTATTAATGTTGATATCATGAAGATAGCTTATACACATTTCTTTAATCTGTCTCATGATCAACAGATATGATTTGGGAAGGTTCATTTGACTTCTTATTTCATGAATAGGACAGTTTAAGTATGGGTATATATCTTGTAAGGTTATGTTTATTATATGTGGGAAGCATTTTAAGTCTAACATCTGGTTATTTATTTTGAAGTTGGGGTTTTTATGTATGGGTTGTAATATCATCATGGGTTGAAGCAAGTTTACTGATTTAAAAAGTTTTTGTGTTAGTGCTACATCATATTTAAGGGGTTCCATTAGATTATATGATTTCGTAATATTGTTGTTTAGAAATGGCAATGCTTTGGGATTTATACCCAGACTTTTGGCATGTTTAAAGTATATTCTTACCCAGGGTGGACACCAAGTTTTATCTGATGTATTGTAGTTTGCAATTCTTAAGATTCTATTGGCATTTATAATTAAATAGTAGCTTTCAAAATTTGATAAATCTAATCCACCTTTGTTTTTAGGGGTCATCAGCTTATCATATGAAATTCTACACTTTTTAGGTTCCCATATAAATTTAGCAAATTCAGTGTGAATCTGCTTAAAGAATTTCTTGGGTATGGTTAGCTGGGAGGACATGAAGATGTATAATAGTCTGGGTAAGATATTCATTTTTATAATCGAGACTTTGGCTAATGGTGGTAGTTTCAGATTTTTCCATCTATTTAGGTCAAGTAGGATGTGGTTCCATTTTTGTTTAATATTATTTAAATAAAAATCTTTGTTATCCGTGGAGAATGTAATCCCTAAATATTTGATCATTTCTTCCATTTTTACTTGTCCTATCAATGGTAAAAGTGAGAAAGGTTTAGGGGTTTTTAAAGGGAAGATGTTAGTTTTCTTGAGGTTTATTTTATAGTTTGATATTGTGGCAAAGTCTTCAATAGCAGATATTATTTTCTTTATGTCCGTAGTGGGCGTTATACAATAAATGTTGAGGTCATCTGCAAATGCTGACAGGGAAATTTTGGTGTTGTATATTACTGGGGCGTTGTGATATATATTTTGTTTTATATTTAGAAAAAGGGGTTCTAGATATAAGTTGAACAGTAACGGAGATAGCGGACAACCTTGACGTGTACCATTTCTGATCTGAATTCTATTAGAGCATGTTTTATTTATATATAATGATGTGTATGGGTTATTGTATAATATTTGTAGGGTTTGAATAAATTCTTGGGGTACATTAAAGTAAGTTAAGATTTGAAATAAAAATGTTGTGTTTACTCTATCAAAGGCCTTATGGGCATCTATGATGAGTTCATACATGTTTAGGTTGTTTTGGTTAGTGTATGAGATTAGTGTGTGTAGTGTTAATGTATTATCACTCGATTGTCTGGATGTTAAAACTCACTAGAGATAATTATATCCATTATTTTTTTCATTCTATTAGCCAGAATAGATGCTAGAATTTTGGTATCGATATTTAATAATGATATGGGTCTGTAACTATCCGGATTTTGAGGGTCTGCTTTTTCTTTGAGTATAAATATAGTTTTGGATGCATTAAAGTGTATATCATTAATTTTATTGTTTATTATATAGTTTAATATGTGGGACAGGATTTGTACAATGATAAGGAAAAATGTTTTATAAAATTCCGCTGTGAGACCATCTGGTCCGGGTGATTTATGGGATTTCAGTTTTTTGATTGTTGATATTATTTCCTCAATGGTTATTGGTTCTAGTAATTCTGTTTGTAGTTTCCTATCAATTTTTGGGAAATTAAGTTTTTGTAGGAAGTCTCTACTGTTTTCATTTATGAGTAAGGACTGTTGGTCTCCATAGATTTGTGAGTATATATCTTCAAATATGTTAATAATATCACCATTTTTTGTATAATTCTTATTCTCATAGGTTATTTCAGAGATTTGAGAGGATACTCTTGACTGGTTAATAATCCTTGCTAGTGCTCGCAATGGTGTTTGGACATAACTAGCATATTTGGCAAGTATTTTAGTTTCGTGGAATGATAAGTTATTATTGTGTAACATGTAAAGGTCTTTTTGACATTTCAATAATTCTGTTTCAGTTTGAGTGCTGAAGTTCTTAATTAGATTCTGTTCTAATGATTTAATTTTAACCTCCAGTTGTTGTTCCTCTCTGAGTTGTATTCTTTTATAGTAGGTTGCTTTTTGAAGAAAAATACCCCTGATTTGAGCTTTTGTTGTCGCCCATTCAATATTGGGAAGGTGTTGCTGTTTTGATAAGTTCGCCAGAGTTGTTTTAAGGATATCCTGTATTTCCTCAACTATCTCCTTTTTATTTAAAAGATTGGGGTTCAGGGACCAATTATATCCTCGGTTTAGTGTGTTATTTTTGGTGTTCTTAATAAAGTTTAGGGTAATTTTCGAATGGTCAGATAGGTATCGAGTATGTATGTTTACTGTAGGGGCTAGATTAATTAGTGCTTCAGAAATTAGAAAAAAATCGGGGCGTGGCCAAGGATGAACACAGGATAGCAGCAGATTTCTTCAGCTCCACCAATTTCATTACATTGACAGGAATTAATTACTTAAAAAATTAATTCTTGAAGTAATTTTCTTTCTAAATATGTTTGTTTTATATAGTTCTTGAACTATATCTAAAAAAGAAAGGAAATCTTAATAATATTCCTGTCAGAAATTACTTTGGAAATTTTCCTGTCAGTTTATCAGTCTGAAATGAGTTCCAGTAAGACAAATTCTCAAGACTCCAGCATCAAGAAAGAACTTCAGTCTCTGATAATTATAGTCCAGCAACTTACTGCTAAGATGGATAAAATGGATACTAAAATAGACACTTTCATAGAAAAACTACAAAACAAATAGACTTGTTACATATGGACCTGCAACAACAGAAGATCCAGATGACAGGCATAGAAGAAGCTGTGAATGACATGGAAAATAAAATACAAGAAGAGGAAATCAACATTGAGTTTCTGCTGAAACAAAATACACATTTACAAACAAAGCTGGATGACCTGGAAAATAGATCTAGGCGCAATAACATTAGGATTTTTGGACTGCCAGAAAATATTGAAGGTAACAATATTACTTCTTTTTTAACAACATGGCTCCCTAAAACTTTAGATTTACCAGAAGCATTCTCTTTTGGTATCGAAAGAGCACATAGATCTATAGCTAATACCAACTCTAACAAAAACTATCCTAGATCAGTTATAGTTAGATTTCTATCATCCTTTGATAAAGAGATGGTTCTTAAATCTGCTTGGGCTAAAGCTCCTGTTAAGTTTAATGAGACAACTGTGCGTTTTGACAATGACTATTCTTCCATGGTAATTGCTAAAAGAAAAGTTTTTCTGCCACTAATAAGGGAGCTTTAAAAAGCACAGTTTAAAACATACCCTCTGTTTCCTGCCAAGCTTAAAATCTTCCTTCCTGATGGTCCTAAGGTCTTGATGATTTAGACTCTGCTTTACTGTTTGTCAAAGAAAAAAGGATTTTGGATAAAATAGAAGAAATGGAATGGGCTAGTTCTTCATTAAAGAGATTGGCAACTGAAGCTTCCTGGAAGACTTCAGAGAAGAAGAAGAGACTAAAAACAAATGATTTGTTATATGTTTTTTCTCTCTCATCATTTTAGTTCATTATTAATCTTTTTTGAATATAGTTCCTGCATTTCCAGAAAGCCACAAATATTTTGGAAAAGATTTAATCAAAGTTATTCTCTATGTGCAAAGAAATGTTTTGTTTCATAACCAGTCAAAATGCCTGAGGATTTAATGGCAGGCTGTGACTCGATTTGTTTTTCTTTCTGAAAAAAGGTTAGTAATTTGATACATTTTTTTATCTTTATCTTTTTTTTCCTTCTTCTTTTATTATTTTCTTTGTTTAAACAATGACATTCTATTTAGATTATGTAGTGGGTAAAGGGTGGGGGAGGGCAGGGAGAGAACAGTAATGAAAATATCATTAATAGAATAATAACATATTTATTTCTTGTAAAAGTTTATAAGTTCTTCAAATGCTATTTCTAATTATACTTCCTTGATTATACTGCTTATGCTTGTTTGTAAATAATCTGTCATGCTTTAACTAATAATAATCAGAACTAAATAAGAGTAAATAATATGTTTTATTTTTAACTCTATTAATATAAACAGTAAGTAACATTCCATTGTATATACTTCTTACAGCTTTCCCTTACATTTTTTTATTTCTGCCTCACTCCCTTTTATTTTCTACTCTCTTTTCTTTTCTTTATTAATATATAGAAATGCTTTTGACTGTGTGGGCACAGTGAATAATAGGATTTGTATGAAAATTGAGTTGGGAGAAGAATGCTGAGTTTTATTGCTTGTTAGTAATTTTGAGTTTAATTTCACTTGCATAGAGGCTGTGATGATCTGTGGAATACATTGTGGAGGTTCTGTCATGTTTAGATGCATTTACACTGCTAAATGAATGTTTGTCACTAGGTTTTAATAAGTTTCCCGCCAAAATGTTAAGAGAGACAATCTGGGATGTGGGCTGTCTTATGCACAATGTCCTTGAGTTACCTCAGAATCTTCAAATCACAGAATTCTCACAGAGAAACTGAAAGCAGTTAGTATAAACATTGACAAGGTTATCACACTGACACACCACAGATTCAGGAAAAATACTCTGTTCATAAAATATGCCAGTTATAATGAGTTTAAATGATGTAGTTTCTTGTAGTAAGTAAATGTCTTATTTTAGAAGGCATAAAAAGTGAAACATTTATTTAAATGTTTTTGAAAATCTACTTAACAGCAGCATAATAATCTGTGTTAAAAATTTGTGTTCCAAACATATACTTTACTATAACTCATTTAATTCATCTGATTGACAAACATAAATAATCTTATAACTCTATTCTGGAAGAAATGTCATGTGATATATTTTAAAGCAGTAGGTTAGCATGATTGTAAAATCTGGTTACCAATATGTGTTTGCTGTGCATTGTTTTGTATAAAGCAGACAGATTTATTCTGGGGACAGCAAGTGGGATGGTGCTCTGCAGGGACACAACTCAGTGAGATCAGATATATATATATATATATATATATATATATATATATATATATATATATATATGTGTGTGTGTGTGTGTGTGTGAGTGTGATGGCTTTTTTTCTGAGAGTCTGCATGGCTATCCAATATGATTTGTAATGATTTCTATGAATACAATGTTTTACTCTATTGACAAAATGAATGTTTGCCACAAGTTTTAATAAGTTTCCCGCCAAAATGTTAAGGGAGACAATCTGGGATGTGGGCTGTCTCATGCACAGTGTCCATGAGTTTCCTCAGAAGCTTCACTCACAGAATTTTCACAGAGAAACTGAAAGCAGTTAGTATAAACATTGACAAGGTTATCACATTGACACACCACAGATTCAGGAAAAATACTCTATTCATAAAATGTGTCAGTTATGATGAGTTTAGATGATGTAGTTTCTTGTAGCAAGTAAATATCTTATTTTAGAAGGCATAGAAAATGAAACATTTATTTAAATGTTTTTGAAAATCTACTTAACAGTAGCATAATAATCTGTGTTAAAACTTGTGTCCCAAACATATACTTTACTATAACTCATTTAATTCATCTGATTGACAAGCATAAATAATCTTATAACTCTATTCTGGAAGAAATGTCATGTGATATATTTTAAAGCAGTAGGTTAGCATGATTGTAAAATCTGGTTGCTAGTGTGTGTTTGCTGTGCATTATTTTGTGTGAAGCGGACAGATTTGATCTGGGACGGCAAGTGGGATGGTGCTCTGCAGGGGCACGGCTCGGTGAGATCAGATATATGTGTATATGTGTGTGTGTGTGTGTGTGTGTGTGTGTGTGTGTGTGTGTGTGTGTGTGTGTGTGTGTGTGTGTGTGTATGTATGTATATATGTGTATGTGTATATGTATGTGTGTGTGTGTGTGTGTGTGTGTGTGTGTGTGTGTGTGTGTGTGGGGGTATGTGTGTGTGTGTATATGTGTGTGTGTATATGTATGTGTGTGTGTCTGTGTTTATGTGTGTGATGGCTTTTTTTTTTTAGGTAATAACGCAGGTGTTTCTGAGAATCTGCATAACTATGCAATATGATTTATAATAATTTTTATGAATACAATATTTTACTCTATTGACAATAATGAGTTTAAGTAAATGCTCATATACAAACAATTCAAGATTTTTTGGAAGCTGTTGATAGAATTCACATGACAGAAAATAGATGCATCTTAATGCATGTAATGTCTGAATCATATTAGCCAAAGTTTTTGATTTAAATGAATGTTAGAACATAATTTTCTCTCCTCTTGATTTCTAACATTAAGATTATTTGAATGCTATTAGAATACAAGTGTTATATATTACATAGATCTATATACTAGTATGAACAGTTTTTAAAAAAAAAAAAAAAAAAAAGTTTATTTTAGTTTATATGATGCTGTTTTACCAAATGTGTAGTTTTGTCTTGATAGATAATTGAATTGAAAACTGTTAACCTCAGTTAAATATAACTAGTATTAAATTGATAAGGTGGTAGCTGAGGTACTGCTGCTTAGGGTAGGGGTTAACTTGAGTAGTAAATACTGCTCTAAGTTGGAGTTTTCAACTCCAGGCGGGATGTAAGGTTTAATCCTTACATTATTTTCACTTGTTCATTGTTATATGTATATAGTTTTGACATCCACAATATATTTTGTACACTCATTGTCACTACAAACAAAATTGAATCCTATACAAAATCCCATAAGAGATTTAATAAATACAGCTATGTTTAAAGGTACACCTAAAAGAGGAGATGTAACATTATTTATCTTGTTATTTGTTATTTCGATCATAAGATTCTTGAGTTTTAAAAATGCCAAATGACATCTTTAAAAGGAATTTCTTTAAACATTAATGGATTGAATAATCCGTGTAAAAGGGCAAGCCTAATAAGATACATTAATCTACACAAGGCCAATCTAGTCTTCCTGCAAGAAACCCATCTCTTGAAAAAAGATATTGATAAACTAGCCACTAATAAGTATACAGTATTGGTTAGTTCAGAGCACATTCAGAAAAAAAGAAGAGTGGCTATTTTATGGAATAAAAGTATGCCCATTCCTAAAACCATTAAGTCTTATCAGGATGACAAAGGAATGTTTTGTATGGTTACAATACAAATTAATGGGAAGACTTACACTTTAATTAATGTATATTGGATACCTGGAATTGGTATTAATACAGTGAAACATCATATTGATAAGATCATATCATTCTCTGTAGGGGATATTATTTTAGCTGGTGATTTTAATTGTATACTACATGAAAGTGATACTACCACTATAAAGAAAAGAAGAATTACATCTAATGCAAAACATTTAAATGATTTTGCTAATTCTTATCATTTGAATGATATTAATAATCAGAGAGAGTCAAAATCATTACCATACACCTTTTTTCTAACAGATACAAAACTTATTCAAAAATAGATAGGGTCTTTATTTCTAACCAGATGGTAACAGATTTAATTAATTCCAAAATCATTTCATGTCCTATATCTGATCATAACTCAATTGTTTTGAATTCATGATAAAAATACTCATAATGTTCAGATCAAAAGGATACCAGCATACTTAACTCAGCTAAAAGACTATAAAGAATATATACTTTCAGAAGTACAACATTTTCTAGACATAAATAATACTCCTGAAGTCTCCATTGTCTATGTTTGGGATGCCTTAAAATCATATCTATATGGACAAAGTATCAGATGGTATAATAACAAAAGGAAATCTTGGGATAAGGAATTCTTAGATATTCAAAGTAAACTAGACTCTTATAAACATAATAATAAAGAAAATATTATGGACAAGAAAGTTATTGAAGAAATAAACAAACTAAATGAGAAATACAAAGAAATTTTAACTCATAAAGTTAAAATAACTTTAGAGAAATACAGTTTTTGTCTTATTCAATAAGCCCCAAATACTTACATAGGCTTAAAACTAAAACAAAAGATTGAATAAACAAAACCATATCAAAGAAATCTTTTCTCTAAGGAAAAAGAAGAATGTTTCTAGTATACCAGAAATACTGGATGAATTTAGAAATCACTTTCACAAGATTAACCATAACAACATTAACATGGAACCTAAAGATAAAATAAAGGAGTTTATAACCACAAACATGAATAAAAAGCTTAATAAACAACAGATTAAACTATTGGACAAGAGTATTTCATATACAGAAGTTATTACACAAATAAATAAGCTTAAATCAAACAAAGCACCGGGTAATGATGGTATTATACCAGAGATATATAAAATCCTTTCTAAAACTACATATTCATTAATACATAAGGTTTTTATTCTGGCCCAAACTGAGTTAATAACCCCCATCTTGGCAATATACATTTATTTCACCAATTTTAAAACCTAATAAAGATCCAACTAGATGTTCTTCATATCGACCCATCTCATTACTTAATGTTGATTATAAAATGTTTATGAGTATTTTTGCTGATAGATTGAAGACAATTATCCCGGCATTATAGACATAGATCAGACGGGCTTCATTGTAAATAGAAATACTTTTGATAATATAAGAAGAACTTTAACATTAATTGATTTTGCAAATAGGAAAAAGAAAGATTTAACACTTATTAGTCTTGATATAGGTTCAGCATTTGATTCAGTAAGTTGGGACTATCTGTTTACCTTACTGAAATGCACAAATTTCTCTGATGCATTTGTAAATTTAATTGAGCATTTATACAAAGGAACGCTGGCTTATATTAAGGTAGGAACATATGTTTCACAAAAATACCCATTCTTAAAGGTACAAAGCAAGGATGTCCACTTTCTCCACTATTATTCACTTTAGTAATGGAGCCTTGGGCTAATTTGATTAGAAACAGTACTGACATAGAGGGTTTTGAAATAGAAGAAAATACAACATCAAAAATTCAACTTTTGCAGATGATGTTCTAATTACATCAGCAGGATCTAATTCTTCTATGCAGTCTTTATTTGATAAAATGATGAATTTTAAAAGTATTTCTGGTTTAATATTCAATGAAGAAAAACTAAAATACTACCTATATATACACGAAAAAATACTCTCATTAGTGATTTTACTAAATATGTACCCAACTCAGGTCAGATAACTTATTTAGGTATAATACTATCTAAAGATATTAAATCTATTATATATAATAACTATAATACATGTTTTCTTAATATACAAAATCTTTTAATACCTGGAATAATATGTTTTTACTATGGAGGAGAGACTTACAATTATTAAAATGATAATATTCCCCAAGATTTTATACTTAATACAATCAATAATACTTTCACCTACAAAAATAACTATCAAGAAACTGAATACACTAATGTTAAATTTCTTATGGGCACCTAATAGACCTAGGATTGCATTAAAGAAACATACTAATAGCTGGTCTCAAGGGGGTATTTCCTTTCCAGACTTTAATTTATATATTATCTCTTCTATTATAAAAGTTATTACTTTATTAATAGATCGGTCATATGTCGCAAAATGGAAAGATTATTGGGAGCTAATTAGTATGCACTTCATGAAAATCTCCTTAATACATAAAAATATGATTATAAATAACTCCATGTTGTGGTTGCTAAAGGAATTTTGTACTTCACCTATTACACCTAAACATATGGTCTGTTACCCATTAAATATTATTATTAGTTATCGTAACTTTATATTCATGCACCCTAAGTATAGGGAATGGAATTTTATTGTATTCCCTATAATTTATACTCAGGGTATGCTTATGTCATCTACTTCTGAAGGAGCTCATTTAGCTATAGATAATAATCTAAAGTACTGGTATCAGCTGATATCTGATAATAAAGTTAAAAATCTAGATTTCTTAAAACAAGAATTTGATCTAAGAGAAACTTGCTGGTTAGAGGTTCAGATCTTTAGACAACATCTCATTGATAGAATAGATCTAATGTCTATAACAGTTAAAGAATCTATTCCAAAACTGATTGATTACTTGATAATAAATTTACAGCATAAAGTTTCTGATAAAGGTAAACTTTCATATATACATAAAATTATCAGACAAGAAACTTTTTACAATGTAGATTCATACTGGAATTATTTCACCTCTATTAATGGGGACCCACCAACTCAACAAGATAAACAATATATATTGGAATCTGCTTATAGAACTACATCTTCCATTGTCTGGAGACTTTATACATGGAAATTTTTACATAGATCTTTTATACACCTTTGATGATGAATAAAATTAATAATAAAGATAATCTATGTAAGAGATGTAATGTAGAAATTAATGCTGACTGGGCTCATATGTTTTATGACTGTATGAAGTTGAAATAATACTGGAAGTCAATTAATGAATTTTTGCAGGCTCTTTTACAGATAATTTCATTATTTCTAAGTCTCTTATATTATTCAACACACCTGTACCTCAATGTGTTAAAAAGATTAAGCTTCCCTTGTTATGGTCTATCCTAGCAGTGGCTAGGAAAATAATAACTAGAAATTGGATTTCAGATACACCTCCTTCGTTCAATGAATTTAAAAATGTTATGAATATAATGTGTCATATGGAAATAAGCACAATTAGAATGAGAACAACTAGAAAAACATCACATTTTATTGTATGGGATAATTTACAAAATTTGTTAAAAAAATTCTAATTTCAATAGCACAGTATTTTAGTTTAATTAATTGATCTGATTGTAGTGGATGTCTTTGTAAATACTTTAGTTGTTTTGTTGAATATTATAATAATACCTATTTTTAATTATTTGTATAAAATTGTTATGATATTTCTCTTATATGTTAAAACAATAAACTTGTTTTGAAAAAAAAAAAGAAATTAGAAAAAAATCAATTCTCGGCCACATTTTATGACAGTTGGAGTAAAATGTAAATTTATTTGAGTTATTTGGGTTATTGCCATATTTAAAGGGATTATATAAATTAAAGTCATATTTAAGTTTGTTTAATGCTATAGATGCCTGCTTATTGTATGACATATGTAAACTTGATTTATCTTGTTTTGGGTTTTGATGGGTGTTCCAGTCACCTCCCAGAATCATATAGTGATTATGGTATTGACTTAAGATAGGATACAATGATGCAAAGAATGAGTGTTGATTATTACAAGGTGCATATATATTAGCAGTAAAATGGGTTTAGAATAGGCAGGGGTTGAAAGGATTACATAATACCATCTTCCATCTTTATCTATTTTGGTTTCTGTAATTTTATCTTGGTATTGCTTCATAATGATTATAGCTACTCCTGCACTATTGGTTTTGCCTTCCGAAGCTATAATTTCTCTTATCCATTTTTTTCTTTGATTTCTGACCATTATTGTATAGTTAAATATGTTTCTTGAATTAGTATAAAGTTTGCCTTAGCTTGCAAAATAAGGTGTAGAAACAATTTCCTTTTTTTATGTTCTGGAGCCCCTTGACGTTCCATGAATCAAATTCCCACATTTACATAGCTTCTTGATTTATGTATGTAGTCCTGAGATTTGAGTATACATATCAGATTGTGTTTATTTCTTGTCAAAAACATGTTATGAAAGCATTCTCTTATTCCCGTCCCTTCCCTGTGCCTAACCACTAGACTCCTGGACCAGGAATTAAGCAGGGTCTGAAGAAGTTTAAACCTTGTATATTTTTGTAATATTAGTATAGTGTTCACTTGTGTGTTAGAGTTTGTGAAGTAAAAGAAGCTTAATGACCCTGCATGACTTATCACTATTTGTACAAAGCCTACCCAACTCATTCCCTAGAAAAAAACACTGCTTTTATAACCTAAGCCACTTCTTATGAGATTTACTATAGAATGTTATAATTTAGATAACATATTTTCAACCAATTTGGTCTTAGTTAAGTCAGGGAACATCAATTCAAGAGACTTATCTCTAACCAATATTTACATATTTTCTAACTGTAAATTGTTATCTCAAGCTTTATTTACTAACTATAGTAGTAATAAGTATTAATTCCCAGTCTAAACTTTCGCTATGATTGGTCATTACCCCCCTTGAAGGAAGTTTCTTAGTTCTGTTTATTTCCCTCTTAGATTTGGGAGTATATGGGTTCTTAGTCTACATAATGTTATGTTGCTGTTTTCCCATTGCAGAGTTTGAGTATCTATTTGCGATTGCATATGAGTTTGTTTTATATCTTCTTTGTAGATATTTCTCAATTTGTAATTCCTTTTAACTTTTTATTGTCTCCCTATATTCCTTGGTTTTGTGATATATCTGTTTCTTCTCTCGATTCATTTATTTGTCATTTTGTGTGGTGTAGAGTGATAATGTTCTCAAGTTGGGTCTTTGGATATCCCCAGTGTAATTGACAACATATGTTTCGTTGCCCTTGCCTTGTGTTGTTAGATTCTTGAGCGCAGTTATATTATATACGTCTTGGCGTGACATATCTCTACTACAGCATTGTTATTCGTCATATAGTTCATTTTACCCATTCTTATGCACCCAGGAGAAAGCATTGCAGCTATACATAAGTTTTGTACAGTTTGGTGAAAAAGCAATAAATTAAATTCTACTCTGTGAGATAATAAAATATTCTCCTTAAAGAACAACTTACAGTATATTGACATATGCACAATGTTAGACATTAATTTACAAACTAGTTATAGCAGTATAGAAGTGATAACATATTCGTTGGCAAGTTCTGTTAATTCTGGGATTTTTATAAAATTATCTGAAAATACAAATACAGAAGGAGTGATATACAATTATATACTTAGTAATGGGTAGAATAGGATAGAATGGTGATGACATACACTGAGAGGCAGTGAACAAAAGGTATGCTAGAAGAGTTAGGTGAAAATGTGTTAATGGTATAGCAGATGTGTATAGATATGAGAAGGAGAAAAATGGCTGTTGGGGTTCAAGTTATCTAGAGTGTAGGACCTGGACATTTCAATAAGTGGATAAGTATAGAAGGGAACAAGTATTTATGCGGCCATTTGATATTCTATTTAAGCTCGTTTTATTATCAAGAGCTTGATAATCCATGGGTATCAAAAGTGTTTGCCTTTAGGTGAGAATTTGCTGATTGTTGGTAAATGAGAGAGAAAAGGAAGGGAGATAAAGAATTCTCCAAACTTCAGTCCCAGAATATTTTAAGCATACACATATATGATCTTGACCCCTGGAACAATAGCCCATCTATATTTGATATTTTCACAAATATTATAGCAGAGATTAGATAGTATTGCCCTATATTGAACCGATTATCTCCATGGAGAAGAAGAGAAAAATAAAAAACACAGTCTCCAGTACCATTCCCGTTCTACCAGCAGCAATGTTACACCCAATATACATAATGAAGAAGCACCTAGTTTCCTTTTAAACATTGAGATAAAATTCAGATTCTTCGTACAGGTAGTTTCCTTATTGCCTGAGTTAGGCTACCTTCCTTCTTTTTTTTTTTTTTTAGTCTCAAAGCCAAATATATTTAAGAGACATGGAATTAGGTGCAATGTAGGATAACAGCTTTTTCATAGTGAGATAGCTTGGGGAAGAATCAGTAAAGAGCCTTGACATATGCATACATTGACTTTTATCTATAGTTTTATGTTGGTACTGTTATCTAGTTCTTCATTATAGCTACTCAGGGTGCATGGGTTTATTTTGTCTCTTCAAATATTACTTAAATGCCTCTGTTAGTATCTGAGTGTTGTAGCATCCTATTTATAGTCTGTATTAAAGTAAGCAGTTTGCTATATTTGAAATACTGTTTGACCATTTAAATTAAGGTCAGCGCATAGTGGCGCTCTTTGCAGATTAGAGTTCCCAGCAACTGGAGGTGTGTTTTTACTAAGAGAGAGCTTTCCGACTCTCTCTTCAGTTTTTCACTTCTTTTTTTTTTTTTATTTATATTCCATTTAGATGCCTCACGGATCTTCCGGTCAGCTAAGCCGGCTGCTTAGATTCTTGTAGGGGGACTCTGAATGTAAATGGACTTCCGGAGGTACCTCCTTTTCAAGTCGACCTCCTGGAGATAACAAATGACTTGTAGTTCCTCCCGTGGGAAAACTAGTATGTTGGAGTTGTAGTACGTTTCCTGTTGCGATCCTTGTGGCCTGCAGAGAGAAAATCAGGGTTGCGCCACTCAAAAAACAAGGCCCAGGGCAAGACAAGAGCAAATTGATGAGGCAAGAAGTCCCCGACTGTTCGCATGGCTCGCAGCCGACCTCGAGATCTCTATGAGCCGATCCGGTGAGTGTATCTAGTTTTCCATGGCGGGAACTTTTCTGAAAACTGTCAGAAAAGTGTTTTTTGCTTCTCTGTGGTTAGCGACCGAGTGTTTAACTCCATCCACATAAAATATCAGTGTATTTGGGTATTTCATTTGAAACTTTAGCTTTCTGTCAATTAAGAATTTACAGTAAGGAGAGAGGAGTTGTCTAGCTTGTCTAATTTGTAGGGGCAGATCTTGAGCAAGTGATATTTTGTTATTGTTCCATATTATGAACCCACAATTTTTCTTTGCAGATATTAAGACTGTGTTAACATCCTGAAAGTTTAGGATTTTGGCATATACAGGTCTTGGATTGTTTGATGCTTGAGATTCTCTTAGGGCTCTGTGTGCCCTCTCTATTATTATTTGGTGGGCTGTTTTTTGGTCTTTGAGTAGTGTGGCAAATATTTGTATGATAGAAGGGATCAGTTCATTGTACTGTATATTTTCCGGCATGCCTCTGATGATTATGTTATTCCTTCTAGATCTTGTCTCAAGATCAATGATTTTTGCTTGCATGTTTTGGATGTCTACTTCATGTGCATCCGATTTTTTGGAAATTAAAACTATTTTATCTTCATTCTCTGTGATTTTGGCTTCTGATTTGTCCATTCTTTCTATTATTTGGTTAAAAGAATGTCCAAATGATTGTAATTGGGTGGACAGTTCTTTTATTGCCTCTTGAATAGGAAGTAAAGCTGCTTTGATGTCATCCAGATTTGCAGGTTGATCTGCTTTATTTTTGTTCCCTGATTTTGCAGTATCTTGTTGCTTTGTTATTTTCTGTCTTTTAGAATTTAAACCTTTCTCAGGTGATAGTAATTCAGAGAGTTTAGTTTGTGTTGTTGTAATGTCCATGTTTTTGTCTTCTTTTGACATTTTGTGTAAGTGAAGCGTCTTGGTTTGCAGATAAAGTTCAGTATGGAAAGTTTCCTGAACACACGGCTTTCTTTCTTTATCTCCCTCCATTGATTCAGATAATCTGTTAGAATCCTAGTAGTTGGGCTGTTTATTCAGGTTTATTTTTTCTTTCCGGAATTGTTGGGTGTTGATTAGATTTATTAGCTCAGATTATTATGTTAAAATTGATCCTGTTTTTTCTTCTGGGTTGATTTTATTCCATAGAGATTGAAGAGCTGTAGGTTAGCAGTGTCTACAAAACAGCGGCCATCTTTGAATCCACACAACAGATTTTTTAATAATTGTGTTAAGGCAATATTTAAAAAAATATATAAGATTACTTGAAATCCCTCTCTTCTTGTTTCCTTGGTAACGTGTTCAGGATTGCTCAATATCCCTATTTTGAATAACATTAAGTTAGATAATATATTACATTTTTCTTGTTTTCCTTTTTCAGACTAGTCTATTTCCCCTTTTGCCTGCAGCATGAGAGTGACGTATGAAACTTATACACAGCTCTGCTGTTCTGTTCTAAGTCATAGAGAAAGAATAGCATTACATGCATTACAAGTACATATAAATGTTCTGTACTGCAAAGAGTATGACTAAGTATACTATTTGTAGATTATATGGTGAGATTAAGTGATTAACACTGTGTACTTAAAATTTATAATTTTTAAATGTCTAGTATATGACTATATATGTTATCTATGTCCCAACATTTACACTCTCAAAGTTTATATATAGTCTGGATTATCTGTGTAATCAAGTGCATATATATATATATATATATATATATATATATATATATATATATATATATATATATATATATATATATATACAGAGAGAGAGACAGACAGACAGACAGGCAGGCACACACACGCACACACACACACACACACACACACACACACACATATATATATATATATATATATATATATATATATATATATATATATATATATATATATATATATATATATATATATATATATATATATATATATATATATATATATACATACATATATATATATATATATATATGGGTCTACTTCAAAACATTGAATTCTCATAACATTGAAACTCAAAACACTGAGACCATAACATCGAAATCCCAAAACAACGAAAACTCAGAACACTGAAAATGTGCATCATAACACAGAAAACTAAAACATACATGTAAATAACATCCCCTCCACCTATAACAACACCAAACTAAGAAACATACTTTTTACTATATTTCTGCAGGGGCCAAGCCCCCCACCCCCCACATGTGGGGGACTCTGCCCCGACACCCCCAGTAAATTAAATATACCAACTCCTAGATCATACTACAGTGGAAAAAAGTTAATTTCCTAACCCCACTGTAACATGATCACCATACAGAATGTAAACACATAGATGTGTTGCTTTCATGGAAGTTAAGTTAGTGTTCTGAGAAGTGCTGGGAGAAGTGAGTAGGAGAAAAGGTGTTTATTTTGCCAATCTGTACGTGTTTTTAGGCCATACAGGTAAGTGATTTAGACATTATGTTTACATTCTTTATGGAGATCGCGATACAGTGAGTTTAAGAAATTAACTTTTTTCCACTGTAATGCGATCTCGGAGTTGGTATATTTAATTTACAGGGGGTGTGGAGGATGCAATGAAGTAAAAAGTGTGTTTGTTAGTTTGGTGTTGTTATATGTGGAGGGGATGTTACTGACATGTGCATTGTTGTTTTAATCTTATGATCCAAAGTTTCAGTGTTCTGAGTTTTCATTGTTTTGGGTTTTCAGTGTTTTGGGTTTTCAATGTTATGGTCTCAGTGTTTTGAGTTTCAATGTTATGAGATTTCAATGTTTTGAAGTAGACCCATAAACACACACACACACACACACACACACACACACACACACACACACACACACACACACACACACACAGACTGCAACTGGACTATCAAGGAGTCTCTAGACAGTAGATACCTAGTTGTCTCAACAGCAGTTTCTGTGTGTGTGTGTGTGTGTGTGTGTGTGTGTGTGTGTGTGTGTGTGTGTATGTGTGTGTGTGTGTATGTGTGTGTGTATACACACACACATATTTATATATATATATATATATATATATATATATATATATATATATATGTTGTGTGGTTTCGACTATGTCAGGTAGAACCATACACATACATACATACATACATACACGCACATGTCTCTAATTGTCTATCTGCAGATACACACACATATACACATATCTATTATATCTATATCTATCTCTCTGTCTATAAGATCCACATACGCATGCAGACACACACCTACACACACACACACACACACACACACACACACACACACACCTATATATATTTTTTGTTCTACAGATGAAAGATCTTTAAAAATACCATGATGAGGAAAATAGACAACATTTTTTTTTCATATTTTTGCCTGATTCATCCTGCTGATCTTAGGTCCTATCACACAGCCACAGCTTCACCCCCCCCCCCCGCACCTTAGTAATGTGTACAAACCCTATCCCTAACCCTACCCCTAACTGTCCCCTGCATCCAAATTAAAAAAAAAAACTTCCCATAACACTGCCACTGCACAAAACAACTCTAACACACACAAACACACACACACACACACACACACACACACACACACACACACACACACTACATCTACCCCCTAACTTAACCCAAACCTTAACCCTAAACACTCACAATCATATGCACTTACTTTTATCTCACACACATTTGCAAACACAAACACCTACTACAAATCTAACTTACCTGTTTCGATGAAACACACATGATAAAATGTTCATTCAATTAACCATATGTTCGACCTTTAAACAATGCACTTCTGCCTCCTGACAAATGCATGTAACGATCAAACTCATTGCACTGATAGATAGATAGATAGATAGATAGACAGATAGATAGATAGATAGATAGATAGATAGATAGATAGATAGATAGATAGATAGATAGATAGGTAGATAGATAGATAGATAGATAGATAGATAGATAGATAGATAGATAGATAGATAGATAGATAGATAGATCGACAGATAGATGAATATTAATTGAACTGAAAATTATGGCTCTCTGTCTCTACAGTTAGTCCCCCCCTGTTCTCGTTTTGGTGTTAATCTTGGTGGCTTGAAATTGCATGTCCCTCTTGTAAATTTGTATTTGGATACTCCTTCTGGGCTCATCTCATTTGCTCACTCAACTGAGTGCAGTGAGGTCATATTCTGATTTCAGGCACTCCTACTGTGTACAAAGAGAGCATTTGGGAAGAAAAAAAATGTTTTTTCTAAGTTTGTTTCCTGCCTTTCCTGTAAGTACTCTAGTCCACATACAGATTTGCTGTATCCAGGACTATTTGTAAGCTTCTGAGCCCCCAAACCTTTCTGTGTTGGAGAAAAGCCTTCTAGCTTAATTTTGTTACTTAGAACTAGCCAGTTTTTTTAGTTTCAGCACTCAAATATTTTCCTTTGAGCTCAGCACTTGTTAAACTCATTGTAAACACTAAATAAGCTACAAATTACTACAACACTCAACTTTCCTCACCTGTCTAGAGGAAAGCAGGTTTTAGTACTTAATAAATGAGCACCTATCCAGGCATGTCTAAAGGTCAGCTTCCGGTGTTTTCTCCTGTCTACCTGATGAATCTGGGCATCTTGGGGCAATGCAGCAATTGCCTCATGTACACAGACAACCCTCTCCTCCTACCACCCAACACTACAACCTGTGAGAGATGCACTTATATAGACAAACTGGAAGCAAAGCTCTCTTCACCCAAGACTGGACTAGACAGTCAAGAGGAGAAGGTAAACGCTTGCACCACACCACACTCATCACATAGTCCCTCAAAACCTACACCACCAAAACACACACATAGAAACACAAAACACACACCTACACTCGCAGAGGCTCTCAATAAAAAACCTGCCCAAGCAAAAGGGACCTCCAAAGCAGAAACGCAAGCAAACTCAACCCCCAACACAACCCAAATGACACATAGCCTACAATCTCAGTGTGCCACTCAACCACAGCCCATAAGGCATAACAATGTACCCAACACTCTAGTCATAGGTGACTCTTTAGTCAGGCACACTGATGTTCCACTCACCAGGCTAAACAAGGAGAAAGTTACTGTCAGCTGCCTGTCAGGTGCCAGGATCCACCACATAATGCACACACTGAGGTCACGCCACAAGTACAAATATGACTCTGTCATTGTCCATGTTGGTGTGAATGACCTGAGAAGTACCTCCCTGGACTACATGAAAAGAGACATGGAGGAGCTCCCCGATCTTGTAGCCCAGGCAGGTATGACCCTAACCCTAAGTAGCATCCTGCCATCACCCAGAATGATACCACAGTACAAGGACAAAATGATTGACATTTGGCTAAGCTTCTGGTGTCATTCTAAGGGGATCCAGTGTTTGTCTGCCTGGGATGACATGATCGACAGACCACGATGCTTTGACAGAGATGGCCTGCACCTGTCACCCTTGGGATTCCGGATACTGGCTAAGGCTCTTGCTACTCCTATAGTGCCTTTTTTAGGCAAGGTTCAAATGACAAATTCACCACTGTAACAGGTACAAGCAAGCAAAATCTGAGGATAATGCTACTCAATGCTAGAAGTCTAAACCTCAAAATGCACTCACTCAAGGCATTCCTTAAAATGAAGAACATCGACATCTGTGCAGTGACAGAAACCTGGTTCAAAGCTCCAGAGAACACCCCTGCATTACCAGGCTATAATTCATACCACACCTTTCGGCCACCTAACCCGGACCGAAAAACTAAAGGCGGAGGCATGTACATATTCATTAAGGCTATCCACACCTCCAGGCTAGTTGCACAGCATAATGCATCCGAGATTATCCAAGCGCAACTAACTCTGGGCAAGACTGCAATCCAAATTGTAGCTTGCTACAGACCCCCCACCATGCCCCAGGATTCCAACTCCTCATTTCTTGATACACTGGAAAATATTAGGGTACAACCCAACACCCTAATAATGGATGATTTCAACTACCCCATCATTAACTGGGAAAACTACTCATGTACCAACTCTTTTGCTCAACATTTTCTGGAATTCATAAATTCCAATGCCTTGGATCAACTTATTCACACCCCCACCAGGGGCAGTAATATCCTAGACCTGGTCATTACCAACATCGGCGACCGGTGTTCCACACCAGAGATCAATTCCTCGTTGGTCAGATCCGACCACAAGCTAATCATCCTAGACATCCACATCCCGCCCCCACCCCCCATTAGGGAAACCACCGTAAAAAACTTCTCCAAAGCCAACTTCGCACTTCTTAAGACAGAAGTGGCAAACTTCATGACACCCATGCAGATGGACAATAGAGGTACGACTGCTGAATCCTACATAAATGCACTTTATAAGCACTTACACGAGTGCATGGATCATGCTATCCCTAACAGAAACAAGATGCTATCCTCCAAAAAAAGGAAGCCAATCTGGTGGTCCTCTGCTATAAACAAACTCTACAACAGAAGAAAGAAACTGTAGCAAAAAATAGTAAAATCCCATGACTGGAGGAGCACCCTGGTCAGCCTCAGTAAGAAGCTGAGATCCCTCATAAAATCCTCCAAAGCTAATTATGAAAACAAAATTGCCACTGTCTCTAAAGACAACCACAAAGCATTCTATAGCTATGTCAAGAATATCAATGGCAAAACTCAGATCTGCTCTGAGTTATACAGCACAATGGCACTAAATATACAGAACCAACTGATATTGCCAACATCCTGGCAGATAAGTTCAGTGCTGACTTTACCCCCCCCTCTCACCCCTTAGAGGGCCCATCTCTATACCAGAAGAATGCAAAGTTCCTGTAATCACGGCTGCACAGGTAAAAAACACATTCTCCAAAGCCATGAACACAGCATCCATGGAACCTGACAATATCCCAGGCTGCATTCTACATGAACTACAGAATGAACTGGCACCCCACCTAAGTACCATGTTCAATCATAGCCTCACCTCAGGCTTTGTGCCCATTCAATGGTGCACCGGGATCGTTATCCCACTCCACAAAGGGGGAGCCATGATGGACCCCGGGAACTACTGCCCCATTAGCCTGATGAGCCTGGTCTGCAAGACCATGGAACGTATCATCATGGAACTCATAAACAAAGACATTGGTAATCTCCACAATCTGGACCCCACCCAGTTCGGGTTTGTAAAAGGCAGAGCATGTCTCCTAAACCTGATACACTTCTTTGAAGCAGTCACCAAAGCCATAGATGAGGGTCAGGTGGTTCACACTGCCTATCTAGATCTCGCCAATGTTTTCGACACCATCCCCCACTCTGGAATTATAGATAAACTCACTAAACTGGGTATAAATCCCTATGTCACAAGATGGGTTGCCAACTGGCTCATGGACAGAACCCACACTGTGAAAGTAGCAGACTCCAAATCCGACTTCAGACCAGTGACAAGTGAAGTACCACAGGGTTCAGTCCTGGGTCCTCTCCTGTTTGGTATCTACTTCTCTGAAGTACAGGCTAACACAGAAGGTCCTTGGCTAATGAAGTTTGCAGATGACTGCAAACTGGGAGCCATAATCGAAACTCCTAACAATGTGGACATCCTACAAAAGGGCCTCACTGAGACAGATGCCTGGTGTCAGAGGCATGGCCTGAAGCTCATTGCCAAAAAGTGCATTGTCATCCCCTTTGGTAAAAACTCTGTACCCATGAGCTACCACATAGGTGGTAGTCTGCTTAACACCGAAAGTCTGATAAGAGACCTTGGGACACAGGTGGACAGCAGTCTCTCCTTTGATAATCACATCACCACAGTGGTCAGGAAATCCTGCTACGTGGCACACCTCATCAGAAAAGGTTTCTCATCCAGAAAAAAAGAGGTCATTGTTCCCCTCTACTCATCACTCATTAGACCCATTATAGAGTACAGCACCCCTTTTGGTATGTACCTCACAAGACACCTAAAACAACTGGAGAGGCCACAGAAATACCTCACAAAGAGGATTACTGGCCTCAAACAGATGCCCTATGCAGACCATTTCAAAAACTTCCAGCTTTACTCCGTCGCATATCGCCTACTCAGAGATGATCTCTGCCTAACATACAAAGCTATGTCAAACCCAGAGCTGTTGGACATGCTCCACTTAAAGAAATCCCAATCCCTCCGAGCTACCCGCTGTAGGGACCTAAACCTTGTCACCACAATAAACAGAACATGCTTGTGGGATAGATTCCTGTCCCAGAGACTTCCCATACTCTTGAACAGACTACCTATTTATGTCAAACAGAGCACCTCATTAGCACTCTTCAAGAAAAATCTTGATGATTGGATGGGAAATAGGAAATTTACCCCGGGGATCATTTCTGTGGCTTTGCTCGACAGGGGCAAAGGAAAATAATTTTCTTGGGTGGCGAAAGCCATGGTACCTTTTTGGCTAGGCTTATATAGGCCCTAGGGCCAATAGCCTAGTACCTACCTATGAACCTATGATAGCTAGATAGATAGATAGCTAGATAGATAGCTAGATAGCTAGATAGATAGCTAGATAGATAGATAGATAGATAGATAGATAGATAGATAGATAGATAGATAGATAGATACAGATATAGATATATTGATAGATGCGGGTTTGTTTGTGTAGAGAATATAATTTGTGGAAGGCAGCAAGGGAAGTAAAATGAAGACAGGAGTGTACAGTAGGTAGTAGGGCCATGCAAACATATAACATAGCTAAGATCACACTCAATGAAGAACAGGGCATTACACACACACACACACACACACACACACACACACACACACACACACACACACACACACACACACACACACACACACACATATAAAAGTCAACTAAATGAAGATAAAAATGGAAAAGAACACATGATGGGCCCTATTGTTGTATTTGAACCCATAATCATATTCACTCATACTTCACAAAGTGCTTGATTTACATGTTGTGCTACAGAAGTGGTGAGACAAAAAGGCATAATTGAAGCACAGCAGCTCCTTGTGACACACTTGCAAAATGAAAAAATAAAAGAGATAAAAAAAGCATACAACCCTGACTACTTATATAGTGCAAAGCACTTCACTTACAGGTTGAGCTACAGAGGTAGTTAGAGAGAAGGTATCAGTGAAGCACATAGCAGTTCATTGTTACACACTTGCAGAATGAAAGAGGCAAAATGCATACAAACCAGAGAGGACTTAACCCACAACACTGCCCACTTAGACTGTGTTGAGTTACAGGAACAGAGAGACAAAATGCTTCAAGGAAACACAGTAGTTGGCTGTGACACACTTGCAAAATGAAAGAATAAAATAGACAAAAAGGTATAGAACTCTGCCATCTTATACTACAGAAAGCAATTCGTTTACAGGTTGAACTGCAGAAGCAGTGATAGAAAAACACTTCAGAGAAACACACAGCAGTTGATTGTTACACACGTGTAGAATGAAAGAATAAGAGTCAACAATGACTCATCTGGATGCCACCTTTGGAGACTAACCTGTCACCCATAAGCATAGTTGGCACTGTACGTCTTTGCAAGGAGGAGCAATTCAATTGCTTATATTTTTACCTTGTGTTACATATACCAACCTCATTTGCCAGTTGAGACCAACAGTGCACAAAAGTGACTGTTTGGTGCTTAATAGTTGGGCATATGGTACATAACAGCCCACCTCTTTGCTATGCAACAAGCAGTTCCAGCTGTCACTAATTGTACATGAGAATCAATGATGCTCTTTACAGCCCATCTTGTTCAGTACAATCACTAAAGAGAAGTGATTTGGAAGCCCTGTATAGGTATGTGTGAGGTGCATTTATTTTTTTTTTTATCAGTTTAAAGGCTTTGAATGACAGCATAGTAAAGAGATTAAAAATAGAAATAAGAACAGTGTTGAGTAGAGTTGAGTAAGTAAGGTGTGAGCAGGATGGAAGTGTGGAAGGTGGGTAATTTTTTTTTGCGGACAGATACAAGATTTTATGTATAAAGAGATGGTAAGTTGAGGAAGGAAGGAAGGAATATAAGAGGAAGGTAAGAGGGTAAGGTTAGGTTGCATGACACAGTGTGTAGTAATATGATGAGGGAAGAGTAACTCAGTGGTTAAGGTGACATCAGACAGATAGAGAGAAGACAATATTGATGGGAGGACTGAACAACCAATGGGTTGAACACAAAAGGCAGGGGAACATCAGGATGGAGATAGTATGAGGTATCTGCAACTACAGTCTCTACCAGCAGTGACCCAGTGAGAGATTACTCATTACCCTGAGTACAAACAAACAAAACCAGAAGTAGCAGAACCGAAGGACCAAATTGATAATCAACAAATACAGCAGCAATAAAACCCAAAGGATCCACCATGGCAGAGTATGAATAAAATCGTTAATAACAGGATAAGCCCTTTCGAGTAATCCAACTCTTTTTCAAACCCAAGTACAAAATATAATAAAGCACAAACCTATTTAAAAACCACATTCAACTAATAAAAATGCAATACAGCACACACCCTCTAGAGGGACCAATCAATTCAATTTCCAGGGTCTACGCCCTCTAAGAACATGCTTTAGTGATAAAACACTATTAAGCCCTGGCACTCTATCCGCCTGCAGATCTGCACTCCAGTTTACTTCAATCTGTTTTGTTTTGAGGGAAATATCACCCCCTCTTCTGGTTAGAACACATAACTACAGGACAATGAATTTAAAAGTATATCTCAACATTTTCTTAACATGCTGTGCCAGTGCATTATGCTCAACACCAGTCCTTATATCTCTGCAATGTTATAGGACCCTCTCCTTCAACATTCTGTTGGTTTTGCCAACATAAAATGAGTCAGCTGTGGATGGCATATATCTTTAGCTAGCATAAGTTCAACTTACAGTATGGAAGAAGTGGTGACTGTTTAACTTAATCGTTTCATCAGCATATGAGGCCAGGACTGCAGCACCTCCTGTCACTGTAATGGTGACAGCATTGCTCCCCAATGTGTGTGTGAGATGGCCACCAATATGTGTCATCCCCATGCTGGATCAGTAATCAAGGAGCCTGAATCCTAACCAATGACACTAGAGAGGGATGTGCACTTGGAATACAAATGGATACACTCAGTATTTCCAGATGCAGACCTCTCTGCATCAAGTACAATTTCCCTTAAGAGCACATAGGGAACACACTCAGCCCGGTGTCTGGATGTCTCTAGATCTGTCTCCCTCCAGTTCCCCAGTAAGACTCCCCACTGGTACAGCTGTAGGGTTAGTTCCTTAGTTGAGTGTCCAAGCCAAGTCCTCCAGCACCCTCTCGGTAAACTCAGTGCTTCATGTCCCTGTCCCAAGTAGATGATACACACACTCTTTAAGATTTCATTTTCACACACACACACCTGGGAAAGGCTGGCACTGACTACCTGCTCTATCAGCTTTGTCCAGACTGTAAGGTAGATTCACTGCCACAAGTCATTTACTATAAGGCTCTTACAAATGGTGTCCAATTATGCTGTGTACTATTAATACTGATACAAATGGTAGTAGTTCACCAAGATGGCGAGGCCTTCTGGAGTGGTCCACACAATGTCACCAAATAAATATACATACTCTCAAAGGTTAGATACTTTCTACAAGGACAAGCCACAATAAAAGTTTTAAATATATTTATTAATAAATTAATAAAAGAACATGACAATACTGAATATATATTTACAGTAAACCGCAGAGTTCAAATCACAGAGAGTATCGAAAAGAACATTGATGGACAGAAAGAAGGAAGGTGATGATTAATGATGAGCAGTATGGTTTCATGCTGGGAAAGAGCACTACAGATGCGATGTTTGCTCTGAAAATGTTGATGGAGAAATATAGAGAAGGTCAGAAGGAGTTGCATTCTGTCTTTGTGGACTTGGAGAAAGCATATGATAGGGTGCCTAGAGAGGAGTTGTGGTATTGTATGAGGAAGTCAGGAGTGGCAGAGAAGTATGTAAGAGTGGTACAGGATATGTACGAGGGTAGTGTGACAGTGATGAAGTCTGCAGTGGGAGTGACAGATGCATTCAATGTGGAGGTGGGATTACATGAAGCATCAGCTCTGAACCCTTTCTTATTTGCAATGGTGATGGACAGGTTAACAGACGAGATCATACAGGAGGCCCCATGGACTATGATGTTTGCAGATGACAGTGTGATCTGTAGTGAGAGTTGGGACCAGGTTGAGTAGACCCTGGAGAGGTGGAGATATGCTCTAGAGAGGACAGGAATGACGGTCAGCAGGACTAAGACAGAATATGTGTGTGTGAATGAGAGAGAGGATAAAGGAATTGTGATGATGCAGGGAGTAGAGTTGGTGAAGGTGGATGAGTTTAAGTACTTGGGATCAACAGTTCAGAGCAATGGTGAGTGTGGAAGAGAGGTGAAGAAGAGAGTACAGGTGGGGTGGAATGGGTGGAGAAGAGTGTCAGGAGTGATTTTTGACAGACGGGTACCAGTAAGAGTGAAAAGGAAGGTCTACAAGAGGGTAGTGAGACCAGCTATGTTGTATGGGTTGGAGACGGTGGCACTGACAAAAAGGCAGGAGTCAGAGGTGGAAATGGCAGAGTTAAAGATGTTAAGATTTGCACTGAGTGTGACAAGGATGGACAGAATTAAGAATCAGTATATTAGAGGGTCTGCTCAGGTTGGACGGTTTGGAGACAAAGTCAGAGAGGCAAGATTGTTTTGGTTTGGACATGTGCTGAGGAGGGATGCTGGGTATATTGGGAAAAGGATGCTAAGGATGGAGCTGCCAGGTAAGAGGAAAAGAGGAAGGCCCAAGATAAGGTTTATGGATGTGGTGAGAGAGGACATGCAGGTGGTTGGTGTGACAGAGCAATATGCAGAGGACAGGAAGAAATGGAAACAGATGATCCACTGTGGCAACTCCTAATGGGAACAGCCAAAAGAGAAGAAGATTGATGGACATACTCAGAGAAATAAAGAAAAACAATATCTAAACTAAGCTTTACTATATTCCTGACTGAAACTAAGAGAATTTTACTGTTCCCTAGTTAAGTTACTTATTACCACAAGGAAAGATGCTGTAGGCGAGTGTCTTTCAGACTTCCCAAACAGAATACTCTATACTCTGAGATTTCTGTTTTTAATATCTAAAATATAATTTCCAAGAGGGCTGGCAGAATGACCTCATCTGATCACCTGACTCCAGGTTCTCACAGTACTCACCTTTGAAGTTGAGACAGGAATTTAGCACACACTGCCACACTACACATCCAAATGTTTATGGCAGTGCCTGGGGGCTCCCCTCTTTTTACTGAGCTAATTTCCCAGACCTATCGTCTCCGGTCCTATTCAGCACGGTGGGGTGATGTTTTAATGGTTTAACAGCTTATTAACATTTCCCTTATTTTTCTTAAAGTTAACCTTTGCTGTCCCGGTGTCCTCTATTAAAATGTGCACAATTCATTCAGTTGCAATAATACATGCACATTTCTTTTCATTTCAGCAGGGTGCACTGTTGATACAATTTAACACACGCAAACTTCACAAACATTTGCATCACAAGCATCTGTACAAATCAGTTTGATATACAAATGACATACAGTTCTAATACATTTATAACACAAGCATCTTGTATAAATCAGTTTGATATTCACAGGACACATCATTCTTTACAAAACTCTAGCTGGCTATGCTGGCACTTGTCCATATCATTACAGTGTGGGATGTCAGTGTCATGGGTGACAACCTGGGCTAAACTATTCTAGGCTTCAGTCTTATATTGAGGCTTTTTTCTAGCCCTCCTGCAGGGGACTCTGGCTGTAATCTATGTAAAGGACCTCCAGAAATATTTCAGAGTCCTCCACATATCAAGTCAGTGCACTAAAAGGAGCACTATTCTATCCTACTTTAGCCATGATGTCACAACTTGAAGAGCCTCTATGAAAAATGGCAAAAAAATGACACTCATATAAGGTCTCATGTGTCCCATCTACTGTACAATGGTGGGCATCAACAGGTATCTCATTTGCACAATGGTTGGTGGCTTAGGGTAGTACTGTACTGTATTATTATGGTTAACAATGGCACTTTAAGGTGTGAGACATAGCAGTTCTGTATTCCTGTACATGCTATATGTAGAGTTACAGTGCTACCTGGGGCATGGCCTGTACCCTTAAGTGCAGTGCTTCCTGCAAGAACATAGGGGTGTATACAACATTGAGTACAACTGAGCATGATGCTTAGCAGATTTTCTCATTACGCAAATTGAGTGATTCAGAAACAATAATGAGGTGAGCCCTAATTAGCATAATCATTATGCCCAACCAGGTGAATCTGCATGATAAAACATGACAGCAGGCAGAGAGCCTCATTGCCCTATGGAAGAAAACTGTAGAGTGTAGAGTTCAGAACCTCCCAAAAGTGAATTTTAGAAGGTTACTTCATGAGAGAAACCTCTCCTATTACAAGGTAACTGTCACATTTTACAAGTCCATGGATTTGTAGAATGGTTACTTTTAACTGCTATTCAGCCTACTGATGTAATAGGATATATGTTTGTTAGCACTTTTAACTGTATTGGGAAAGGTGTATGGAGAGGGTGATTGCAAGGGCAAGTAACTGCTGGGCTCCCAGTCTGTTAATTGTAATGGGAGACACACCCATATGCACATACTTAGAACACATTTCAAAACATTAGTACAGTGTATATGATACTACTTTCAGTAAATACATTTGACTGTTGTATACACTGCATGTATCTCAGCGGCAAAACTGTTTTTAACATTGGTGAAGTGCAATGGTATGTGATGGTTTTGTTGGGGGATGTGCTCAGTAAACCAATGTGACTAACATTAGTTAAAGGGTGTGGATGCAGATATGCACCAGTCAGGAATATAACCAGCATGCTATATGGCCAAAGAGGTAACTGGTGGTATTAGGATTTTTCTGGGCCATGCAGGAATTAGGCTGGTAGTTCCACTGTTTTGCATACCAACAGAGCAATGCCTAAAAACAGTGCAAACAGATGCAGACTGCTGAATCTTCTAGAACATCCACATATAAGTCCAAGTTTTCTGATGCAGAGACTGAAGTGTTACTCCAGACTGTCCAGCCACAGATGTAGACTATTTGTTCTACATGCAGCTGATCAAACTTATCAGGAACATGCCTGGGATAATATTGTGACAAACATTAATGTTGTTGGTGACCACAACTGTGGTTCTGAAATGGTACATTGCAGGTGCTATTATATGTGGTGCCCAACAAACAACGCAACTCCTGGCATGGGAAGGCAGGACGACAGATGTGGAGCCATCAAGCATAACACCTGTCATGGAGATGGAGGAGTTTCTAGCCTGCCTCAGAAGGAATGGCACCAGTATAGTGTTCAACAGTGCTGTGCTGGGTTTTGAGGTAGAACTAGACAAGACCCAGAGACAATCCACTGGAGATACCTTAGGTTGTTGTTGTTTTGTTTGTCTTTTCTGCTTTTCCCAGTTAGCGGTCGTCACAGCGGAACTCCAGTCCACTAATGATTGGCAGTAGATTTTTTTTTTTTATGGTGCCGAGTTGCCAGCCCGATGCCCAACCTTCAGCGAAGGCACGCCCATTCACACATGTCTTTCAGAGGCCACTCGACCATGGGGAGGACATGCAGACTCCACACAGAAGGCACTCCAGCTGTGAATCGAACAGGAGAACCTCTTGCATATGTAAACTTATTTCTGTGTATCAATTCCTGTACATCCTCTGTATCTCTTATTCACTATCAAACTTAATAAAGCTGTCTGACTTATGGTGTACAGGTACATTGGAGGTTCAACATCCATAGGTTCATAGGTTGGTATTAGGCTATCGGCCCTAGAGCCTATACAAGTCTAGCCATAACAATTCTCTGGCTATTTCTTCCCACAGTATTTACTTCCCTGGACCCCTGTTTAGTAGGGCGACTGACGTGATCCCCGGGGTGAATTTTCTATCTCCCATTAAGTCATGGTGGTTTCTTTTGAAGAGGGCCAAAGAGGTGGTCTGCTTGACATGTATGAGTAGTCTGTTCCAGAATCTGGGGAGTGTCTGGGTCAGGAACCTATCCCTCCAGCATGTTTTGTTCATTGTGATGACAAGGTTTAGATCCCTGGAACATGTGTCTTTGAGGGACTGGGATTTCTTTAAGTGTAGCATGTCCAACAGTTCTGGGTTTGACATGGCCTTGTATGTTAAGCAGAGATCACCTCTGAGTAGATGATGTGCGACAGAGTATAGGTGGAGTTTTTTTAGAAAGTCAGCATAGGGCATCTGCTTTAGGCCTGTGATTCTTTTAGTGAGGTATTTTTGCAGCCTTTCCAGTTGTTGCAGATGTCTTGAGACGTACATACCAAACGGGGCATTATATTCTATAATGGGTCTAATGAGGGATGAGTACAGTGGGACAATGACCTCCTTTTTCTAGATGAAAAGCCCTTAGTGATGAGGTGTGCAACATAGAAGTATTTCCTTACTGTTGTGGCGATGTGGTTATCAAAGATGAGACCACTGTCCACCTGTGTCCCTAAGTCTCTTAGCACACTTTCGGTGTTTAGTGTACTGCCACCTATGTGGTAATTCATGGGTACATGTTTTTTTCCAAAGGGGATAACTATAAATTTCTTGCCATTGAGCTTCAGCCTATGGCTCTGGCACCAAGGATCTGTTTCTGTAAGGCCCTTTTGCAGAATATCTACATCATTTGGGGATTCAATAATGGCTCCCCGTTTGCAGTCATCTGCGAACTTTGTTAGCCAGAGTCCCTTAGTGTTGGCCTGTACTTCAGAGAAGTAGATGCCAAACAAGAGCGGTCCCGGGACTGAACCCTGAGGTACTCCACTTGTCACTTGTCTGGAGTTTGATTTGGAGTCGGCTACTTTTACTTGTGGGTTCTGTCAGTAAGCCAGTTGGCAACCCATTGAGTGATGTAGGGATTAATGCCCAGCTTAGTAAGTTTATCTATGATTCCAGAGTGGGGGATGGTGTTGAAGGCCTTGACAAGGTCCAGATAGGCTGTGTGGACCACCTTACCCTTGTCCATGGCTCTGGAGACTGATTCGAAGAAGTCAATTAGGTTCAGGAGACAAGATCGGCCCTTCATTAACCCAAACTGCATAGGGTCCAGTGTTTGAAGGTTGCCAATGTCTTTTTTATAAGTTCCATGATAATACGTTCCATGGCCTTGCAGATTAGGCTCATCAGACTGATGGGGCGGTAGTTCCTGGGATCCAAGGTGGATCCCCCCTTGTGGAGTGGGATAACTGTAGTTGTGCGCACTCAGTGGGCACAAAGCCTGAAGTGAGGCTATGATTAAACATGACACTTAGGTGAGGTGCCATTTCATTTTGTAGTTCATGTAGTACACAGCCTGGGATGTTGTCTGGTCCCATGGATGCTGTATTTTTAGCTTTTGACAGTGAAAACCTAAGCATGTTTGTGTCACACACTTACCAGTATGGGGTTTCAAACCCCTGCCTATGTATTGCTATCCACAGACATCTACACAATGTATGCATTTGTAAAACTGAGTTACATGTATACTTGTGGTTCTGGGTCCTACTTACACTGGATATTTTGTGCTTTGACACACTCACAGGTGATTCTTTATCCAGCACCAGCATTGTGGAAATACCCCTGCCTGATTTTGGTAGATCTACAGCCTTTGGTAATGATGGTGGGGATGAGTTGGCATAGTCAGGGAGCACAAAGTGTGTGTGCATGTGTGTGTGTGTGTGTGTGTGTGTGTGTGTGTGTGTGTGTGTGTGTGTGTGTGTGTGTGTGTGTGTGTGTATGCGTATGTGTGTGCATGTGTGGGCACATGTGTGTATGTGTCTGTGACTACTGCATCACCAGAACAGACCATGGACACAGCTTCTATGTCTGCAAATACTCAAGCTACTCACACCTCACAGGGAGGACAAGTTAAAAGGGACACTATCAATCAGGAAAGTGTGCTTGCCTGCAGTAGACAGATGCCAGAATGTGCAATGCACTAGTAGGCAGAGAGGTCCACACATGGGGAGGGCAATAGTGCTTGTTAAAGACATGGACTGCCATCCTCCTGAGGTTGCTGTGTTAGTCACCACAACCCAGTATATGTGCAATGTCATCGTTGAGGCACAGACCAGCATCAGTACAGCCATGGCAGAGTTAGTGAGGTAGATGCAGGGTATGCATGATGACATGCAGGAGTGCATATCCCATATATGTGATTACTTGGATAGACTCAGTTACATACTTCAGTGTGCAATATCTTATTTGATTTGCTGTCAGGGGTGAAGGGCCATCCATGGAGCAGGTCATCTGCTTTATCCACAGATGGTAGCCAATGTACTTGTGGACACCCATCATCCCTTTCCTGCAGTGCTAGCACAGCCACAGTGGTATATGTTAGGGTGAAGGTGTCTATACCCAGGACAGGCCATCCCTATCGCCATCACCATAATTGCATGCCACATAGCAGATGTCACTCAATTTCACACAGCACACCAGCATCTACCCAGTGTCTTGGTACATCGAGTGCAAGTCCTGATAAAGGCAGCTGTCTTGGGGAGGGGCATATATTGGGTGCTGAACCCTCTGCTATGTTTGCCCTTGATCTGCCCAGTAGGCCGAGCTGTAGTGTTGTAACTACTCACATCTCCATAGCCCATAGTACATCACACACTGACCCTGGTCCTTCACAAAACCTTTTATGTTATCGCTTCTCCCTCCAGACACTGAAGGGCAATACACACAACAGCACATTTTACATTAATAATCCTCTGCATTCACACATTTCCATGGGAAAGACTTGCATACATGAGCTACCACCCCTAATTGTGCAAATGATGATAACTGTGATCTGCCCTTTGTACATTGTTACATGGGATGTCTATATTTGATGCAGACTGTGGCCAGCTTATGCATAAGTAAGCATAGCCTGGTGTTGATTTTGCATGCATCATTTATACTGTATTGCGTCTACTCTACTCTTGTCTACTATGTTCTGAAGTTATGTGTAAGTTGCTGCTTCTTTGCTAATGTCACAGCACACCGCATTCAACTCCATCTGGCATGATCATCTCAAGATACTGGCTCCTCCACTGACTCCTCATCTGACTTAGCCTTCACTGCTTGATGTGTGAGAACTGCTGCCCCTGCAAGTGCCCAGCCTCCAATAACTGCTTTTTATGTATGATATTATGTAACATTTCACACACCGACACTATTTTTACACATATGCCAGGGTCGTACTGCAGGGCACCGCTGACAGTGAAAGTGTGCCTTCAACGGCACAACACTTGTTCAGTAATATTTCTTGTTTATGATTGAGAATGGTTGTACCCATGATTTGTATGATGTTATGGATTTCTTATGTGTATCATAAATCAAGGTTCCAGGGCATATCTTGCATCACTAACAGGATGCCCCTGTAGGAACTGATTTTTTGCAAACCATTGTTACAAATAACAGCTGGGCCTTATGTGGGAGTCTTGATAACTGCCTGCATAGCCTGCAGACGTATTGTAGATACTATCATGCACAGGAGGAGATTGGAGCACCTAAGAAAATGCAGGGTGAGTATACTTGTATTACAGACCACCTGGCAGTTGATGGAGTTATAATCTTTGCATTTCATGTACCTGCATCCCAGTTCACAGATGGGGCCTTTATTTCAATGTGGGTGCAGTCTACAGTCCCCAGTAATTCAGAGAAATAGGCTATATATCACAGAAACGTAGATGGTGTTGGCTGTCTCTCCTCTATGGTATATGGGAACCACATATGCTTCCCCATAAATGCTTACCCACATGCCAAAGCATGGCATCAAGAAAGAAATGGAGTATTTTCAAGGCAGATGCCTGAGATACTTCCACTGTGTTCCCAGCAGGTCACTGAAGGACTCCTGTAGCTAATACATTTAAAGCTACAGATATCTTAGTATCCACTGGGATGGATACTTCATGACAATCAAGAGATGCAGATGAGGCTGACACTTGTCCACAGTTTCTTGGATAGTGTCCCTATTTACATGGTACTGGTCCACAATGTTTGTGAGTAGAATCCATGACATGTTAAACATGGTTTCATGATTCAGTACCTCTGGGAGTGACACTGAGCAGCACTGAGCATGGTAGTGGCAACAATATGCTCTTGCAGATGCAAATTTAGCAATGTTGCAGCAAACGCTAACATTAACAACTTAACAATAATCTCAATGTAAAACGAGCATTCTGCTGGGTTTAAATACATGGCGGGTGCAGCTCCATTGTGAGGCATTTGTGCATCTCTGAATTGCTCTCTCATCTTGTTTTGGCTCATTAGCATTCACAGAAACCTTCATTTTAATGATGTTGCTCATTACCATATGCACATCTGTAATGTGCTGCTTGGTCTGGCCAAATCGCTGTGCGTGTCTTTTTGAATCACTCAAACCCTGTACATGGCTACTCATCATGTAAATTCACTTACTATAATGTGGCAAACCTTTCTGAATCTGGCCCTTTGCCTTAATTCATTGCCTGCTAGTGGATATGTATAGATTTTAAATGTACAGCTTGATGGGAAATATAAGAAAAATGCAATATACAGGACTACATTTGTGATAAAATAATAAATGAAGAGCCCTAACTGAAACAGTTCTCATTAAAATATAGAGACCGCATGAGGAGTACTGCTGATATTTCTTAAACATTTTAAGCAAATTATTTACTCATAACAAATGTTTAATGCTTCAGGTTCATGCTGCAAAGTCTGCATTATTGTGCAACACTTCACCAATGCTCTCTTCTGCTTTGTACCTCTTTTCTCTTATTCTCAGTCTCACTTTCCTACCATTTTGGTGAGGACCTTAATCAGGGCTAGTCAACATTTAACAAGTACTTGCAACTTTTCTCCCCTGCTTTTCATCTCTGGTTTTCTACTTTTAACTGATTTATACCAAATATGTTGTTCTACTTTTAACTGATTTTTTAACTGATTTATACCGAATCTAAACACAAATACACCTGATTATTCCTCCGTGCTTGCCGAGTCCCTTTTCTTCTCCTTTTATGAATTAACTGTTGGTTGTTGCACCAAAGGTTCTCCAGTGATTAATGCTGGTCAAATCAGAAATATCAGGATACACCACTTATATAATCAAATAGGTAACCTTTATTCATAACATGGCCACTCAGCACAAACGGTGTTAACACTTCAGTATTATACACTCAATCGCCAAGAACTGCAATGCATTGTGGATTAGATACACTTCTGTCATAAAACAGCAATGGTTATCTACAGGTACTCAATGTATACAGTCACTTTAGCAGCTATATTTCACTTATCACATTAACCCTCTTAAAATGTGTGCATCTTCAAAAACTATATAATCTCCTACAAGACCATCAGCAACATAATCTATAAAAAGTCACAAAGACCAGGCCAGCTTTTTAACAATATACATTCTGAAATCTGACTGTGAAATTAATGCAAACTCAGACTGCAGCAATTACCGTTTTTTATTTTCTTGGTAAATTCTAAGCTGTATAGGTCACTCTGGGAGATAACTGTTGTTTCACATTAAGAAGTCCTTTACTTATGGCACCAGACCTAATTTTGTCCTAGGTAGTTTGTAATTCCCTACTACTTGCCTAATATGTTAGCCATAACTTAGAATAGCAACCTTAATTACCACAGAACAAAATGTATCTGTCTTCAAACAGTTCCATATTGCTTCATTGCGTCTGTTTCCAATCAGTTCTGTAGTCCCTAAGTAGCAAAGTGACAGAGACAGTTACATTTAATAGTATGATGGGTATTGCAGAGACCCCCACAGCAAACATACTGCTAGGAGTAAAATAAATGCTCTACAAGTAGTGTGCAGACACACCCACGGTAATGTAACAGGCTGATGCATTCCTTCAGCCATGGTGTAAATATACAATACGTAACCAATTAATCACTTTATAAAATCTATGTGTGTTCTCAACAGTAAATACATGGTCTGTACTTTAGAAGACGGTAGAGCCGCACAGGTGCTGAACTGGGGAAGTCAAACACTGTAGATTGAGTGGTAAAGAAATGTAGTATTTATGTCACAAATGTAACCTTGCATTCATTAATTGTTTTAATATACCCATTGAAACAACTCCTTCATCCTTTAAGATCGGAGAAATAACTTTATGTAATATAACTAAATGTATGCATTTGTTTCTGATGTTAACATTTTTCAGTTAATGTGTTTGTGTATGCCTGCAGTAGAGTGGTATGTTTGTGTTGATGGGGAATTCCACTTATGCAAATCAGCATAACTGAAAGTTGGAAGAGAGGGCAGGCTTGCTTGAACAAGATCTATGCTCAGTACTGGATGTTGATGTGGCAATGCATTGCCTTCTGGGCATATTTGCTAACAAACAAACCTTACATCATTTGGGGTTTGGCTAAGGAAAAGACCTGCTGATTCCTTATCACTCATTTCTTGCCTAAGGCACTCTTGATCTGAACTTTCGGAATTACTGACCTGGTGATGGGAGAAGTTTCTTCCTGTGCGGTTTCATCCCACTCACATAACAGAATATTTTTAAGAGTGACATGGCAACCAGTATATTTAGGCAAATATTTGGCAGCTATATATTAGAAAAAAAAGATGATTTCTTTTAAAATTAATGTATCTGACAGACATTGGATAGACCATTTACACTTAATGTGTCGTTGTATTTGCATTTACTGTAAAATTATTAATTTACTTGTTTACTGTTTGCTAGCTAATTGAACCATTTTAGACTGCAAATATAGCAGTATGAGCTTTGATTAAAGGTTGTTTTATTTTATATGTATTTCTTTGAGACTCATTTTCATTGGGAGAAAAGCGCAAATTGTGATTTATGAAAACATTAAAAAGAAGAACAAATGAAAAACAAAAGCATGCAACTATAATACATATACAAAAAAGGGAAACAGTGAGAAAGTATTTACACATATGCACATATCACACAAACAGGATTAAAAATATGTATTAACCAGCACATGCACTCACACAAACAGGATTAAAAGCATGTATTAACCAGTACCTCTCACCCAAAAAATACAACGTTCTGGGGAGCTGAGATGGAAAAGAGTGATGCTGCAAATTTCTTATAGCATAAGTAAGGTGTGCGCACACAGACACACCAATGTATACACAATCACACACACATATATGCACCCCCACACACAAACACAATTTCTCTATGGGTGGTGTGCATGTATATGTTTATACATGAGTGTGTGTGTGTGTGTGTGTGTGTGTGTGTGTGTGTGTGTGTGTGTGTGTGTGTGTGTGTAAGGGACAGATAACTCCATCCATGTCTTCATTTAAAAAAAAAAAAAAAAGGTTTGATGTAAGTCTGTTCCAGGACAGGTTATGTGGTTGTCTGGCTGGCTTCCTAATGGCTCTTCTACAGCTTCAGGTATGCCTTGAGCAATTACATTTAAATGGCACCAGAAAATATTTTGGATGAAAAAGATCGGAAGTGGTTCCTAGTATTCTGACCAAATGTTTACCAGTAACTAGAAATAATCACCTTGTATTTCTCTGTAATAATGATCAAATTAGTTAATGAACCTCTCACCTTTTAGGCAGTGCCATGAAATAGAGAGGTAAAGCCCTAACTATGCCCCAGAGAGCCCAGGTTCAATTACTGTCTCAGTTGTCTGAGGTGCTCGCAGCATACTTCTCAAGTGTACCTCATTACGAGGAATGTACCTCATTTGGGGTCTTAAAAAGTTCATGCTCCTCAAAGTTCCTCAATGTTCCACACTGAAAGACTCTGCCATGCATTCAGTGTTAGTAATTTTTTTTAAGTGAAATCCATGGTAAATAGAAATGAATCAAATTAATTCATTAAAACATCTTCTTTATAAGTAAAACCAGCATATTTTAACTATCTTATAGCCTTCCTAGTTGAAGTAGTTAGTAAGTCATCAGTATGTGTTCCACATTTTGCCCATTTGTTCCACATTATGAGGGCTAGTGTTCCTCATTTTGGAGATGGAAGGGTGAGAGCTATGGCTCGCAGGGAAGAAGGGATAGGTATGCCTGTCCAGGGAGGGAGAGCATTTATGTAGGCATTCTCTGCAGAGAGACATGGTCCATAGAGGGGAGTAGTACATGGACATAAACAGGTGAACACAGGGGAGGGGGCGACCACGGAGAGGGTCATAAATGAAAAAAATCCCCTGTGGAAGTAGTCAACAGCATGAATTCCCAGGGTTCCCTTAGGTTTTGCTCCAGAAGACAAAAGTAGCATTGATCATTGAAATTGCCACACCCAGTGACTACAGTGTTTTGTGTACAGAGAAAGACAAAGTCATAAAATATCAGGATCTGCAGGCAGGAATGAGAGCAATGTGGAAGAAAGATACCCAGACAGTTCCAATAGTATTAAGAGCAACAGGTCTTATAAAAAAGAATTTACAATTGTATTTGGATACGTTACCAGTACATGTAACTCCCTACGAACTTCAGAAAGAGTCATTACTGGGCACATTGCGGGTGCTGTAAAGATCACTACTAGCTGACTTCAAAGACTGAAACAATACTAATTTCATGAACTTTAACATAGGAATGAGGTCCATTCCCATCATGGTATTAGAAACCCAAAAGACTTGGAGAAATTAAAAAGACAGAAGGGAGAGGGGGGACCACAGAGATGGTCATAAATGAAAAAAATCACCTGGTGGAAGTAGTCAATGGCATGACTTCCCAGGGTGCCCTTAGGTTCCGTGCCAGTCCAAGATTTAGAATGAAGATAGTCTGGAGGCTGGAGAAGAGACTTGCAGACTAGGTGATGAAGAGGGGCATTGGGGTAAGCTGGAAAGATGAAACAGAAGGAAAATAAAAATAAAAAAATAAAGAAGAAATCAACCTATCACCTGTCTCTCTAATGAAATGTAAAATAAGCAAATAAATAAGCATACAAATAATATCCAGGACACTGGTATTTCCTAGTTTAACAATTTTTCTCAGTCCACAGTGTTTTATCAGCTATGACACTCAGCATAGGAAGTGAATGTTCGGCTGCCTAGCACAGGGGCATTCCTGCTTACCACTGAACCATTTTAATGTTGTGTCTTTTGGCTTTTCCCGGTTAGGGGTCGCCACAGCGGAACTCCGGTCCACTAATGATTGGCAGTAGATTTTTACGTGCCGAGTTGTCAGCCCTGATGCACAACCTTCAACGAAGGTGCGCCCATTCATGCATGTCTCCACACAGCTGAGAATCAAACAGGACGACGTCTTACTGTGAGGCGACAACGCTACCGCAGCAACAACTGAACCATTTTAATATTTACCATAAATGCAATTATTTACTTCACATGGTATGATAATATCGGAAGACAAGTGTTCGAAAAATCCTCAGTGATGTGACACAAGTCACTTGCTACTCCATACTTACAAGAAGAAATGTGCATTTACTATAGTTTTTGTGTTTGCGCTTTCCTGGTCTAAAAAAGGCAATTGGCCTCATCCTTCACATAGATGTCATACTTCATGATGCCACCAGTGTAAAGCCATGTCCAAATGACAACTCCTTAGTGTTTTTGACAAGTATCATTCTTGGAAGACTCTCATGAATGCTTGCCTTTCAGTTTTAATTGTCATAAAAAATACCACAGAGTTTGGTTAGTGAAGTACCTCACCGCAAATTCTTTTAGCCCAAATACATATATTAATCAAATTATATGTGTAATGAATTAGTAATATGACCCATTTTATGAGCATTTAACTGTTTTACAACTGTTTTATGTCTGTTCTAATCTGGGATAAACAAACCTACTTTTCTTAATCTCTCTTAATTGGTAGCTACGTATTTATTCTGCTTTCAAGAGGGATTTGTGTAACTCACTTAACGCTTAGTATTAATAGTAGATTTTGACAGGTTTGGGGGTTTATTTTTAATAGTATCTGTGTTCAGTACAGGTGAAAGTAAAACAACCTCATTAAAGCTGTAGCAGTGTTTTTGAAACTTTTCAGTTCTGTGGCACACCTAAGAATGCTGGAAAGCTCTCAAGACCAAAACAAAATAATTACCATCAGATTTTGTCAGGCCATAGTAGTAAGACTTTACAAAATGCAATGTAAAAGTCAGGAGAACAATTAACATAGCATCAGGTGAATACAAGCTGTATATAAAAATCATAGCTGTCCTGCTGTTACAGAGACAGGATATCCATTTGTGCGGCTGGCCACCCAAGTTTGGGAATGAAATTAGTTGGCTGATACGGTTTACGGGGCGGGGGATAAGATGAAATGACTGATAGCTAGCTCTACTATGCAGGACTGATGGTTTGTAGAATTATGTTGCCTATATCACATCAGGTGAAGACCTGGAGCCTTGCAATTCACTTCCTGAAGGAGTTGGCTATGATGGTCAGTGCATGGGGCAGATTACTGACCACCACATAGGCCATTCAATAGTTAGGGATCTTTTTTGACTTCTCACAGTTGACTATCAGCTGCTGCCATCTCTCCTTCTTATTCGCCAGGTCTATCTGACCACTGGGTTCTACCTGAAACATGTCTGGAGCCAGTGGGGAGATCTGAGGGCATTGGTATAGCATCATATTGCTGCCAGGGAGTGCTTTCATTATACCTCAGCCTATCCTAACAACAGCCCTAAGCTTTGATATAGCTACCTTTGGGGGGTGCATGCATGCTTCTATGGATGTGCGACCTCTCAACCAAGCTGCAAGGTTCTTGCAGTGCTGGGTTCACCAGGTTCTTTGTGTTGTAATTGCTATGAGCCAGGCTGCCTACCTCCCTCCCCTAGGATGGGTGAGCTAGTATCAGACACATGGTCCCTCCAGTGTCTTTATCTCTAATGAAACATAGGCTGTCTGGGGCACAGTAATGGAATTATCTGTCTGCTCCAGATGGCTAAGGCATAGTTAGGGATCTTGACCAGCTGCTGCATGAATGACAGCTCCTCATTCTTTGCAACTCTCCATCACCTCTTTCACTTCTGGAGCTCTAAAGGTTGATTACTGGGAGGTAGACTTCCTGAAGAGTTAGCAGCCTCAAGGGTTACATCTGGGATCATCCAGAAAGGAGCAATTGAGAGATTTATGGCTGGATGGGTAAAGAAACTGTCAATGAACTTAGGCTAAAAAGGTATCAGGTAGAGAGAGAAGAGCAAGGGAAATATTATATATATATATATATATATATGTATATATATATATATATATATATATATATATATATATATAGAACCATATATAGATATATATATACACACACACACACACACACACACACACACACACACACACACACACACACACACACACACACACACACACACACACACACACACACACACACACACACAGTTTAATGAGAACAATGGTCAGAATCTAATTAAGTGAAAGAATGATTGTAGTGACGATGTATGGAAAGTATAGTCAAAAGAGATCTAAGAGGGATGCTAGTTGCAAAGGACATATATAAGTGTGCTGAAGAAGATGAGTTGTTATATGGGAATCAAGATCCAAGAAGGCTATGTACCCCAACTTTGGAAAATAGCCTTCGTCTTACCCCTACACAAAGGGGGCAACAACAATAATATCACAAATTTCCATCCTATCGCCATCTTATCCCCCATCTCCAAAGTCCTTGAAAATTGCATCCATCTACAACTCCTACCATATCTTATACACAACCACTTACTAACTCCCACACAGCATGGTTTCAGACCAAGCCACAGCACTACCACTGCTCTTCTGTCCTTCCTCGAAACTGTCAACAAACCCCGTGACTCTGGCTGTACTGTATCTACACTCCTACTGGAGCTCTCTAAGGCCTTCAATACCATCTCTCACAACCTTCTCCTAACTAAACTCTCTAATCTAAATCTATCCCTTTCCTCTCTCAACTGGTTCTCCAGTTACCTCTCAAATAGGCAACAAGCAGTTAAATGGAAAAAAGCCACCTCCCCATTCCTCAACATCCCCACAGGTGTACCACAAGGCTCCATACTGGGTCCCCTCCTGTTTAATATTTTCATAAATGATTTCCACCCCTCAATCCCTAACACAAATCTTATCCAATATGCAGACGATCCAACTATAATCTGTTCTGCCACCTCTATCCCCACTCTCTTAAAACTAACCCAAGATGCTTTTTCTACCACTGGACAGTGGATGAGAGGCCTAGCACTCAATGCCTCAAAAACCAAACTTATGTTATTTACCCCTTCTAAAACAACCACTATAGATAAAAACTCATTCTCCATCACCAGCCACAAAAATACAGCTCTCGAACTTGTATCTGAGGTGAAACTATTAGGTGTCCTCATTGATGATCAGCTTAAATTCAACTCCTGCCTACAAAGAAACATAAAAAAAACCCACCAGAAACTTGGTATGCTCTACCGCCATTCTTGCTACCTCACTCCCTCTACTAAGTTCACTCTCCCTACCACATTCCTCATCCCATCTCTCCTATATGGTGCCCCACTCCTAACTAACCTACAATCCACACTTAAGTCAAAACTTTCCTCCTGCTATAATAAGATTGCAAAGTTTGCCACTAGCCACAAATCTTATACCCATCACTGTGTCACCCTTCACAAACTAAATTGGTTAGAGCTACCCAGTAATCTCACCTACATTTAACTCACTCATGTTCACAAACTCATTTTTAGCCCCTCCCTCTGTCCCTTCCTATCCTCGTCCTTTAAAATGCACCTTCCAGAAAGATCCTTAAGATCCAACAATCAAAACTTGATATAATTGTATAAAACCACCCGCCCTCTTGGCAAAAATCTCCTATGCTTTGCCCTTGCGCTTCAGTAGAACTCCCTACCACCATCCATCCGTACCATCTCAAGTCACTCTTCCTTCAAGACCTCACTTCACTCACACCTAACATCTCTTTGGGAATGCTCCTGCTCCCATCCCACATAACCTCTTCTCCTCTCTATACCTCAGACATCTCATGTACTCCAGAGTCCTATTCATTTCCTTGTAAAGTACTAGCAAAAATTTACAACAATTCTTATTTTTCTTAACTTTGTTTGTTTCATATTGTATCTTTAAATACTATGATTTTATTTGTACTTCTATATTTACTGTTATATAATTACTTGTTTATAACTTTTGTTATCGTGGAGCTTTTCTCCCCGGGACTCCATTGAAAACAGGTTCTTCTTGGCTCAATGGACCATCCTGGCAAACAAACTGCAAATAAATAAAATAAATAAGGAGGACATAAGGGCATGTCACAGTTGAAGATACTGCCAAAACATGTCTAATATAATCTTTCTTTTCCTTTTTTGCTCTCAGTATACTTCATTATTCAATGTCATGCTCTTCTAAAGTCGGAAATTCTTTTATCCCACTTTTTCCCCTGATATCACAGCATACTATCTCCGTAAACACAGGGATAGGATATCACAGTATACTATCTCTGTAAACGCAGGGATGTCATAGATATAAACCAAGGGGGTATGAATTTAACAGAAAACAAAACAGTGTAAGAAACTTCTCTGTGTGGAAGATTTTCAGTCCATATATTTCTAGTTAATCATATAATCAGATCAGACAATAGTAGTAGAAGTAGCGAACGTAAACTCGTCAAGTCAAAAAGTAATAATAGAAAATATATAATTCTACAGCATTACTAAGTATTCGAAAGTAATCCAAGCAAGGCAGGCAGTCTGTTTCCAGTCGAAAATCCTTTATTAAGTACACGGACAAGCGATCCAAGTAAAACAAAAATAGAGTAATTTAACAGAAAAGATGCAAACATGCAGGTGCATCGTATACAGGTTTCTTAAAGGGACTGAAGAGGTCTGTGTATAAACCTTGCAAAAAGTGGATTATAAAAGGGGACTTCACAGCAGTTGCTTCTTATTCGGAATATGTGGCAATCTGCACTGATGTTCTTTAGTCTGAATGCAGATTGTTCCTAGTGAAATACGTATTTACTAATAAGACGGAATATACAACTGGACAGTCAGACTTGCAGGACAGTCTTTATTTATGCCGGACACTAGTAAGCAATGTGCAGTTGAAGAAATGCTATTCAAATCAATGTTACAGTTAAGACTCACCATTCTGGTATTTGACAACACAAGGCTAAAGCTTGCTGCTCAGGCTTGAGTTTACCTATGACCCATGAAAAAAGCAGAGTGGAAATATAAGAATGATCAGCCACTCTGGAATATGGCTGGCCTGAGTAAGACAAGACAGCAGGTAAATGTAGCACTTTACTGCCTTTGAAGTGTTAGAACTTCCCTTTCACTAAGTAATCACTGCAGTCACCAGAAAGAAAGGATCAAAGGATGTCAATATTTGCAGTTATTTAGTGTTGACTAGTGGCCATATGCCACTACTCAACACCCTTCCTGTGGTCCACTTTTTCCCAGTAGAAAAATATCAATGAAAACAGCACCAGACCCATTAAGACACTGTATGCAAACAGCATACAAACAGATGCACAGACACAGACAGATAAACAGGCGTGCACATATGCACAAACATAGACACACACACATACACATGCACACGTTACTCATCCATTGCATTTTTCCTTGTTGCCCAAGTTGTGGCTGAAAAAGAGTTACAATCAGACCAGTTCAGTTCAGTGGTTGCTGGTGCCTTTCAAAGCAGAGGGGGGGGGGCTGCAGAAAGGATGTGAATGAATGAGACTAATTGGAATGGTTTGGGCCTCTGTTATGACCAGTAAATGCCCACCACCTCTGATCAAACAACAGATGGTGTCGTCACTTTCTTCCACAGACTGCCTCATTGCCTACTCATTATAGCCACTTTATGAATTATATATATATATCTCGGCTGTAGGTCTGCAATCAATGATGCCAGCCTTAGGTGAACTGGAGCCCCAGACAAAGAACCTCATGTCCTCCCATTACACACTGGTCTCCCTCGCACTTCCCCAGTGCCCTTCCCTCGCCAAATAGATTTCTTCTTTATTGTTTTTTTTTCATAATTTGTCTTAATTTTTAGCTTTTTTCTTCCATCCTCTTCATGAAGCCTAACTGGCCAAGAGTCCATTTTAATGAATGTGGAGGAAGGTGTGGGGGCCACTAGGTCCCCACAAGTCATAGGGTTTAGGTTTAGATTATTTGAAATGTATCTGAGTTTTTTTTTTTTTTTTTTTTTTTTTACAATCTTTTGATTCAATTACAGCCTGAACAAAAACTACAAGTAAAGAAAGTTTTTGAATTTCAGGGAAAAATACATTGTGCATAAAGCTTAATGCTCAAAGCTAAGAAAAAATAGATGTTCCCAATAAAATGTCAAATGCTTACAAATGTATATGAATCCTATATGGCTGCAGGAGCACATTATGCATCAGAAGGTGGAAACCAGAGCACCTGTATAAAATCCACACAAAGAAAGGGAGTACATGTAGACTCGACAAAGAAGGAAAAACAGCCAAAGACTCAACCACAGAACCAAACCCTGAGAGATGGCAATACTTCTCACCATGTCACTATACCAATGATCAGCTGATACACATCCTGTTTAGACAAGCACAGACAGTCACTTATAGGTTCATAGGTTCATAGGAGGTTACTAGGCTAATGGCCCTAGAGCCCTTACAAGCCTAGCCATATTTACCCTGAATTTCCCCAACTGTTGGTGGTTAGATGAGTGAAGTTCGCAGAGGTAAGGGTCTATGGTAGTTAATACTGACTTCCTTTGTCCAGGAGGGATATGGGCACCACCCCAGCAGTGAATTTGTGGTCAGCCATCCATTGATCTAGGTTGCATTTGAAGAGGGTCAGGGAGGGGCTTTGTTTCATGTGAATTGGAAGCTTGTTCCAGAGAAATGGCAGTCTCTGGGAGATGTATCTCTCTGTCCAGCATGACCTGTTCATGTCAGAGGCTAGGTTAATATCCCTGGAGTGAGTGACCATCAAGCAGTTTGATTTATGAATGTGTAGCATTTCCATCAGGGCCGGATCTGAGACTGCCCTGTAAGCCAGGCACAGGTCACCCCTTAGCAACCTGTACATGACAGAATGCAGTGACAGGGCTTTCAGTCTTTCCATGTAAGACTTGTTTTGAGTACCCTATAATTTCTTGGTGAGAATCCTTAATGTACTGAACATAAATACATGAGCCAGCATGTAGAAACATTCTGATTTCTACCCTGTAAAAACACTCCACTCTAAACTGTAATTCTAGCCCTTCCAGTCTCTAAAGAAACATTTATCCATCTTTTTTGGTATGTGATATATCCTCACTACCTTCCCAGTCTGTATCTGAGTCAACATTAACTGACTCAATCACTTTCAGCCTCAGACATTTGAGTCACCCCCCCCCCCCGGTACACACATTCTAGTTTCTACACTTAAAGTCTTTAAATCACTCCACACTAAAGTGTAATTCTAGCCCTTCCAGTCTCTAAAGAAACATTTATCCATCTTTTTTGTTATGTGATATATCCCCACTACCTTCCCAGTCTGTCTCTGACTCAACAATAGTTGACTCACTCTCTCTCAGCCCTCAGACAAGGTAATTTCTTAGGGCATCCAACTGGTAAAATTAAAAAGGACTTTCACTCCTTTAAAAAAAAAAAGCATTGGTAACAAAAGAAAGACTAACATTATAGATGTGACTTCTGAGCAACTTTTTTGAATTGCACATACCTTGATTGGCTCATCCCGCTCCATTCGCCCTACGGGCTCACTCCGCTCCCCTACCCTGCCTCCATTTCCACACACCCCTACATACTCTGAATTTATAGGTAACCTCCTTTACTAGGACTCTCCTTTCATCCACTCATTATCCAGTAATTACATCCATCAGCAACATCTACACATGCCCTTCAACTTTCCACCACTCCATCTAACCTACCAGTTCAATATCCATACACATATCTCCTACTCACACAACTCACACCCCCACCAAATATAAATAACTTCTCTAACTCCACAGCCTCACTCCCACTATGTCTCATTACCCCCAGTCTGATCTCCACTATACCTTGCTGGGATTAACCTCTCTATTCACCTGCCTCTCAATAGCCGCCATCAGTACCTCTTATCTCTTCACAATCACTCACTGTATCCACACCCAATCCCCCAACCTAACCCACAACATTACTATCACCCTCACTCACGCAAGCATATACCCCACCATATACACCAAACCCCCCATATACCATGCCCCTCCCATGTACAACTTCTATCCATCTAAAAAGCAACCAAGTCTACAATTTCACTACCTAATCGTCCAATACCTAAAAACTATCACCTGTATAACTACCCAGCTACTATTAGGAGGAGACATTCACCCCAAAACCCAGGCCAGCAACCTCTGCTAATAAGCCATGAACCCATCACTATCTAGCTAAGCACA